>NC_083416.1:87110770-87417645 GCF_020745735.1 Hemiscyllium ocellatum | reverse complement strand
GTTTTGTGAAGGGCAGGTCGTGCCTCACAAACCTTATTGAGTTCTTTGAGAAGGTGACTAAGGAAGTGGACGAGGGTAAAGCAGTAGATGTTGTGTATATGGATTTTAGTAAGGCGTTCGATAAGGTTCCCCATGGTAGGCTAATGCTAAAACTACGGAGGTATGGCATTGAGGATACATTAGAGGTTTGGATTAGGAATTGGCTGGCTGGAAGGAGACAGAGGGTAGTAGTTGATGGACTAAGTTCACCTTGGAGTGCAGTTACTAGCGGTGTACCACAAGGATCTGTTTTGGGACCATTGCTTTTTGTTATCTTTATAAATGATCTAGAGGAAGGGCTTGAAAGCTGGGTAAGCAAGTTTGCGGATGACACAAAAGTCGGTGGAGTTGTGGATAGTGAGGAAGGAAGTGGGAGGTTACAGCGGGATATAGATAAGTTGCAGAGCTGGGCAGAAAGGTGGCAAATGGAATTCAATGTAGCTAAGTGTGAAGTCATTCACTTTGGTAGGAGTAACAAGATGATGGATTACTGGGCTAATGGTAGGCTACTTGGTAGTGTGGATGAGCAGAGGGATCTTGGTGTCCATGTACACAGATCTCTGAAAGTTGCCACCCAGGTAAATAGTGCTGTGAGGAAGGCATATGGTGTACTGGGCTTTATTGGTAGAGGAATTGAGTTCCGGAGTCCTGAGGTCATGTTGCAACAGTATAAGACTCTGGTGCGGCCTCATCTGGAGTATTGTGTGCAGTTTTGGTCGCCATACTATAGGAAGGATGTGGAGGCATTGGAACGAGTGCAGAGGAGGTTTACCAGGATGTTGCCTGGAATGGTAGGAAAATCTTATGAGGAAAGGCTGAGGCACTTGGGGCTGTTCTCATTGGAGAAGAGAAGGTTTAGGGGAGATTTGATAGAGGTGTATAAGATGATTAGGGGTTTAGATAGGGTCGACACTGAGAACCTTTTACCGCTAATGGAGTCAGGTGTTACTAGGGGACACAGCTTTAAATTAAGGGGTGGTAGGTATAGGACAGATGTTAGGGGTAGATTCTTTACACAGCGGGTTGTGAGTTCATGGAATGCCCTGCCAGTAGCAGTGGTGAACTCTCCTTCTTTATGGTCATTTAAGCGGGCATTGGATAGGCATTTGGAAGTTATTGGGCTAGTGTAGGTTAGGTAGGATTCGGTCGGCGCAACATCGAGGGCCGAAGGGCCTGTACTGCGCTGTATCTTTCTATGTTCTATGTTCTAACCTACACTATTCCATTTTCATCCATATGTTTACCCAATGACCATTTAAATGCCCTTAAATTTGGCAAGTCTACCAATGTTGCAGGCAGGGCTTTCCATGGTCTTACTACTCTGAGTAAATAAACTACCTCTGACATCTGTCCTATATCTATCACCTCTCAATTTAAAGCTATGTCCCCTCATGCTAGCCATCACTATCTGAGGAAAAGGGCTCTGATTAACTCTCTGATTATATTGTATGTCTCAATTAAGTCACCTCTCAACTTTCTCTCTAACAAAAGCAGCCTCAAATCAGTCAGCCTTTCTTCATAAGACCACCCTTCCAATTGAATCTAATCATTTGGAAAGGAATAACTTGATGAGGGATAGTCAACATGATTTTGTGAAGGGTGGATCATGCCTCACAAACCTTTACTGAGTTCTTTGAGAAGGTGACCAAACAGGTGGATGAGGGTAAAGTGGTTGATGTGGTGTATATTTCAGGAAAGCATTTGATAAGGTTCCCCGCGGTAGGCTATTGCAGAGAATACGGATGCATGGGATTGAGGGTAATTTAATGGTTTGGATCAAAAATTAGTGAGTTGTAGGAAGAGAGAGTGTGGTGTTTGATGGGAAATTTTGATCCTAAAGTTCAGTTACAAGTGCTGTACCACATGTTTTAGGGCCACTGCTGTTTGTCATTTTCATAAATCACCTGGATGAGATCTTAGAAGGATGGGTTAGGAATTATGCAGATGATACGAATGTTGGTGGAGTTGTGAACAGTGCAGAAGGATGTTGTAGGTTACAGAGCATCATAGATAAGCCACAGAGTTGGGCTGAGAGGTGGCAAATGGAGTTTATTGTGGAAAAGTGTGAGGTGATTCACTTTGGAAAGAGTAACAGGAATACAGAGTACTGGGCTAATGGCAAGATTCTTGGTAGTGTGAGTGAGCAGAGAGATCTCTGCATCCATGTGCATAGATCCCTGAAAGTTGCCACCCAGGTTGATCGGGTTGTTAAGAAGACGTGCAGTGTGTTAGCTTTTAGTAGAAAGGGAATTCAATTTCAGAGCCACAAGGTCATGTTGCAGCTGTAAAAAACTCTGGTGCAGCTGCACTTGACGTATTGTGTACAGTTCTGGTCACCGCATTATAAGAAGGATGTGAAAGCATTGGAAAGGGTGCAGGGGAGATTTACCAGGATGTTGCCTGGTATGAAGGATGGTCTTATGAGGAATGGGTAAGGTACTTGAGGCTATTATTATTAGAGAGAAGAAGGTTGAGAGGTGACTTAATAGAGGCATACAAGATGATCAGAAGATTAAATAGGGTGGACATTGAGAGCCTTTTTCCTCAGATAGTGATAGCTAGCATGAGGGGACATAGCTTTAAATTGAAGGGTGATAGATATTGGACAGATGCCAGAGGTAGTTTCTCTACTCAAAGAGCAGTAAGAGAATGGAATGCCCCCTGCAACAGTAGTGAACTCACCAACATTAGGGCATTTAAATGATCATTGGATACACACATGGATGATAATGGAATCGTGTAGGTAAGTGGGCTTTAGACTGGTTTCACAGTTCGGGTCAATATCAAGGGCTGAAGGGCTTGTGCTGCACTACAATGTTCTATGGCCTATCCTCCACCAGCATTTCAGTATGTCCCAACACCTTGAAAGAATGTTCTTTATTTGCCTTATCCCATGACTCCAGCTACTTCGTCAAGACCAGAATGGACACCAGAGACACTTCAGTATCATCACAGTAAGAAAGCAAGGCTATATTCTCTTCCCATTCCTTTTCCTCTTGGTTCTTGGTTCCATTATGGTGAAGGCAATGGTGGATGCAGATTTTGGGATTCAACAATAACACCATTGATTGATGGATCTGGATGCTGGCAATAACATTGTCGTGTTGGCCAAAGAATTGCATCTGCTCCAAATCAGCCTCAAGAGTATTGCACCAAAGCTGGTTTGTGCATCAGCAGAGGGAAGGCCAGGTCAGTGATGAGTAAACTGCAAAATGGATCCCTTCACCATCGGTAAATGAAATACTGAAGGTCCTCATCACTGCCCCTACCCGGGAAGCAACATTTCCAAGGAGGTTGATATGGAGATTGATGTCTACATGAGTAAACAAAGCATCATTGGTCTTCCAGTGACTTTATACAGTTTGGAAATCAAATACTATTCACAAGTGAGACTGCCACCCCACTTGTCAATTGTAATTCCAACCACAATCTATGCCAACAAGACTCAGAATAGAACACCAAAGATATCACATGCGATGGGACGTTTTACATCAGCACTTATTACATAAGATTCTGGGCATCAATTGATGATAAGGAATTGCTGGACAGAACTGATCAGAAGTAATTGTGTTACATTGTAATAACATAAATAAGTGTGAAGTTATTCACTTCATTTGAAAAAAAAAGGAAGGCAGAATATTTATTAAAAGGTGAGAGTTTGGGAAGTTCAAGTGTCCATAGGGGTGTCCTTCTTAATGAATCACTAGATCTTAGCTTCCAGGTGGAGCAAACAATTGGAAAGGTAAACAGTTTGTTACCCTCAATTTCAAAGGGATTTTAGTCCAGGAGTTAAAGTATCTTGCTGCAGTTGTGCAGAGCCTTGATGAAGCCTTTCTGGAAAATGGGATGACTCAATTGTTAGCACATCTGCCTCAGAGCACCAGGGACCCAGGTTCTACTTCACCCTCAGGCGACTGTCTGTGTAGAGTTTATACATTCTCCCCGTGTCTGCGTGGGTTTCCACCAGGTGCTCTGGTTTCCTCCCAGTGTCCAAATATATGCAGGTTGGGGTGGATTGGCCATGCTAAATTGCACAGTGTCCAGGAATATGCAGACTAGTGGATTAACCATGGGAAATGTGGAATTACAGAGATGGGTTTGGATGAGATGGTCTTTAGATTGTCAGTGCAGGCTTGATGGGCCAAATAGCCTCTATCTGCACTGTCGGGGTATTTTGATTCTAGAGTATTATGTACAGCTTCTTTTCCGTTGACTAAGGAAGGTTCTGCTTGCTGTAGATGAAATGCAACAGAGATTCAACAGACAAATTGTGGGAGGCAGAAATAGAGTTGGTTGTAAGAATCTTCTTCGCAGAGGGCAGAAGGTTAAAGGTCAGGAAAAAGTAGTTTAGAGGAGATCTGAGAAAAGTGCTGCCTGAGAGGGTGGTGGAGGCAAGTACTGTCACAATATTTAAGCAGCATCTGGATGGGTATTTAAAATGCCATAACAAAAGAACAAAGTACAGTACAGCACAGGAACAGGTCCTTCGGCCCACCAAGACTGTGCTGACACAAGGTGCCTTTCTAGACTGAAAATCTTTTGCCTATACAAGATCTGCATCCCTCTATTAGCTGCCAGTTCGTGTATCTGTCAGGCTGCTGTATGTGCCTCCACCAGCTCCTCTGGCAATGCATTTCAGGCACTCACCACCCTCTTTTTTAAACTTACCTCATTTTACCTTCAACACATCCACAGGTAATTTACTTTCTACCCTGGGAAAAACAGTCTGACTATCCATTCTATCCATGCCTGTCATAATTTTGTAAAATTAATCAGATCACCCCTCATCTTTTAATGTTCAAATGAATAAAAATGTTTCTCCATTTCTTCTCATAGCTAAACCCTCCAAACCAGGCAACATTCTGATAAACTGGATCTTTACCCTCTCCAAAGCCTCCGGATCCTGCTGGTAGTGTGATGAGATGACCAGAACTGTACAGAACATTCCAAATGTAGCCCAACTAAAATTCTATACAGCTGCAACATGACTTGGCAATTTTTAAACTCTACATCCTGACTAATGAAATAAAGTGAGGACTGCAGATTAGAGTTGAAAAGTCTGGCACAAGTAGCAGGAGAGTCAATGTATCGGGCATAAGCCATTCATCAGCATTCCTTCCACATCCCCACACCCCCATTCATCCCTACATTCCTTCCTCCTCCTCATTTCCCTTCCCCTCTCCATTCCCCTCATCACCTCACACTCCCTCACAAGTATTCATGTGAGAACATGTGACAATAAAGCCAATTCAATTCAATTCATGGTGGTGATGCCATTAAATATCAAAGGATGATCGTTATATTATCTCTTGTTGGAAATAGTCATTGCCTGAATTTCAAGGCATGGCAATGTAGCACTGACTATAACATGACTGAACTTTACTTTCAATTTGAGGGAGAGTGGAGAGGGTCCCAGATGGCAACACTAAACACATGGAGGCTGAGCTGGCTAAAATGAATTGGGACATTTGGTGAAAGGAAAGATCAATAGAGATGTAATGCAGATATTTAAGGAGATATTTAAAAGTACACAGGATAGATCCATTTCAATAAGTCAGCAGTCAACTAATTAAGATGTGGAGGTGCCAGTGTTTGACTGGGGTGGACAAGGTCAGAAGTCAGACAACACCAGGTTATGGTCCAATAGGTTTATTTGAAGAGTGCCAGACGGTTTGAGTAAAGTGGCAACAGCTGAACAACAAGTAAAGGGATGATTAAATGAGGGAGAGAGATAGTTATAATCAAATACAGTCTTGCTAAAATAATAATAATGATTACTTATTACTTTTATTAGGCCCTCACCATGCGACTCTAATACTTTACTTATCATGTTATTCCAGTCATTAGATTTGTCTTCAGCACCACCATATTTTAATTTTTATAATTATCTATCTTCCTCAGTTAATTAGATTATAGGTTATCCTTTTGCTTACTATTCAGCTCTTGACACTCTACTCACATGGTCTGACACTCTACTCACATGGTCTGACACTCTACTCACATGGTCTGACACTCTGATCACCTGCAGAGACCTATTATTTAACCTGTCGACACTCCACTCACACCATTTGTATGCTCTTTTGATGTCTTTGCCCAGTAATCTCTCTCTACTTATAAATTCTGTTTCTGTGTGCACTTCTCTCTTGCTTCACCTGACAAAGAGACAATGCACAGAAAGCTTATGATTTCAAATAAACCTGTTGGACTAAACCTCTGACTTCTGACTTTGTCAACTAATTAAAATAGCGATGAGATGAAATAGATTCTCTCTGAGGGTCATGAACCTTTGGCAGTAGAATCAGAGTCCTTGAGTTATATTTTAAGACAGAAGTTGGAGATTATTGATAAGCAAGACGGTGAAAGGTTATTGTGGTCGGTGGGAATGTAGATTTGAGGTTACCATCAGATCAGGCATGATCGTTTTCAATGGCATAGCAGGCTCAATGGACTGAATGGTCTACCTTTGCTCCTTGTTCATGTGTTTGCTGTACTTGATTGTATTTTCCAAAATGTTCAAGAAGGTTTCATGATAGCTTATATCACTCTATGCTGTCATTTTGTTGAACATAAAGAACATAAGAATGTAAGATTCTGGAGCAAGAGTAGACAGGTTCTTGAGTATCACGGGGATCAAGGGTTACAGGGAGAAAGCGGGAGAATGGGGTTGAGAAATTTATCAGCCATGATTGAATGGCAGAGCAGACTGGATGGGCTGAATGGCTTAATTTCTGCTCCTATGTCTATGGTCTTATGGAGCAGGCAATCAAGCCCCTCAAGCGTGCTCTGTTACTCAAAATGATCATGACTGATCTCACCTTAGCCTCAACTCCACTTTCATTCCTATTCCCTAAAACCCTACAACTCGTTACTAATTAAACATCTGTCTGAAATGTACTCAATGTCCCAGTAGCCACTGCACTGTGCTCTGAGGGACTGAATTCCATAAATTCATGACCCTTTGAGAGAAATAATTTCTCTTCATCTGTGTTTTAAATCTGCTGTCACTCACATTAAAGCTTTGACCTCTTGTTCTAGATAGACTCTTCCTGTGGGCCGATCTTGGCAATCCTCTTTTGCATCTCATATATCTCAAATGGATCATCTCATTCTTTTTCAATCTGCAGTGTCCAGGACCAAACTGCTCAATTTCTCCTCACAAGACAAATTGGAATCAAGCGAGTGATCCTCCTCTGATCTGCTCCAATGCAACTCATCTCTCCTCTTGTTAGGGGACCAAAACTGTACACAAAACTTCAGGTATGTTCTCTCTAATACCTTGTACAATTGCAGCAACACTTCCCTAGTCAACACTTCCCAACACTTGACAGTGGGTTGAACTCTGTTGCTGATCCATTAAATTCAGCGCTGTAAGGCCATTGAGACAGAGCTGTACAGCACTGAAACAGACCCTTTGGTCCAACTCGTCCATGCCGACCAGATATCCTAAATTAATCTTGTGTCATTTGCCAGCACTTGGGCCATATTCCTCTAAATTCTTCCTATTTTCTACCCATTCATTTAAATGCTATAATGGTGCCAGCCTCCACCACTTCCTCTGGCAGCTCATACTATACATGCACCAAACTTTGCATGAAAACGTTGCCCCTTGGATCCCTTTTAAATCTTTCCCCTCTCACCTACAGCTGCAGCATGACTTCCCAATACCTACACTCAATGTTCTGAACAATATCTACAGCATACCAATCATATCCTATTTACCTGCAACTCTACTTTCAAGGAGTTATGAACCTGCACTCCAAGGTCTCTGATCAGCAACACTCCCCAGGACCTTACCATTAAGTGTATAAGTCCTGCTCCAATTTGCCATTCCAAAATGAAGCACTTTGCATTTATCTAAATTAAACTTCATCTGGCACTTCTCAGCTCAGTGACTCAACTGATCAAGATCCTGTTGTCCTCTGAGGTAACCTTCTTCACTATCCACTACACCTCCAATTTTGGTATCATCTATAAATTTACCAACTATACCCCCTATATTCATATCCCAATTATTTAAGGCCGAACCCCGTATCCACAGAACCATTTCCATGGTTTCAGTTACCTGCGGTTTACCACGGCCTGAACATATTATAGAGAACCTTCTGGAACCAGTGACCAGGGGCTGCTGGGAAGGTAAATTTCACATTGAAATGAATGGGTTCATTCCTATCTGTGGTAGGTCTTGGAATGTATCCCACGCACATAGTAGTGGGGGGTGTGGAATTACTTTAAAAAATGACGAAAAGCAGTGGACCCAGGACTGATCCTCGTGGCACACCACTGGTCACAGACCTCCAGTCTGAAAAGTAAACCTCCATGACCACTCTCTGTCTTCTACCTTCTAGCCAGTTCTGTATCCAAATGGTTACTTCACCCTGTATTCCGTAAGATTTAACCTTGCTAAGTAATCTACCATGAGGAACCTTTTTGGACACCTTACTGAAGACCATGTAGATCAGCTAATGTGGTTCCATTATTCAAGAAGGCTGATCGAGACAAACCAGGAAACAAAAGGACATTGTGTCTAATATCAATGATAGAGAAACTATTGGAAAAAATTCTGAGCAATGTGATTAATCTCCATCAGGAGTGGCAACAATTAATTGAGGATAGCCAGCATGGCTTTGTCAGGGGGAGATCATGCTGAACAAGTTTAAATGAATTTTTTGAGGAGGTGACCAGGTGAGTGGCTGAGAGTCATGGAGTTGATAGTATCTACATACTTTTGGCAAGGGCATGCATGGGAAACTGGTCAAGATGTTAAGTGCCAAGGGATCAATATGACATTTTGCCACAGGGAACAATACGGGAGATTGATGTGAGTGGTGCAGGAGAGTTGACAGCAAGATAAAAAGACTTTCATTTGTTGTCTCCACTCTCCCCATGTCCAGGCCCTTGATCAGGCACTGATACATTGAGGTTCCTCACCTCCCCCACCTAAAGATGAGAAGCTGGTCATATGATTTTAGTTGCTCCAGAGACAGACTAGCCACCACTGAGTCAATCTCTGTTGAAATGAGATGCAGTCCTTAATAAGTCATTAATTTGCTACTTAAGGGCCTCAATTATAGCCATGGCAGGAAGATTAGTCATGGGATTTCTGACCAGATTTTAACTCCAGAGGAGATGGGAAAACAGCGAAGTTCAGGGGCATCACCATCTGCCTCTTTACATTCCTTACTGCCTGCAAAATCAAACCTGCCCAATCTTTCTTTGTAGCTCAGTCCTGCAGTCTAGGAACAAGTCTGTGAACTGTTACTCTTTCTATGGCAATAATATTCTTCATGAGATAAGGAGAGCAATACTGTTGACAGGACTCCAGGTGCAGCGATTAGGAGAAAGTGAGAGCTGCAGATGCTGGAGATCAAAGTCAAAAGGTGTGGTGCTGGAAAAGCACAGCAGGTCAGGCAGCATCTGGGGTGCAGGACAGTCGACGTTTCGGGCATAAGCCCTTCATCAGGAATGTGGGGGAGGGCGGGACCAAGAAGGCTGAGAGATAAATAGGAGGGGAGTGGGATTGGGGGAGAAAGTAGCTTGGAAGGTGATAGGTAGATGAAGGAGAACAGGTGATGGTGATCGATTGGAGCAGAGTGGAGCAAATAGGTGGGAAGGAAGATGGACAGGTAGGACAGTTCAAGAGGGCAGTGCCGAGTTGGAAGGTTGGATCCGGGATAAGGTGGGGGGAGAGGTGATCAGGAAATTGGTGAAATGGGAATGGCCTCTGCTGAATGCTGATAGGCATGGGGAAGGAAATATATTCCGCAGAGACGACTCCATCCACGACTTTCTCGTTAGGTCCATGCCCCACAGCAACCTACCCTTCACTCCTGGCACCATCCCCTGCCACTGCAAGAGGTATAAAACCCTCACCCACATCTCCCCCCTCACCTCCATCCAAGGGCCCAAAGGATCCTTGCACATCCAGCAGAGATTTTCCTGCACATCCAAACACCTCACCTACTGTAATTGTTGCTCTCACTGTGGTCTTCTCTACATTGGAGACCACCCTGTGACCAATCACTTCAACTCCTCCTCCCAGTCCACGAAGGACTTGCAAGTCCTAGGCCTCCTCCATCACCAAATCTAAACCACCTGATACCTGGAGGAAGAATGTCTCATCTTCTGCTTTGGGACCCTCCACCACTTGGCGTCAATGTCGATTTCACCAGTTTCCTCATCTCCCCTCACCCCACCTTATCCCAGATCCAACTCTCCAACTCGGCACTGCCATCTTGAACTGTCCTTCCGACCTACCCGCTTCACCCTCCGCTCCGACCTATCACCAATCTTCCTCCTTCATGTACCATCGCCTTCCAAGCTACCTTACTCCCAGCACCAACTGCCTCCCATTTATCTCTTTGCCCTCTTCCCTTGATATTTCTGATGAAGGGCTTATGGCCGAAACATCGATTCTCCTGTTCCTTGGATGCTGCCTGACTGGCTGTGCTTTTCCAACTAGAGCAAGCCTTCATTTCTCCTGCATTCAAGTCCTCACTACTCCTGTACTCAAGTCCTCATTAGCCTTCCTCCTTATCATTTCAAAAAACATTTTCTAAGTTTTGCTTTTTTGATTTTGTACACACTTTAATTGTCTGACATCACTGTGATGAGGGTATTTGGTTTCTCTGGCTGATACGCCAAATCAGTAAGAAAGAAGCCTGTTTGTACCAACCCCAGCTAAGATTACTTCATATGATTTAACACTTGGTCCTATGTATGACCCTGTAAAAAATTCACAAAACGAAAACCCAAAAGTTTCAGTTGCCTATTTTCTACATATTTCAAATGGCCTTTAATTCCTGCTGTGTATTGCATTTGCTGGAATCAATGTGAAATTCCATCACTAACAACCCCTTGACTTTATATAACTTCCCCTCCTTTGCCTTCTGTTGTAAACTCCCACGGGCGGAGGCAATGTAATTACACTGTAAAAACAGACAGACTTCCTTCAGTCTCTGGACTAAGGAAGTTACAGCTTCATAAAAAAAAAACCTCAAAGACTGCAAATGCTGGAAATCAGAAACAAACAGAAATTACTAGAAAAACTCAACAAAACTGGCAGCGTCTATGGAGAGAAAGAGAGAACATTTCGGATCCAGAGACCATTTTAGATTAGATTCCCTACAGCATGGAAATCCACCTAAACCAATTTCCCTAACAGACTATGGGCAATTTAGCATGACCAATTCACCTGACCTACACACTTTTTGATTGTGGGGGAAACCAGAGCACCCAGTCGAAACCCACACAGACACGAGGAGAATGTGCAAACTCCACACAGACAGTTATCTAAAGCAGGAATTGAACCCAGGTCTCTAGTGATGTGAGATAGCAGTGTTAACTACTGAGCCACCTATCAAAGCTTGCATAAATAGTGATGTTGCCTAGTTATCCCTTCCACTAAAAGCATGCACTTTGATTACAGGAGAGTGAGATTGTTCCAGCTACCTGAACTCTGTCTGGATGAATGGACTTTGCACAGTTCAACAATGTGTGTTGATTACTGCACAACATATAAATCAGGGTTGTGATTTGAACACACAAATCTCCGACGGAGGAACTCCACAAACTGACGTTTGACTGCTGCTGATTCACTCAGTCAATTACTGGCAATAACATCGGGCTATGGTCAGACATGACCAAGGCATTTGTGTACAGCTGAGTTTGCTGAAATGGCACAGAGGGGTTGCAGCTAGTTACAGAAATGCTTCTTTTATAGTGCCTATTTCATTGGTTCCACCCCATCACTGCACCCAGCCTCTGGCATAATCCCAACTTCTGGAAAACTGACCCCCGAAGGTAAAGAGCGAAATGTAACTTTTAAAATTTTCTTCTTTGTGTTAAATATACTCCTTTGAATTTGGCAATGACCCAAATCTCAGTCATCGTTTCTCAAACTCTGCTTTCCAAGCTGTCCTTTTGCTATGTACTTTGCCTGCTTGTCTTCCTTTAGCAATGTTGGCATCAGCTGTCTAGGCTCTAAGTTCAGGAATTCCCTGTCTGAACATTGATCATCAGCTGTGAGTCATTCCTTCATTCAACTATTCCTTCTAAACTTACCTCTTTGACTAGGCTTTCCGAATCTTGGCCCAGTGTCATTTTCTTATCTGATTATGCCTCACTGAAGAGGTTTGGAGATATTTTGCTAATTAAATGAAAGTTATTGTTGTAGTAGAAAAACTAAGCATATTTGTTGTCCTTAGGTAAATTATAGGAAGGAGGAGTGAAGGTCAGATATTGTTCAGGCAACTAAAAAACCTGAAAATTAAATAAAAAGGTGAAGAGCTGGAAACCCTCAGTAGAACAAACAGAAAATAACTGAACCTTTGGCTGAAAGAGCTTGCGTTATTCAGGAACAATCTGTCTTATTGAAGGACAAGAGCAGCACACACATGGGGGCACCACCTCCTGCAAGTTCTCCTCCAAGCCACTCACCATCCTGATTTGGAAATATTTCATTATTCCTTTAGTGTCACAGCATCAAAATCCTGGAATTTCCTCCCTCAAGGCACATAGACTGCAGCGGTTCAAGAGGCAGCTCACACCACTTTCTCAAGGGTAACTAGGGACATACGATAAATGCTGGCTTAGTCAGCGACACCCACATCCCACCAGTGATCCTCCAGCCCTGAGTTCACAGATGGTTAAGTGGTTGCAGCATTTTCTGTTTATGTTTCAGACCTTCAGCACCTGCCCTGTTTTGTTTTTCTCCATTTCAATAATCTGCAGCCATTTAGACAATGACACATCCTCCAATCAAGCAATTTCCTGTAAGATGTTAAAAAGACTGGAAAGGAAGTCTCGGGTCAATTTAGCAATAACCGAGGAATTCTTCTCCCACTAGTTAACACAAAGCTGCAGGAGCTTGTGGTTTCCTGCTTATTCTTCCTGACCCAACCAACCTTCAACTTACGGAGTGCGTTCATCCTCAGAATCTTTGCCTGCTCCCTCCTGAAGGGTAATTTTTTTTTGCTTAGTTAGTTTTACATTGGGATATTACTGAGTTTTTTTTTACAGGACAGGCCCACAAACATTTTCCTATTTCAATGCTGGGCAGTTGCATTGATCCATCAATGAGTCTTTAAGAGTGACAGGGTTGGGTGTGGGGAGCCTGGGAGAACAGATTGTGAGAAGATCTCTTGGTTTTTTTCAAAACTATATACAGACTATCATGGCTCCAGGACTCAGGCTTTGTGGTGAGATGTTTATGCCTCACACACAGTTTGAAGAAATGACAGGTTTCAAAGCTCCCTGACATCTGTTCATCAGTCAGGACTCCATGGCAGTATAGTTCACAACTCCAACATTTAGACTGACTTCAGGTCACAAACTCTACTTCAAGAAGCCCTGTTCTACACATGAGCAATATATAACTTTTTAAATTGCACTGCGAAATCTTATAGGAGAAAATGAGGACTGCAGATGCTGGAGCTCAGAGTCAAGAGTGTAGTGCTGGAAAAGCACAGCAGGTCAGGCAGCATCCGAGGAACAGGAGAATCAATGTTTCAGATGTAAGCCCTTCATCAGGAAATCTTATCAATGAATACATGAGTCTGGAGTCTCCCAAACATCCGTCAAACCTTGGCAGAAGAGGTGTCAAACCTCTTAAAACAATGAGAAATAGTTGCTGCCATCACTTCTCCAGGGTTCCCATGATATTTCCCATAGGAAGGTAGGTGACAAATGGTCACTGGAAGAGGAAGGAGATCTTTCAGTGGGTCACAGGGAGTTAATGGAGAATGGAAATGGAGAGGTATATAACTTTAGTTGGTTGAGGACAAGATAGTGACATCTTCTAGTCAGGAGGATGTAGTCAGGGGAAGACAGAGGATGAAAGGACATAAAGAGCAAAAGTGGTGAAGGCATGGATGAGGATTTCAGCAGGGGGTCAGGCAGAGGCAAGAAGACAGAAGAGATGGAAATTAGAGGTGTTTAGCCCAAATCCTCTTGCCTATATCCTCAGTACCACGTCTTGCTGAAATCTGGGAGATAGTGGTGCAGGGGTAATGTCACCAAGAACTTCAAGGTGTAAAGGGTTCAAATCCATAGCAAAATTCCTTAATAAAGTTCATGGAATTTAAAACTGAAGGTGAATTGTGAATTTGAGACTCAGAGCAAACTGAAGTCAGGATCAACTCTGTCAGCTTTACACCATTACTATGTGATAATGAGCATTACAATAATAGCCTTTCTGAACTACTCCTGATGGAAAGGGTATTGAAGATGGAAGGTCTGTCTGTCAAGTGTCAGTCCTGCTCTTGTTTGGCATGGAAGAAATATAAAAAAAGGGAGCAGGAGACTGTCATTCACTCCATTAAGCCAGCTCCTGCCATCCAGCATAATCATAGCTGCGCTTCTATCTGAATTCTGCAGGAAGTTTTTGTTTTTAATGTTTAATCCTTAAATTAAAAAATCCAGGAGGATTTAGGCACTTCTATGAAAGAAAAGTGAATGATGTTTTGTCATTTGCTATTGATGTTTTTCAGAATGAATAACAACCCCTATCTACTCCTCATGTCCCTTCTTCCTAATTCATGCTTGTTCACACTCCCCAAAAGGTTCCTCATACCCTACCC
This sequence comes from Hemiscyllium ocellatum, assembly GCF_020745735.1. Lineage (NCBI taxonomy): Eukaryota > Metazoa > Chordata > Chondrichthyes > Orectolobiformes > Hemiscylliidae > Hemiscyllium > Hemiscyllium ocellatum. Next base: position 87,403,030 of record NC_083416.1, on the reverse strand, counting down.
ATGTCAATTCTACCTCTCATCCACTTTCAAAGAACTCTCATACATTCCATGACAGTTCATACCTCTGCAACCACACCAATTGCCGTGGTTATACCCTCCATGCCAAGCCGTACCTCCCATTCATCTCCATGGCTCTGTAGCCCAGATGTCACCTCAATGACAGTCCATATCCCCCATCCTTTGTCCTTGCACTCCTGATGCCAACTCAGCTGGTCTTCATCATGGGGAGAATTCAAAAGTCATGATGAGATTAAATAAAGGTCTAAATTGATCACATTGTTCAACAAATTGAAAAAAATCATTTATCAAGAGGCTACTCAAAACAGTTTTCAGAAGAGGCTGAATAGGATGGGGCTGTTTTCCCTGGAGCATCAGACGCTGAGGGTTGACCTTAGAGAGGTTTACAAAATCATGAGGCCCATGGATTGGGTAAATATACAAGGTATTTTTCCTGAGGTGGGTGAGTCCAGAATTAGAGGGCATAGGTTTAGGGTGAGAGGGGCAAAAATTTAGAAATGACCTAAGGGACAACTTTTTCACACAGAGGGTGTGTGGAATGAGTTGCCAGAGAAAGTGATGGAGGCTGGTACAATTGCAACATTTAAAAAGCATCTGGATGGGTATATGAATAGGAAGCGTTTCGCGGGTTATGGACCAAATGCAGACAAATGGGACTAGATTCATTTAGGATATCTGGTTGGCATGGATGAGTTGGACGAAAGGGTCTGTTTCCAAGCTCTACATCTCTGTGACTCTAATGCAGGCTGTTCGAAAGGATATAATTTAAATGGTGATGGATTGGGAAATGGTGACTGACAAAGGCACCTGGGTTTCCTTGTGTACCAGCCACTGAAAACAAGTGGGTGCAGCGAGCAGTGAGGAAGGCAAGAAGTATATTGGTCTTCATTGCAAGACGATTTGATTCAGAAATCTTACTGCAGCTGTACAGGAGTATTGTGTGTATTTTTTGACTGCCTATTTAAGGAAGGATAGACTTGCCTTAGAGGGAGTGCAGTGAAGGTTCACCAGACTCCTTACTGGCAAGGTATGTTATTGTACGAGGAGAGATTGAGTAATGAGACGATGAAGGGGGTTCCAATTCTGACAAGGCTGGATTACTGATGCAGTGATAATGTTCTCCCTGGCCTGGGCATCCAGAATCAAGGACCAAAGTCTCAGGCTATGAGACAGGTCATCTTGGATTGAGATGGAGAGAAATTTCTTCGCCCCCACCCCACTCCGGCCTATCACCCTCACCTTGACCTCCTTCCACCTATCCCACCTCCATCGCCCCTCCCCCTAGTCCCTCCTCCCTACCTTTTATCTTAGCCTGCTTGGCTACTCTCTCTCATTCCTGATGAAGGGCTTATGCTCGAAACGTCGAATTCCCTATTCCTGAGATGCTGCCAAACCTGCTGTGCTTTAACCAGCAACACATTTTCACTGACAGTGAGGCAAACCTGGTCATTTTGAGACACCCACAGTACTGCTCATGACGCAATTACCTCGGGATACTGTAAGGTCAGTGATTTAGTTCCAAGTCAGGGTCCTGTTTGACTGAGAGACTTTGAGCTGCTTAATCTTCTATGACCCCAATCTGTGCCAATGAGAGTAAGGGCAGTAGCCTTTCAACTTCAACATGTCCCATTTATTTCTATTCCCTTCTTACTGTCTATTACTAAATCTTCTTTGCTGCGAGAAATCATGACGTGGAGGTGCTGGTGTTGGACTGGGGTAGATAAAGTTAAAAATCTCACAACACCAGGTTATAGTCCAACAGGTTTATTTGGAAGCACCAACTTTCAGAGCACAGCTCCTTCATCACATAGCTAGCTGATGGACTATAACCTAGTGTTTTGTGATTTTTAACCCGGTGAGAAGTAGTTGAGTAGGTTGTGTTTGCACTCATTGGAGTTTAGAAGAATGAGTGGCAATCTTATTAAAACATAGAAGACTTAGAGTTCTTGGCAAACAGATACAGCATATTGTTAGGCTGGGACTGGAGGGTTTGAGTTATAAGGAGAGGCTACAGGCAGGGTCATTTTTTTCACTGGAGTGTAGGAGGTTAGGAAGCGATCTTATAGAGGTTTATAAAATCACAAGGGCCATAAATAAGGTGAATAGCAAATATCCTTTCTTTAGAATGTGGGAGTTCAAAACTAGGGGGCATATTTTTAATGTGAGAGGAGAAAGATTTAAAAGTGACCTGTGGGGCAATGTTTTCACACAGGCAGCGGTCCATATGTGGAATGCACTGTCAGAGGAAGTGGCAGATGCAAGTAGAGTTACAACATTTAAAGATATTTGGATAGATGCATAAGTAGGAAAGATTTAGAGATATATGGGCCAAATGCAGGCAACTGGGACTAGTTTAGTTTGGGAAATTTGGTTAGCACGGACGAGTTGGACCGAACAGATTGTTTCTCAGCTGTATGGCTCTACGACTCAATGATTCTATGATTGCTGACATTAATTGCAAGGGGATTGCTGTTCAAGATGAAAGATATCTTGACACAATTTCACCAGACTTTGGTCAGACCATGTCTGGAATACTGTATTTTTGATGTTGTCTCTGTATTTAAAGAAGGATAGATTTGAATTGGTGATGGTAGCAAAGGTTCACATGTTTGGTCCTAGGGATGAGAAGGTTGTCTTATGATAAGCTGAGGAAATTGAGTTGTTATTTTCTGGAGTTTAGTATAATGAGAGATGATTACATTAAAATGTGGAAGATTCTGAAGGCTCTTGACAGAGTAGACCCTGAGGGGTTAATTCTGCCTGCGTATTAATTCATCATTTTTTCTCCTGAGTCATCAAAGGAGAGTCTAAGAGTTCAACCTCTAAATCCTGGACATGCCTGATGGGGGATCGATCCTATCCTGTGGCCTCAGCACTATCTCAGGGACCCCACATACCCTTTAAAACACAAAGTTGCTTTAATGCACAGCTACTGCAGTAAGATATTATACATTTGTGTCATTTTCATGATCTGAAAATGTTGCAGTATATATTTCATTGCACAGCATGGTGACAGACAGAGGAAAAGGAATGTTAGCACTGAATCCCATTCTGTTAATGGGATAATCACTGAGTATTTTCATCCACTGTGAAGTAAACAAATGATCACAGCTGTGCCGCATTCCCTTTTACTGAAGGACCAATGCAACAGACGGAGCTCATTAGAAACTTCAAAGGCACTATTTCAGCTGACTCTAATTAATCATTGCCTATTAACCAAAGGTTTAAAAATAGGTAGTGGGGTCTTATCGAGCACAGTATTAGTGCCATTACCTTTTGGCCAAGATGATAGGTTCAAGTTCTACCTGCCCTTGAAGTATGTCATAACATGTTTGAGTAGATTGGTTAAAAAACACATTTGTTTAAACATGTATGCACAGATAATGAATGAACTAGACATGGGAATCGATGGGCAGAACACAACAGCAGCAAATCTCATTGCCTGAAAAAGCTGAATGTAGTGCTCGTTCAGAGGAAGTGGCCATTCAATTGTTCAAGACTCTTTCAACATTCAAATAAATTTTGCCTGATCCAAACTTTGGTTTCATCTACCCAGGACCCATAACTCCATTCTTAGGAACAATGGACCTTTAGAGGTCTATCAGATGTCTGTTTCTTCCTCCAAACATCTAGCTTTTCAAGGCAGGGTTTCAACCATTGAATTAATGTCTTCATTTAATTATTCCTCTTTCTGACTCTACTCAGCTTTGGTGTTCTGGCTCTGAACTGTGGCCTGTGTTTTTGTCCTAGGCTCACAAGTGTGAGGTGATACATTTTAGGAGGTCAAGTGCAAGAGGAAAGTATACAATAAATGACAGGACCCTTAGCAGCATTGATATACAGAGGCATCCTGGAGTACAAATCCATAGTTCCCTCATAGTGGCACCACACGCGGATAAGGTGATAAAGAAGAAATATAACATACTTCATCCATTGGAGCAATGAGTAAACAAATTTGCAAGTCATGTTGTTGCTGTATAAAACTTTAGTTAGGCCACATTTAGAATATTGTGTCCAGTTCTGGTCAGCAAACTCTAGGAAGAATATGGGGCCTTTGGAGAGGGTGCAAAGGAGGTTTACCAGGATGTGGTCTGAATTGGAATGTATTAGCTATAAGGATGGGTTGAACAAACTTGGATTATTTTCACAAGAGCATTGGAAGCTGAAAGATGATCTGATAGAAGTGTATGAAATTATGAGAGGAATGGATGGAGTGGATAGTTGGAGTCTTTTTCCCTGCTCGAAATGTCAAATACGAGTGGCATAGGTTTAATGTGGAAGGATGGAAGTTTCAAGAAGTATGAGGCAATTTTTTTTACACAGAGGGTATTAGGTGCCTGAAATACCCCGCTAGGAGAGGTGGTAGAAGGAGATATGACAACAATGTTTAAGAGACATTTAGACACACACATGAACAGGCAGAGAATAGGAGAATATGGATCATGTGCAGGTGGGATTAGTTTAGAATAGCATCATGGTTGGCACAGACATGATGGGCTGAAGGATCTGTTCCTGTGCTGCCCTGCTCTATGTTCTACGTGACCACTCCTGATACCCTGTAATATTTTCCAACTCTTCCAGTGTGCGGTTCTGGGAAAGGTTTCTCAGGCAGCATTGCTGTCATCAATCCTCCTTTGCCTTAACTTGATCTTGGGTCTATTTAATGATTATTTGTATAAGATACACCATAATACAGAACAGGAACCATTCTTAGATAACAAGAAGAGTTAATATGTGTGAGCAATAAGTACAATTACTTTTGATCAGGCAGAACGACCAGGACTTTAAGGAGTTGGTACAATTATATCCATTCCCTTCTTGATCAGAACTCCTTTTCTCCACATTTTACACACGATCCTTTCACTTGATTCTTCAAGCAAGAAACAAATGTCACAAACGTGAAAACAAAATAGCCCCAATAACAAACTTATGTCATTACATTATTGAAGAAGCAATCATATTTGGGGCATGCCAAAGGTTAGAATAAAACAGGCATAGATATAGTAGAGGGGTTCAATTTCAAGGCATGATTTCTTCATTTTTAAAGAACACAACATTTGGAAGGATAGAAGAACAAGCCCCTTCAGCCAATAGCATCATATACCTTGGTATCACAGCTGCAGATTTAAATATTTATTAAATGTTATTAAGGTTTTCATGCCGCTTCCATCCTCCAGGTGAAAAATAATTTCCTCACATCTCCTCCTCGCAGCCTGCTCTTATCTTTAACTTCTAACCCTCATCACTGATCTTTCCTACCAAGGGGGAAAAGTTTCTTCCTGTTTATCCAGTCGATGCTCCTGATAATTTTATACATTGCAATTACACCCAGCTGGAAGGAGTAGAGTCTGTCCAATCTCTTTTCATAACCAAAACTCTCCAGACCAGGCAATATCCTGGTAAATCTTCTCTGCACTCTTTTCAGTGTTATCACATCCTTCCTATAATGTGGATTCCAGAACTGCACACAATACCATAACTGTGGTCTAATCAACATTTCACAGAGTTCTAGTATCATCTCCCTGATCTTAATCGCTGTGCCTCGGTTAATAAAGGCAAGTGTATCATATGCCTTCTTAACCACTTTATATACCTGTCCAGATACCTTAAGGGACTGGTGTATGTGCATAACAAGGTCCCTCTGATCCTCGGTGCTTCCCAAGGTCCTGACATTCATCATGTCATGTCATGATGGAGTCAGGTGTTACTAGGGGACATAGCTTTAAATTAAGGGGTGGTAGGTATAGGACAGATGTTAGGGGTAGATTCTTCACACAGCGGGTTGTGAGTTCATGGAATGCCCTGCCCGTATCAGTGGTGAACTCTCCTTCTTTATGTTCATTTAAGCGGGCATTGGATAGGCATTTGGAAGTTATTGGGCTAGTATAGGTTAGGTAGGACTCGGTCGGCGCAACATCGAGGGCCGAAGGGCCTGTACTGCGCTGTATCCTTCTATGTTCTATGTTCTATGTTCTATGTGTTCCTGTGCCTTGTTTGATCTGCTCCAGTGCATCACCTCACACTTATCTGGATTGAATTCCCTTTGCCATTGATCAGCCTCACCTGGCCAGCCTGTTTATATCCTTCTATAATCTAAGACAACCCTCCTCATTATTTATCCGCCTACCAACTTTTGGATCAACCACAAACTTAACAATCAACTCTCTGATATTCAAGTCTAAATCATTTATATGAATCACAAACAGCAAGGGCTCCAACACTAATCCCCGTGGAAAGCGAATGGACAGTTACAAAAACATCCCTTGACCACCATCCTCTGCTTCCTGCTGCTCAGCCAGTTCTGGATCCAATTTGTCAAATTTCCTTGGATCCCATGGGGTCTCACCTTTACTATTGCTCTCCCAGTTTGGTGAAGATTATTGCTATATTAGTATTCAGAAACCTGCAATCTGAACTGGAAGAAACATGTATGGTTTAGTTTGTATTTCCACATTTATATTTCTACTCTAATCAATATATCTCACTTTCATTCAAAAATAGCATATTAACAAACAGATCATCATTCATATCTGAGCTGCACAACATTGGTCCCAGTGTTACTCACCAAAATCTCAGAAGTTTGCTGGAAAGACAAGAGTCATAGAGTCATACAGCGCGGAAACAGATCGTATAGTCCAACTAGTCCATTTTGACCTAGTCCCCAACTAAATTGGTCCCACCTGCCTGCTTTTGGCCCATGTCTCTCAAAACCTTTCCTTTTCATGAACTTAAAATGTCTTCTAAACAGTGTAACTCTACCTGCATGCACCACTTCCTCGAGCAATTTATTCCACACACTAGCCACTCTCTATGTTAAAAAGTTGCTCCTCAGGGATAAGACCTTGAATAGTCACCTTATTTATGCCCCTCATGATTTTATAAACCTCTATTAAGTCATGCGTCAACCTCTGACACTCCAGTGAAAAATGTTCCAGCCCATCCAGCCTCTCCCTATAACTCAAACTCTTAATTCCCAGCAGTATCCTGGTAAGCTTTTTCTGAACCTTCTCCTGTTTAATAGTATCCTTCCTGTAACAGGGCAACTATAACTGTACACATACTCCAGAAGAGGCCTCACCAACATCTTGTACAACCTCAACATGACATCCTAACTCCTATACTCAAAGGATAAGCAATGAAGGCATGTTGCCAAATGCCTCCTTAACCACTTTGTCTACCTATGATGCAAATTTCAAAGAATTACGTACCTGAAGCCGAACTTTGTTCTACGCCCCTATCCAGGGCCCTGCCATTAACTGTGTAAGCCCTGCCCTTGTTTGTTTTACCAAAATGTAATACAAATGTCAAATGATAGGAAGAAGACCAGAATTGCACGCAATATTCCAACAGTGGCCTAACCAATGTCCTGTACAGCCGCAACATGACCTCCCAATTCCTGTACTCAATACTCTGACCAATAAATGAAAGCATGTCAAACGCCTCCTTCACTATCCTATCTACCTGCGACTCCACTTTCAAGGAGCTATGAACCTTCACTCCAAGGTCTCTTTGTTCAGCAACACTCCCTAGGATCTTTCCATTAAGTGTATAAGTCCTGCTAAGATTTGCTTTCCCAAAATGCAGCACCTCGCATTTATCTGAATTAAACTCCATCTGCCACTTCTCAGCCCATTGGCCCATCTGGTCAAGATCCTGTTATAATCTGAGGTATCATTCTTCGCTGTCCACTACACCTCCAATTTTGGTGTCATCTGCAAACTTATTAACTGTACCTCTTATGCTCACATCCAAATCATTTATGTAAATGACAAAAAGTAGAGGGCCCAGCACCGATCCTTGTGGCACTCCATTGGTCACAGGCCACCAGTCTGAAAAACAACCCTCCACCACCACCCTCTGTATTTTACCTTTGAGCCAGTTCTGTATCCAAATGGCTAGTTCTCCCTGTATTCCATTGCAGAATTAGATTGTTCTGGAACGCTAACCAAAGAAAGGTCCAGTCTTTTGAGTCATACAACACAGAAGAGGCCCTTTATGTCATGTAGTCTGCACCAATGTACCCAGACATCCCACTTTCCAGCACTTAGCTCATAATCTTGAATATTATGACATTTCAAATGCTCATCCACATACCCTATACAGGTTGTGAGATTTTCCACCTCTACTACCCTCTCAGGTGGTGCAGCGTAGATTCTCACCACCCTCTGGTTCCTGGAAGAAATAAATCCAGTGCCTTCCTTATTTTCATTACTCTTGATCGTATCCCAGATTTTTTTTTAAATCAAAAGAATCCTTTTTTTAAGCTCTTCCACATATCGTGTTTTAAACAAGATATTCATCTTGTGGACTTTCTCTACACCTTTCCAGACCTCTAACATCTCCCATGATATGAAGGGACCAAACTTGACATAGTGTTGTAAGTTAGCCTTTAACAAGTTGAATTGACAGAAACAAGTACCTGGTGGCCTCCAGCATTAGCAAAATTTAAGGTAGCCATCTGAACAAACTGTACTTGTTAACATAAGTAAAAGAAAAATACTGCAGAATCCCGGTAAACCTTCTTCGCATCCTCTCCAAAGTCTCTTATCTTTCCAAGAGTAAGGTGACCAGAACTGGACACAGTATTCCAAGTGTGGTGTCACCAGGGACTTGTAGAGCTGTAGCAAAACCTTGCAGCTCCTAAACTCAATCCCCCTGTTAATGAAAGCCAAAACACCACATGCTTTCTTAACAACCCTATCCACTTGGGTGGCAACTTTGAGGAATCTATGTACTTGCACACCCAGATCCCTCTATTCCTTTTCACTGCCAAGAATCCTGTCTTTATTCTCATCCAGGTTGAACTCCATCTGCCATTTCTCAGCCCAGCTCTGTATCCTGTCTGTGTCATGGTGCAGCCTGCAATAGCCCTCCAACTTTTGTGTCATTGGCAAATTTACTGACCCACCCCTCAACCTCCTCATCCAAGTCATTTATAAAAACTACAAAAAGCAAAGGCCCAAAAACACAGCCCTGTGGGACACCACTCAACACTGACCTCCAGGCAGAATGCGTTCCATCTACAACCGCTCTCTGCCTTCTGTCAGCCAGCCAATTCTGAATCCAGATAGCCAAATTTCCCTGTATCCTGTACTTTCTGACTTTATGAATAAGCCTACCATGGGGAACCTTACCAAATGCTTTGCTGAAGTCCATTTACACCACATCCACTGCTCGACCTCCATTAACCTGTCTTGTCACCTCCTCAAAGAACTTAATAAGATTTGTGAGGCATGACCTGCCCCTCATGGAGCCATGCTGACTGCCTTTAATCACACTATGCTTTGCCAAATAGTCATAAATCCCATCCCTCAGAATTCTTTCCAAAACTTTGCTGACCACCAACATAAGACCAACTGGTCTATAATTGCCTGGGATTTCCCTATTACCCTTCTTGAAAAGAGGAACAACATTCGCCTCCTTCCAATCCTCCGGTACGACTCCTGTGGAGAGTGAGGAGACAAAGATCCTCGCCAGTGGCTTGGCAACCTCCGTTTTTGCTTCCCGGAGCAGCCTAGGATAAATCTGGTCTGGACCTGGGGACTTATCAATCTTAGTGTTTTCCAAAACTTACAGCACATCAACTTCATCAATCTTGATCTGTTCAAGCCTGTATCCCAGCTCCTCAAAATTCGCATTTACAACAAGTTCCCTTTCCTTAGTGAAAACCGAAGCAAAAAAACGCGTTTAAGGCTTCCCCTATCTGCTCAGACTCCACACACAAGTTCCCACCACTATCCCTGATTGGCCCTACTTTCTCCCTAATCATTCTCTTATTCCTCACATATGAGTAAAATGCCTTTGGGTTCTCCCTAATCCTTCCTGCCAAGCCTTTTTCATGCCCCCTGCTGGCTCTCCTCAGTCCATTTCTGAGCTCCTTTCTAGCAAGCCTGTAATCCTCTAAAGCTGTGCTAGATCCTTGCTTCCTCCACCTTACGTAAGCTGCCTTCTTTCTTTTGATGAGAAGCTCCTCTGTTCTCATCATCCAAGGCTAGTTAATCTTACCCCTTCTTACCTGTCTCAGAGGAACAAATTTGTGCGTCACTCACAGCAACAGTCTCCACATGTCTGCTGTGCCCTTTCTGTGGAACAATTGCTCCCAGTCTGTACTTCCCAACTCCTGTCTGATAGCGTCATAATTTCCTTTTCCTCAGTTAAATATCTTCCCTCCGTAACTGCTCCTTTCCCTCTCCAAGGCTAAGGTAAATGTCACCAAGTGTTCTCCCACCACGATATCTGACACCTGTCCTGGCTCATTGCTGAGCACCAAATCCAAAATGGCCTCTCCCCTCATTGGCCTGCCTACATACTGAGTAAGGAAACTCTCCTGAACAAACCTGACAAAAACGGCTCCATCCAAACCATCTGCATTAAGGAGGTTCCAATCGATATTGGGAAAGTTGAAGTTACCCATAACAACAGCCCTGCTACTTTTGCATTTTTCCAGAATCTGCCCGCCTATGAGATCTTCAATCTCCCTACTGCTATTAGGTGGTCTATAGAAAACCCCCAATACGGTGGCTGTTCCCTTGTTGTTCCTAACTTCCACCCATACTGACTCACTAGAAAAACTTTCCTCAACCACCTTCATTTCTGTAGCTGTGATGCACTCTCTGATGCATCCCTTCCTCTTTTTCCACCCTCCCTGTTCTTTTCAAATTTTTGAAACCCTGGAACATCAAGCAGCCAATCCTGCTCCTGGAAACCCTGGAACATCAAGCAGCCAATCCTGCCCCTGTAGATATTTAAAACTGTGTGCACAGGAAGGCAGAGTAGTACAGTATGGAATGCACTGCCTGGAAACATTTTGGGCCAGGTTCAATTGATGCATTCAAGAGGATATTGGGTGGTTATTTGAACAGAAATGGTGTGCAGGGAATGGGAAAAGTCAGGAGATTAGCATTCAATGATACAGCTAGTGCAGTCATGTTGGCTGAATAACTTCCTCCTGCCCTATAACAATTCTGTGATTCTGTGAAGAAAGGTTTCATGCTAGGGATGTGAATTTTTTTAAAAAAATGCTGGAGAAACTCAGCAGATCTGGCAGCATTTGTGGAGAGTAAAATGGAGTTAATGTTTCAAGTCTGATATGACTCTTCTTCACAATTCCATTTCTCCCCAACCAAAATCAATATATTGCAGATAAGCTTATAAGATCTACTTAGTAATCAGAATGAACTCAATGTAACAATTTAGGTGACTTCACATTCCTGTTCTAGCTCCAATGTCCTCCCAGCCTCACAGAAATTCACTGGACTCTGAGTGGAGTTTTAGAACAGTGCCAATCCAATTGGGCCTACGGAAGTCTGGTCTGTAGGTTACAAAAGCAAATAAGTTGAAAAAAACAAAGGCAATGGTTGTACAGGCATTAATTAAGAATGCCTATGGTGCAGTGGTAGCGTACATATCTCTAGACCAGGAGGTCTCAGTCCAAGTCCCACATGCACCAAAGATAAGTCACAAAATCTTTGGACACGTTCATTGGAAAAATATTGACAGGGCATTGGTGAGACCACATTTGGAATAATGTGAACAGTATTGGTCCCCTTATTTAATGAAGGATGGAAAAGAGCTGGAAATAGTTTACAGTAGGTTTACTGAGTAACGCCTTGAGTGGATGGGTTCCCTTCCATCAAAAGCTTGGGCATGTTTGGTTTGTATCCACCAGATTTAGAAGCATATCAGGCAACTTGATTGACACATATAAGATCATAAACAATCTCAACAGAATGTGATTGCACTGTGGGAGTATCCAGAAATAGGGGTCACTATTTAAAAATAATGAACCAAACATTTAAAAGAGATGAGAGGTTTATTTTTCCCTCACAGCAGGTTGTGAAATCTGTGGAAACCTCTTCCTCAAAAGATAATGGATACAGATTTTATGAATATTATTAATCAGATCAGCTATGATCTTATGGAATGGGAGTGCAGCTTGAGAGGGCTGCTCCTAATTCATATGTTTATATGTGTTTTTGTCTTAAATTTGCAATTTCTTCCTATAAGTTCAAAGTCCATTGAAGCATACAATCTACTCTTAAACTTTTGACTGTTTCCAATGCATTCATTTTTTCTTTCAGCCGTCTGGATGTAAAGTTTCAGTTTAATTTGTTGCCTAGTTAGGCTGTCTTGTTCACCGTTGAGATTCTGGTGAGAAATACTGGAACTGACTTTATGCAGCTCAGATATTAACAATTATTTTCTTGTTAATACACTGGCTTTGAATGAAAACAGGATATAACAGTTTATGTGAAAACTCTAAGTATGAGAATAAAAGAGGTATTGTTCTTTTGTACTGATAAATAATCAGAAGTCTCTCAAGTTTTCCACAAATGGTATGAGGCCATATTTTCTGATAGTTAGTCATCGGACAATACCACCACCATAACAGCTCTGAAAGAAATTTAACCAATGTTAATTGAAATATAGCCATCTCTCAAACTGAGAGATCTATTTTGAAATTTATTTAGTACTCATAATTTAAATTCAAAACTTTCACTGTCTCTAAGTTTGGATGAGCTTGATTAAACCTGCATGACAGGAAGGGTCATAAGACCATTAGACAAAGGATGATAAGTAGGCCATTCAGCCCATTGCATCTGCTCCACCATTCAATGAGATCATGATGGATATGATAATCCTCAACTCCACTTTCCTACATTTTTCCCCATAACCGAGAACTCCCTTAATGATTAAAAAGCTGTCTGTCTCACCATCAAGTATACTAAATGACCCTTGCTCAAGTAGAAAAAGTTTCTAATTAACATCTGTTAATTAGTAACCAAATATCTGACTTTCCTGAACATAAAACAAATTTACAGCAATAAACAGTGAGTTGCCAGGTGCTAGTTTTCCTCCTGTGGGAGGGCTTGCATTGTATTGTCCAAAGTCTCATTCGTGCACAATCGGTGTGTAGGACTCGAAAGGTCTCAGCATGAGTTGAGGGAAGAGGAAGTAGTGACAGAGAGGGGTAAAATGGTCAACAATAAAAAGCAGAAATGAAGTGGGAGTAGGGAGAAAGTGAACAGTCAATACTGGAAGCACAAATAATGGAAATAATGGAAATAATGACAAAGAGCATGAAGCAGTGAAGTTAACACAGAGAGTTCATTTAACAGTATCAATAATTATTGAGTGGAACAGAACAGTTCAGGGGAAGCAGGCAGTAAAGGTTAGACTAAAAACAGAATGTAATGAGAGGAGGAGAACATTGTCACTAATACATTTTTTTTAACAAAAATAGAGATTGTCAGCAATGGAAGAAATTGAAAGATGAAATGGAGATGGTGTATTCTAATCAGGAATGAGGTTTTGCGAACTGGTTCATTTTCTGACCACATTGTTCAGATGAGAACATAAAGATGTTCTGAAATGGTATTAGATAAAACAATACAGTACCTTACAACTCAGAAAAAGGCCCCTGACCCAACTGTGTACACCGGTCTCCTTCCAACAATCCAGCTCTCTCACTTTCTATTACAATGACCTTCTTGCACCTTCTTCTCACAGTGCAATTCATTTCAACAAAACAGGGTGCATATATCAGACTACTTCACCTGCAAATCAACAAACTGATGGTTTGGTCAAGTTTTGGTCATAGATCAGGGGTCACAAGCTGAAAGCATGGAAGTGCAAGCTTTGAGGTAGAAGCTGCCAATACCCCTTTTGTCTGCTGTCTACCCATCCTCCTGCTCACTGAGGATTTGTGACTGTTTTCAAGCATTCAGTTAGGATCATGGAGGGAAATGGTTTGGAAAGAGCTGGCCATAGGGCTGTAGGTTAAAAAAGCAGATCTTTGTCTCAAAAGCAGCAAATTGTTTTAATTGTGTCTCAGGTATTGCGGAACGGGAGTGTTCTGTGTGTGACCATAAGGGTTCTGGTTGGATACCCCTGTTTTAAATGCAAAAATGTTTCATTGTTTATCTATTGGAGATTTTGTCATTTCCAAATGGCTCCTGGCAGCATAGAGCAGACTTTACCCCCTCACCTCTGAATGCTCATTATCATGATTGACTAACCTTCCAGGTCACTGCTCTGACACTATGTTTTCGTGGATGAGCAGGATCCATTAATATGGTGTATATTCAGAAACACTTCAATTTACAACAAGCTTTTTTTCAGACTGTGGAACAAATGCCAGCTGAAAAATGACAGTGACACTGGAATTCCATGTCAGCTTCAGGAAATGAGAGACAATCACTTGCAGAGAGCCTCAACGCGAACACATCATCTCCTCCATCAAGCATCATTCCACCTCCTTCGATTTTCCTCTGGAGACAAGGTTCTGATCTGTCTCTTCCTGAGGCTGATCAAAGACAGTTTCAGAAAGAAGAAGGGGTGATGTGGGGTAGGAGCGTCAAGGATGGCTTGCTGGCACACCCATGTAGCCTCTGAGGAATATCAGTCCTGCTGTCCACATCATTTTTATATAGCTCACCTGCTAATTGTCTCACCCTGTACACTCCTGCTTGCTATTCCTCCATGCCTCCTCATTCTCACAGTTCCCCTCTGCATTTTCCATAGCCATTCATCCTGTTTCCACTATGGACAGACATCAGGAACTATGCAATAGAAATGGGAACTCTTTGAAATTTGATATGAAAAAGTTAAAGTCTTTCAAGCTTTTGAATCCTTTTTGTTTCTTGGTCAATACAAGTTTCAGGGTACTTAACTTCGATAGTTCCTGCTAATCATAATGTCTAGTACAGTACTGGAGCGAAATAAGGCAGACTACAATCAGGCAAAGTTAAAAATCACACAACACCAGGCTATAGTCCAACAGGTTTAATTCGAAGCACACTAGCATCACCTGATGAAGGAGCGTCGCTCTGAAAGCTAATGTGCTTCCAATTAAACCTGTTGGACTATAACCTGGTGTTTTGTGATTTTTTTAACTTTGTACACCCCAGTCCAACACTTGTTCTGTTTGGGATGGTTAGAATTTATTTGCCCCCATTTTTCTGTTTCTCTTCTGAGGTCAGGTCAACATCAGTGAGAGTTGTGTTTGTTTGCAACATGGTTGTGGTTAAGAGGTTGTTGGCTAGTTTTTCATACCTACATTTGTAAGACAGCTGCGGCTGTAGAATCGAGAATCCTATTTTCTTTATATCCTAGTGACATGGGTGTCATTGGCTAGTCCAGCATTTATTGCCCACCTCTAACTGTCCAGAGGACAGTTAAGAGTTACTCACATTATTGTGGGTCTGGAGACACCAGACTAGGTAAGGATGGAAGATTTCCTTCCCTAAAGGACATAGAGTCATAGAGACGTACAGCATGGAAACAGACCCTTCAGTCCAACCCATCCATGCCGACCGGATATCCCAACCTGATCTAGTCCCATCTGCTAGCACCCGGCTCATTGTTTTTCCAACAATCAACAGTAGTTCATGGACATCATTAGACTCTTAATTCCACATTTCTATTATTGAATTCAAATTCCACCATCTACCACGGCAGGATTCAAACCTGGGTATCCAAAATGTTATCTGCGTCTTGAGATTATTAGTCTAGTTATTACACCGCTAGGTTATCATCTCAATAGCATCTTGCTGTTGCCTGAAAAAGGCCACTGTTTCTGCTGACTTGAAGCCAAGTAACCTGACTTCTTGTGGGAGGGTTAGGATTGGAGTCTCGTTCTTTCCTGGGCCTGTAACTCTCCCACTGGACAAACTCGATGACCATCTTACTGACTGAAGAATTTGGGACTGTTCTTCTTACAGAGAAGAAGGATGAGAGAAAATGTAATAGAAGTGTTCAAAATCAAGAACGACCAGATGGAATACATTGGAAAAAGCTGTTCCTATTTGTTTTTTTTTAAATCGAGGTGATATAGATTTAAAGTCATGTGCAAATGAAGCAAGGGTGATGTGAGGAAACCCTTGTTCCAGCAGCAAGTAGTTAGGGTCTAGAATGCGCTGCCTGGTAATGAGATGGAGGTAGGTTCAATTGAGGCATTCAAGAGGGAATTGGATGATTATTTGGGTAGAAATAGTGTGCAGGGAAAAGGGGAGAAAAACCAGGAGATTCGTATTGGGCAATTGGACCAATGCAGGCACAATGGGCCAAATGCCCTCTATCTGCATCATAACAATTCTGTGAGCTTTTCTTTTTTTTCAAATCTCTAACAACGTCTTTGATCTGTCACCAAACACAGCAATTTATCCTGACAAATATCCAAGTGGCCAATCAATTGTAAAAACAAACAGACATCTACTCAGAAACCATACCAAAGACAGATAAATTTTCAATAACCCTTGTGCATTGCTGTGTTGAGAGGTGTAATAGCTTATGAAATTCAGCCAATCAATTACACGGGGCTCTCTCTCAAAACAGGCAAGAGAAGCCCAAGACAATAAAGCCTATTTCTTTTGATGTGCCAATTGGCCACAAGCAGGTAGCTGGCTTTTTATTGAAGTTAAATCAACAGAATAATTTCTTCAAAGGTAAGGGGTAATTGAATTATTTCAGATCATGACATTTGAGTTCCAAAGCATTGTTTTTACAGCTTAAAATAATTAATTGCACTTCTTTCACTGAGAAAAATGCTCCAATGCACTTCAATAATTTTATAATGACAGCCAATGTAATAAACAACTTATCATTTCAGGAATTTAGATTTAGGTTCACTACAGTGTGGAAACAGGCCCTTCGGCCCAACCAGTCCACACCGACCCTCCGAAGAGTAACCTACTCAGACTCATTTCCCTCTGACTAATGCACCTAACACTGTGGGCAATTTAGCATGGCCAAATCACCTGACCTGTACACAGGAAGAAGGTGCAAAGAAGGTGCAAACTCCACAAAGACAGTCACCTGAGGCTGGAATCAAACCTGACACCCTGGTGTTGTGAGGCAGCAGTGCTAACCACCATGCCACCCTAGAGGTTAAGCCTTTAGTCAGCAGTATTTAGAATAATGAAGGATGATCTTATTGAAATATACAAGACTCTGAGAGGTTTTACAGGGGAGATGTTGAGAAGATGTTTCCATGAGAAAGGAGTCTCATACTTGTGATATATAATTACAGAATATGATTGGTCACATTTACAACTGGAATGTGAAGGTATTTGTTCTCCCAGAGGATACTGAACATCTGGAATTCTCAACACCAGCGAGTTGTGGGGGTTAGATAACCGAAAATGTTCAAAGAGGAGCTAAATAGACTTTACCTAAAAGAACAGATGAGGCCTGGGGCAGAATTGTGATCAAAGAATGGATAGACAAGTTTGAGGGGCTGAATGGTCAACTTCTATATCAATTTCTTATGTTCTTATAAAAGCAAGAATCGAAGAAACAAGATTATGAAAAGACATTACAGCTCCTCAAATTACATTACTCTAGGACTCTGAACATTAATATCCAGACCACCTTGAATGCCCCTGGTGCTTTTATCCAGGAACACATACCTAATAAGATATTCCAATATTCTACACTTCTGAAATAAAATTCTTCCTAATATTTATTTTTAGTATAATTTTTATTTGTTTCAGTTTCAATCCATCATACAACTTTTCATATCTAATTTATAGGAATATTTTCATGTTAATGTACATTGTAACTCAGTTGGGTTATTTTCGGGACCATCTCTGTCCTGACTAAGGGCTGGCTTGTTGCAAATTCTCTCCAGGCTCAGTTTCCTGCACTCACTCTGACCCCAGTTTTGTTTTAGCTTGAATTATGATGTACAAGGAGAGCGTTGTCATTTGATTGCCCTCTACATGCATTCGGAGAGAATTTATTAATCATTTTCCCTAATGACTGTTCACAAATGAATGCTTCCTTTATCAAGGAAATTCAGTGAAATTTCAAAGTGCCTCTTTTCACCATTCACTGGACAGGGGAGCCATTCCTAATTGGAAGTAAAGATGGGTCACAATGTCACAAGAGGTCACATATGAACTTCTTCTCTGCATTCCCATTTCCATAGCAACAGACTCCATAATATTTCTCATATCGTTTGCATTTCATTCTGTATTGGATACTTTGTGGTGGAAGCTCTGATATATTTTAATGGTAGTAACTGGAACATCAAGGGTGTTTTCAAAAACACAATAAAATCAAATATTTCACATCTTTAATTCAAGTCAGTTGGGAACAAAAGCTTAATACATTGTTAAAATCTCAGCTCTCTTCAGTCATTACTCATTTTTAAAATCCTTAAGTGATATGTCCAGGCTTCCCAATGGATGCTTGAAGTTCTCATCCCAACTTTGCCAGGACCAGGGAGAGGCCATCAATGTCCAAAAAAGTATTATTTGTTTATCATCAATCAACAGGCATTTCTCTCTTTATTCCTAACTTCTAACTGGGTCATTACATTCTTCACGTGAACAATTTATCTGATTAGGTTTTCCTTTGTCACAAATATCAGGATTATTGAATCAGCTGCCTCTACCACTTTACATCCTCCTCAGCTTCCACTGAGCTAAACTTTCTCTGAATGGCCCCCTTGCCCTTTACACACATTTTTCTCTTGTTTTTCTCCTATGTCCTCCACCATCAATGCTCAGTAGAAGCAGCGTGTACTGCCTGAAAGGTGCACTGCAGGAATTCACCAAAGATCCTTAGACAGCACATTCCAAACCCACGAGCCCTACCATCTAGATGAACAAGGGTTGCAGATACATTGGGAACACCACCCCCTTCAAGTTTCCTTCAAAGCCACTCACCATCCTGACTTGGAAATATATCACCATTCCTTCACTGTCACTGGGTCAAAATTCTAGAATTCCCTCCTAATTGCATTGTGGGTCGACCCACAGTGGGTGGATTGCAGCAGTTCAAGAAGGCAGCTCACCACCTTCTCAAGGGCAATTAGGGATGGGCTATTAGGGATGGGCAATAAATGCTGGCCCAGTCAGCGATGTCCACAACCTACAAATAAAAAAAACTCTCTGCCTCCTGACCTCTCATTGGCTCTTTAGCAGTTCCTCTTTAGCCATCTGCCCAATATCTTCTGAAACTTAAAGTAGGTTATAACCTGTTTGTTTCTGATTCTGCAAAGTGGACTATGTCATTATTTTTATAAACTGAAGTTGTAGAACATTGCTGTTGATCATCTCAAAGCTTCCAAAGTTCATGGAAAATCTGTTTTGTGTTATTTTCACACAAATCCTTATCACAGTTTACTTGGCGTACAGTGTCCAATATATTAAAACACATTGACATCAATGTATTGAATAAACAACAGGACATTTCGCCTTGTGTTGAAACTCTTTCTCACTGCACCCAGGGCAAATTCCTTAATCAATGTCAGATTAACTGAATCCTGCATTATTCCAACACACAACCTTATCTCAGAAGGTCAATATTTTTCACTAGTCACTTAAACATCACAAACATTAGTGAAAGTTTACTGATTATATTGTCATGATTGTAGAGATGGACAGGAAAGTATTGTTAAATATATAGTATTTTAGGAAAGGGAAGGGTTTCAGGTAATCCAATTGCATTGCTATTCAATTCCAGGGAAGATCAATTGGCTTTCAGCTAAATCTTCAGAATATTGATTCAAAAATACAATGGTCCAGAGACATGAACAGCAATTTGTCAGCTGAAGTAAAGATGTGATTACAGTCCATTTGCTTGTGATCACACAATGCAATAAACTGAAATTGATAATAATAGAACCAGGTAAATCCAAATCCACCCTCGCCCACTCCCCTACCCCTCCCCCAAAAAAGGGCAAGGAGAGAACTATTCCCATTTCATATTTGCAGCAATTCTTCTCCCTTGGTGTCACATGTTACTTTAGACAGCTTTAATTTCTACTCCTTATCAGCATTGCCGTTGAACCTTCATCTTCATCAACATCTTCGTAGAACCTCTGTTTCATGTCATTAGATTTTCTAATGGACAGATCCAATATTGACTGAAAATTGCAAATTTCTGAAAAAAATGATTTGAAGTAGTTCAGATTTTGGAACTGAACAGTTATAAATGACAAAGAAGGCATCAGAGGGTCAGTACTGATGGAGGGTCGGGCTGAAGGACAGTTGGAACTGAGAAAATGCGGTTGGAGATGCTGTCTTTTGGATGAAATATAAAACTAATAGGTTCAAGGCAAAAGGGGATAAGTTTAAAAGGAGTTGTGAGAGGCAGTTTTTTTTACACAGAGGCTGGTAAATGCCTGGATTGTACGACCACACGAGGTGTGGAGGTGGCTGCAACAGCAAAGTTCAAGAGGCATCTTAACAGATACATGAATAGTCAGGAATTGAGGGATGTGGACCGCTTAGAGGCAGAAGGGTTTTAGTTAGAAATGCATCATATGTCGACATAGTCTTGGTGAGAAGAAGGGTTAAGATTAGAGTGGTGCTGAAAAAGCACAGCAGGTCAGGCAGATTCCAAGGAGCAGGAGAATCGATGTTTTGGGCATAAACCCTCATTCCTGATGAAGGGCTTATGGCTGAAACATCGATTCTCCTGCTCCTCGGATGCTGCCAGACTGGCTGTGTTTTTCCAGCACTACACTCTGGACTCTGATCTCCAGTATCTGTAGTCCTCACTTCCTCCTGGTTGATTTCAAACTTCAAAACGACAGGTGATAGAAAAAGCAACACCTCCCTTTCATTGGTCAATGCCAACATCAGAAAAGTGTCAATAATTGTCAGATGTGCATCAACTTTTAAACTATATTTGATATTTCCCTCAGTGATGGGTTCCACTAAAAATTATTAGGACTGCTATATCAAAGGGCTTAAAGATTTTGATAAAGTGCTATGATTGGTTGTTTTTGTGGAATATTCATTACAATTTCGAAATGGGGTTTAGTTGGTTCTTTTTCTTTCTTCATTTATTTGTTTTCTTAAATCCACAAACTGCGTTTTTTAAAAAAAACACCCCAATGCCAAGCAGCACAAACGCATGGGAATAGTTCCTGTTTTGTTCCATGTTGATGGCTGGGTTCATTTTGTTTTCACTGTGAGGATTTACAATATGAAGATTTTGGATGCTTTTGAAAAATAAGTTTTTGTTATTTTGTGTTTTCCCACAGTTTTTGTTAAAGCCTGTTTCACATATGGCATCAAATGCAGTTTTCATGCTGCATTTAAATTTTCTGTTGCAATGTATATCCCGTATTTCTTAAACCTCAGTAAATATTGACACACAAGACAAAGGAGGAACAACAAAGGCTTGCTGGAGACTTGTGGCTGCTTCACAAACTCAATACAAAACTACCTTGTAAAAGAATTGTTGGATTCATTACAGCAATATTTAAAATAAAAACTCAAATCTTATCCTTTTTTTTGTCCTCTTGTTTCCAGAAGCTGCTGAATCTGTGTGCGATATACCTCAACAACAATTTGCATTTATATAGCATCTTCAGGAGTAAATCATCACCATCTTCAGGAGAAACTCAACTGGACTCATCACATAAACACAGTGACTACAATAGCAGGTCAGAGGTTAGGAATACTGCAGTAATCAGCTCACCTCCTGACTCCCCAAAACTTGTCCATTATCTACAAGGCACAAGTGTGATGGAATTCCCTCAACATGCCTGGATGTTTGCAACTTCAAAAGCACTCAAGAAGCTTGACACTATCCAGGACAATGTAGCCTGATTTATTGGCACCACATCCACAAGCATCTATTCCCTCCACCACCAGTGCTGCAGTGATCTACAAGATGCCCTGCAGAAATTCACCTAAGATCATTACACAGCACCTTCCAAACCATGACCACTTCCATCTAGAAGGACGAGGGCAGCAGATACATGGGAACACCACCACCTGCAAGTTCCCCTTCCAACCACTCACCATTCTGGTTTGGAAAAATATCGTTGTTCCTTCATTATCATTGAGTCAGAATCCCTGGGATTCCCTCCCTAAGGGCATTGTGGGTCTAGCTACAGCACATGGACTCCAGTTGGTCAAGAAGACAGCTCATCCCCAACTTCCCAAGGGTCACTAGGGATTGGCAATAAATGCTGCCCAGCCAGCGATGCCCACATCCCACTAATAAATAAACAAAAATCTCAAAACCTGCTGGCTGTTACAGTGATAGGAAGAAATGAGGTCAAGTCACAGAGAGTGGTCTTTATGCCTTAGACTATTCAAAGCAATAGCTTTGCCCAGGAATTACATTCCCATCATGTCTTGGTCTAATGATACCAGGCACTGGTAGGACAGAATGTCAGGGCCAAATCTCAACAAAATGTCAGGGGAAGCTGTCAAACAAATAATTCTGCAGCAGAATGGAGGAGAGTGAACTAAATGCAGAAATCACTCTCTCGTGTTCCTGTTGTAGTTGAGTGACTGTTAGAGAGCAGCAACTGGGATTAACCTGGAAACACATCAACTCAGAACTGACTGGAATTGGAGGCTGTGTTTGAGAACAACGGACACAATCATAACCGCATCTGCCCCAGAAGCTCAAACACACAACTCCTAAAATCAAAATACACGCAACATATCCGCCTGAAATTCGGGAATATCTGGAGAGGTCGATGGGTAATTGCTATGGCCCCATTAATGAAATTGTCAGTTTCTGGGTAAAGACTGGGATAAAGTTGCAAGATAGTAACAAGGAGCTGGGTTAGGGCTGATATCTCGAGAATACCGTCCTGCGGTCAGACCAGCCACGGGTACAAGGCGGAAACACTGAATGAACAGGCGAATTCTCGAAAGGGATGAAGTTAAATTCAATGCTGATTTTTTAAAGATTAGAACTCGGATCTCCTGCCTCCGATTCCTGCTCGCAACCTTTTCTCAAACCCGGTAACAATCATGAGCTACAGCCAGGAACTCGGTGTGAGTGAGAAATTGCGGTACCTTTTCCTGCTCTTGATGTTAACTCCGGGAGTTGGGTTTATTCTCCTCCTTCTCTGTGTCTGTGTGTGTGTCTGTGTGTGTCTGTGTTCCGGAATCCTAACCAGCTGGCGCCGCACTTCTGCAGTTGTAGTTTGAGGCTCCGGGGAGGAGAGTTTCTGTGAGATCAGGTCCAGGAGGAGGAGGAGCGAAGGGCTGGAGCATTTACAGAGCGAGTATTAGACACTGAAAGACCAGCTGCCTGCCTACTCTCTGCCCTATTCCAGTCCCACACTCAGTTGCAGGTTTCAGAAAACTCTATTTCAAGCAAACAAATTGCCAGGGATTCATGATCTTTGCGACAGTAAAAGTGAAATAAAAGCAAATTCCTGTCGATGCTGGAAAAGTTTCAGGAAATGTTGAAATGTCATCTGCAAAAACCCATCGAGGTTAGACACAAAAACACCTGCAGATGCTGGAATCAAAGGGAGACAAGCAGAAGAAGGCTGAGAGAACACAGCAAGGCAGGCAGCATCAGGAGGGAGAGGGAACACAGCACGGCAGGCAGCATCAGGAGGGAGGGGAACACAGCAAGACAGGCAGTATCAGGAGGGAGAGGGACATAGCAAGGCAGGCAGCAGCAGGAGGGAGAGGGACACAGCAAGGCAGGCAGCATCAGGAGGGAGGGGAACACAGCAAGACAGGCAGTATCAGGAGGGAGAGGGACACAGCAAGGCAGGCAGTATTAGGAGGGAGAGGGACACAGCAAGGCAGGCAGCATCTGGAGGGAGAGGGACACAGCAAGGCAGGCAGCATCTGGAGGGAGAGGGACACAGCAAGGCAGGCAGTAGCAGGAGGGAGAGGGATACAGCAAGGCAGGCAGCATCAGGAGGGAGGGGAACACAGCAAGACAGGCAGTATCAGGAGGGAGGGGAACACAGCAAGGCAGGCAGTATTAGGAGGGAGAGGGACACAGCAAGGCAGGCAGCATCTGGAGGGAGAGGGACACAGCAAGGCAGGCAGTATCAGGAGGGAGGGGAACACAGCAAGGCAGGCAGTATTAGGAGGGAGAGGGACACAGCAAGGCAGGCAGCATCAGGAGGGAGAGGGACACAGCAAGGCAGGCAGCATCAGGAGGGAGGGGAACACAGCAAGGCAAGCAGTATTAGGAGGGAGGGGGACACAGCAAGGCAGGCAGCAGCAGGAGGGAGGGGAACACAGCAAGGCAGGCAGTATCAGGAGGGAGGGGAACACAGCAAGGCAGGCAGTATTAGGAGGGAGGGGGACACAGCAAGGCAGGCAGCATCTGGAGGGAGAGGGACACAGCAAGGCAGGCAGTATCAGGAGGGAGGGGAACACAGCAAGGCAGGCAGTATTAGGAGGGAGAGGGACACAGCAAGGCAGGCAGCATCAGGAGGGAGAGGGACACAGCAAGGCAGGCAGCATCAGGAGGGAGGGGAACACAGCAAGGCAAGCAGTATTAGGAGGGAGGGGGACACAGCAAGGCAGGCAGCAGCAGGAGGGAGGGGAACACAGCAAGGCAGGCAGTATCAGGAGGGAGGGGAACACAGCAAGGCAGGCAGTATTAGGAGGGAGGGGGACACAGCAAGGCAGGCAGCAGCAGGAGGGAGGGGAACACAGCAAGGCAGGCAGTATCAGGAGGGAGAGGGACACAGCAAGGCAGGCAGCAGCAGGAGGGAGAAGGAACACAGCAAGGCAGGCAGCATCAGGAGGTAGAGGAACACAGCAAGGCAGGCAGCATCAGGAGGGAGAGGAATACAGCAAGGCAGGCATAGAAGATAGAACATAGAACAATACAGCACAGAACAGGCCCTTCGGCCCACGATGTTGTGCCGAACATTTGTCCCAGCTTAAGCGCCTATCCATGTACCTATCCAATTGCCACTTAAAGATCACCAATGATTCTGACTCTGCCGCTCCCACAGGCAGCACATTCCATGCCCCCACCACTCTCTGGGTAAAGAACCTACCCCTGACATCCCCCCCATACATTACCCCCTATACCTTAAATTTATGTCCCCTTGTAACACTCTGTTGTACCCGGGGAAAAAGTCTCTGACTGTCTACTCTATCTATTCCCCTGATCATCTTATAAACCTCTATCAAGTCACCTCTCATTCTTCGCCGTTCCAATGAGAAACGGCCTAGCACTCTCAACCTATCCTCGTACGTCCTATTCTCCATTCCAGGCAACATCCTGGTAAATCTCCTCTGCACCCTCTCCAAAGCTTCCACATCTTTCCTAAAGTGAGGCGACCAGAACTACACACAGTGCACCAAATGTGGCCTTACCAAGGTCCTGTACAGCTGCAACATCACCTCACGACTCTTGAATTCAATCCCTCTGCTAATGAACGCTAATACACCATAGGCCTTCTTACAAGTCCTATCCACCTGAGTGGCAACTTTCAAAGAGCTATGAACATAGACC
This sequence comes from Hemiscyllium ocellatum, assembly GCF_020745735.1. NCBI lineage: Eukaryota > Metazoa > Chordata > Chondrichthyes > Orectolobiformes > Hemiscylliidae > Hemiscyllium > Hemiscyllium ocellatum. The sequence goes on along the minus strand of NC_083416.1, from coordinate 87,377,806 downwards.
CCAAGATCCCGCTGCTCCTCCACCTTACTAAGAACCCTTCCGTTAACCCTGTATTCCGCATTCTTATTTGTCCTTCCAAAATGGACAACCTCACACTTGACAGGGTTGAACTCCATCTGCCACTCCTCAGCCCAGCTCTGCATCATATCTAAGTCCCTTTGCAGCTGACAACAGCCCTCCTCACTATCCACAACTCCACCAATCTTCGTATCGTCTGCAAATTTACTGACCCACCCTTCGACTCCCTCTTCCAAGTCATTAATAAAAATTACAAACAGCAGAGGACCCAGAACTGATCCCTGCAGAACTCCACTTGTAACTGGGTTCCAGGCTGAATATTTACCATCTACCACCACTCTCTGACTTTGACCGGTTAGCCAGTTCTTATCCAACTGGCCAAACTTCCCTTTATCCCATGCCTCCTGACTTTCCGCATAAGCCTACCATGGGGAACCTTAGCAAATGCCTTACTAAAATCCATGTACACTACATCCACTGCTCTACCCTCATCCACATGCTTGGTCACCTCCTCAAAGAATTCAATAAGACTTGTAAGGCAAGACCTACCCCTCACAAATCCGAGCTGGCTGTCCCTAATCAAGCAGTGTCTTTCCAGATACTCATAAATCCTATCCCTCAGTACCCTTTCCATTACTTTGCCTACCACCGAAGTAAGACTAACTGGCTTGTAATTCCCGGAGTTATCCCTATTCCCTTTTTTGAACAGGGACACAACATTCGCCACTCTCCAGTCCCCTGGCACCACCCCCATTGACAGTGAAGACGAAAAGATCATTGCCAACGGTACTGCAATTTCCTCTCTTGCTTCCCACATAATCCTAGGATATAACCCGTCAGGCCCAGGGGACTTGTCTATCCTCAAGTTGTTCAAAATGCCCAACACATCTTCCTTCCTAGCAAGTATCTCCTCTAGCTTACCAGTCCGTTTCATACTCTCCTCTTCAACAATACGGTCCCTCTTGTTCGTAAATACTGAAGAAAAGTACTCATTCAAGACCTCTCCTATCTCTTCCGACTCAATACACTGTCTCCCACTACTGTCCTTGATCGGACCTACCCTCGTTCTCGTCATTCTCATGTTTCTCACATACGCATATAGGGCCTTGGGGTTATCCTTGATCCTACCCGCCAAAGATTTTTCATGCCCTCTCTTAGGTCTCTTAATCCCTTTCTTCAGCTCCCTCCTGACTATCCTGTATCCCTCCAACGCTCTGTGTGAACATTGTTTCCTCAACCTTATGTAAGCCTCCGTCTTCCTCTTCACTAGACATTCAACCTCCCTCGTCAACCAAGGTTCCCTCACACAACCACCTATTTCCTGCCTGACAGGTACATGCATATCAAGGACACGCCGTATCTGTTCCTTGAAAAAGTTCCACATTTCAACGACATCCTTCCCTGACAGCCTATGCTCCCAATTTATGCTCCACAGATCCTGTCTTGCAGCATTGTATTTACCTTTCCCCCACTTATAAAACCTACCCTGTTGCACGCACCTGTCTCTATCCATAACCAAGGTGAAAGTCACAGAATTGTGGTCACCATCACCAAAATGCTCACCCACTAACAAGCCCATCACTTGTCCCGGTTCATTACCGAGTACCAAATCCAATATGGCCTCCCCTCTGGTTGGACAATCTACATACTGAGTTAGAAAAGCCTCCTGGACACACTGCACAAACACCGCCCCGTCCAATCTTCTTGATCTAAAGAGCTTCCAATCAATATTTGGGAAGTTGAAAGTGCCCATGACTACGACCCTGTGGCTTCTGCACCTTTCCAAAATCTGTTTCCCAATCTGTTTCTCCACACCTCTGCTGCTATTGGGGAGCCTATAGTAAACACCCAACGAGGCAGCATCAGGAGGCTGGGGGAACACAGCACGGCAGGCAGCATCAGGAGGGAGGGGAACACAGCAAGGCAGGCAGCATCAGGAGGGGGAGGGACACAGCGTGGCAGGCAGCATCAGGAGGGAGTGGAACACAGCAAGGCAGGCAGCATCAGGAGGCTGGGGGAACACAGCAAGGCAGGCAGCATCTGGAGGGAGGGGAACACAGCAAGGCAGGAAGCATCAGGTAGGGAGAGGGACACAGCAAGGCAGGCAGCATCAGGAGGGAGAGGGAACACAACAAGGCGGCAGCATCTGGAGGGAGGGGAACACAGCAAGGCAGGCAGCATCAGGAGGCTGGGGGAACACAGCACGGCAGGCAGCATTAGGAGGGAGGGGAACACAGCAAGGCAGGCAGTATCAGGAGGGAGAGGGACACAGCAAGGCAGGCAGCATCAGGAGGGAGAGGGACACAGCAAAGAAGGCAGCATCAGGAGGGAGAGGGACACAGCGAGACAGGCAGTATCAGGAGGGAGGGGAACACAGCAAGGCAGGCAGCATCAGGAGGGAGTGGAACACAGCAAGGCAGGCAGCATCAGGAGGGAGGGGAACACAGCAAGGCAGGCAGCATCTGGAGGGAGGGGAACACAGCAAGGCAGGCACCATCAGGAGGCTGGGGGAACACAGCAAGGCAGGTAGCATCTGGAGGGAGTGGAACACAGCAAGGCAGGCAGCATCAGGAGGGGAGAGGAACACAGCAAGGCAGGCAGTATCAGGAGGGAGAGGGAACACAGCAAGGCAGGCAGCATCAGGAGGGAGGGGAACACAGCAAGGCAGGCAGCATCAGGAGGGAGGGGAACACAGCAAGGCAGGCAGCATCAGGAGGGAGGGGGACACAGCAAGGCAGGCAGCATCAGGAGGGAGGGGGACACAGCAAGGCAGGCAGCATCAGGAGGGAGGGGGACACAGCAAGGCAGGCAGCATCAGGAGGGAGAGGGAACACAGCAAGGCAGGCAGCATCAGGAGGGAGAGGGACACAGCAAGGCAGGCAGCATCAGGAGGGAGGGGAACACAGCAAGGCAGGCAGCATCAGGAGGGAGGGGAACACAGCAAGGCAGGCAGCATCAGGAGGGAGGGGGACACAGCAAAGCAGGCAGCATCAGGAGGGAGGGGGACACAGCAAGGCAGGCAGCATCAGGAGGGAGGGGGACACAGCAAGGCAGGCAGCATCAGGAGGGAGGGGGACACAGCAAAGCAGGCAGCATCAGGAGGGAGGGGGACACAGCAAGGCAGGCAGCATCAGGAGGGAGGGGGACACAGCAAGGCAGGCAGCATCAGGAGGGAGGGGGACACAGCAAAGCAGGCAGCATCAGGAGGGAGGGGGACACAGCAAGGCAGGCAGCATCAGGAGGGAGGGGAACACAGCAAGGCAGGCAGCATCAGGAGGGAGGGGGACACAGCAAGGCAGGCAGCATCAGGAGGGAGGGGGACACAGCAAGGCAGGCAGCATCAGGAGGGAGGGGGACACAGCGTGGCAGGCAGCATCAGGAGGGAGGGGGACACAGCAAGGCAGGCAGCATCAGGAGGGAGGGGGACACAGCGTGGCAGGCAGCATCAGGAGGGAGGGGAACACAGCAAGGCAGGCAGCATCAGGAGGGAGGGGGACACAGCAAGGCAGGCAGCATCAGGAGGGAGGGGGACACAGCAAGGCAGGCAGCATCAGGAGGGAGGGGGACACAGCAAGGCAGGCAGCATCAGGAGGGAGAGGGACACAGCAAGGCAGGCAGCATCAGGAGGGAGGGGGACACAGCAAGGCAGGCAGCATCAGGAGGGAGGGGGACACAGCAAGGCAGGCAGCATCAGGAGGGAGGGGGACACAGCAAGGCAGGCAGCATCAGGAGGGAGGGGGACACAGCAAGGCAGGCAGCATCAGGAGTGAGAGGGAACACAGCAAGGCAGGCAGCATCAGGAGGGAGAGGGAACACAGCAAGGCAGGCAGCATCAGGAGGGAGGGGGACACAGCAAGGCAGGCAGCATCAGGAGGGAGGGGGACACAGCAAGGCAGGCAGCATCAGGAGGGAGGGGGACACAGCAAGGCAGGCAGCATCAGGAGGGAGGGGGACACAGCAAGGCAGGCAGCATCAGGAGGGAGAGGGACACAGCAAGGCAGGCAGCATCAGGAGGGAGGGGGACACAGCAAGGCAGGCAGCATCAGGAGGGAGGGGGACACAGCAAGGCAGGCAGCATCAGGAGGGAGGGGGACACAGCAAGGCAGGCAGCATCAGGAGGGAGAGGAACACAGCAAGGCAGGCAGTATCAGGAGGGAGAGGGACACAGCAAGGCAGGCAGCATCAGGAGGGAGAGGGACACAGCAAGGCAGGCAGCATCAGGAGGGAGGGGGACACAGCAAGGCAGGCAGCATCAGGAGGGAGTGGAACACAGCAAGGCAGGCAGTATCAGGAGGGAGTGGAACACAGCAAGGCAGGCAGCATCAGGAGGGGAAAAGGTCTTGAAGAAGGGTTACACCTGAAATGGTGACATCTCCACCTTCTGATGCTTCCTGCTAGCTGTGTTATTCCAGTCTCCTGCTTGTCTACCATAAAATCCCATCTGCCTCATTAGCATTCTTTCGGGAAGGAAACTGCTATCCTTACCTCGTCTGGCCTACATGTAACTTCAAACCCACTGTAATGTCATTGACTCTTAACTGACCTCTGGGCAATTATAGTTGGGCAATAAATGCTGTCCGAGCTAGCTGCACACACATTCCCTGAGAGGGAAACAGAGTTAATGTTTCCAACTTGGTATGACTTGTCGATAGAATCCTGTTCAATTGGGGTCCCTCATGCTCTTTCAGATGATGTCAAAGATGCTTCAGCAAAGGAGGTTCTGCCTGAGGTCTTGGTCATCTCAATAAATTCCACTAAAACAGACAATCTGGTATTTATCTGAATGTAGTTATGTGGGATCTTGCTTCGTTCCAATTGCCGACTGTATTTTCTACATTAGGACAACAACTACACTTTAACCTTATTTCATTGGCTTGATCTATCCTGGAGATGTGAAAGGCACAACATAAATGCAAGTCTTTTATGATTTGAGTAGAAGAAGAGGCATCAATCAAACAGAGCTCAAGCAGTGAATGCAGGATAGTCGGGCAGTGTCTGATGCCAATCACTCTAAGTGATGACACTCCAGCTCTGTGCAGCCTGAACAGATGAAGGGGTGATACCTAAAGATTTGATGGTAACCATTTAGAATTATAATCTCTGGTCATATTCCTGGAGGAATCATCACAAGGAAGCCCCCCCTCCAACCCTCACCCCTCAACCCCAATGGTAAACCCTCCACTGATTACCTGAGTTGCGTGGTTCCGATCATCATGCTGATCACAAAATGAACAAAGTCTTGGAGTAGAATCTTCCAGGAGAAGTTGAAGTCCTGCCATTAGTTTGAAAGCAGGAGGTGACCGAACTTCCTGCAAAGGGAACGTGGGGCATATTCTGAGGAAGGGTCACCAGACCTGAAACATTAACTCTGCTTTCTTTTCACAGGTACTGCCTGACCTGGGTTTTTCCCAGCATATTCTGATTCTGTTTCTGATTTCCAGCATCCACAGTTCTTTCTTTTATTTTATTTGGGGTGCATTTGTTTTCAGCACCAATTAAGAGGCATACATGGGGCTATTGTCCAACTGAGGAAATTGGGCCATCCGACACCTCAGCAGCAGCAGCGCTGCAGACTAACACATTTGCAACACTTGTGATGATTTTTAACAAGACTCAGAAAGCAATTTCTGTAAAATAGTTTATTTCCTCGCTCCGTACCATACACTGTGATATTTCCTTTTGTTTGTATTCACTCATGAACTGTAGGTATTGAAAGCCAGCTTTTATTTTCACTCCCGGATTGACAGTGAGACAGTTGAAAGACTGGTTATGCAGGTTCAGTAGACAGTTTAGAGTGAACTACATTCTGGATTAGTGGTGCTGGAAGAGCACAGCAGTTCAGGCAGCATCCAAAGAGCAGCGAAATCGACATTTCGGGCAAAAGCCCTTCATCAGGAATAAAGGCAATGAGTCTGAAGCGTGGAGAGATAAGCTAGAGGAGGGTGGGGGTGGGGAGAGAGTAGCATAGACTACAATGGGTGAGTGGAGGAGGGGATGACGGTGATAGGTCAGGGAGGAGAGGGTGGAGTGAATAGGTGGAAAAGAAGATAGGCAGGTAGAACAAGTCATGGGGACAGTGCTGAGCTGGAAGTTTGGAACTAGCGTGAGGTGCCACCCTAGTTGCTCTCCCCCACTCACCTATTGTAGTCTATGCTACTTTCTCCCCACCCCCACCCTCCTCTAGCTTATCTCTCCACACTTCAGGCTCACTGCCTTTATTCCTGATGAAGGGCTTTTGCCCGAAATGTTGATTTCGCTGCTCCTTGGATGCTGCCTGAACTGCTGTGCTCTTCCAGCACCACTAATCCAGAATCTTGTTTCCAGCATCTGCAGTCATTGTTTTTACCAGAGTTAACTATAGTCAGACAAAGATATCATTGTAATTGACAGTAAACTAGCAAATTACACACATGATCATAACAAATATCAAAATAACATCAACAACTAAATTTAGATCCTAACAATAGCTGAGATTAAGATCACTGGCATAATCATTGCTGGTTTATGGCAAACAGTACATAGCTAATATTGCATAGTGACATTACGTCCAAATTATTTTAGTAATGGTGGTTGGGTGCTGGGAGCATTTGTAGCTGAATAGAAATAATGAGCCCCACTGAAACAGAAGCTCCAGCATATGAAATGAAATAGTTCAATGTTCACACAGGCTGAGTCTCCAGTGAGACAAAGGGGCAGCTCCTCAGTTTTCTATTAAGCATTTCCAGCCTTACACACAACAGTGAGTTCAATAATATCATGTTAAATCCCCGGCCCACAATTAGATATTTTTTGCTTCCTTTTTGTTTTTGATTTGTTTCCATGTGGCAGCTGTCCATAATTCTGCTGGACACATCAAGTAAAAGTGTGCAGATGCTGGAAATCTGAATGAGAAACAGAAAGTGCTGGAGAAACTCAGCAGGTTTAGAAGAATCTATGGAGAGTCAAATCAAGTTAACACAGTAAGTCAAGTATGACACTTTGTTAGAACTTATTCTAGACCCATGCTTTGTGTCTTTATTTGTTCCACTCCCACTTCCTTTGGCCTTTCATTTTTTAATCCAAACAATACCCCCACAGCCCCAGGTCCTGGCGTGAAACAGGTTGCTTTCAGTACAGTAAACCCATTTTTAATTACTCAGCGTTCCCATTATCACCAATCGCCTCCCTTGATTTACTATCAACAGTCGCTTTGTCTGCTACCCATTTTTCTGACTCTCTCTCACTGGCCTCTGTCTCCACTTATTCACTCACTCCTTTTTCCTCCACCCATCTCTGCTCAAAGTTTCATTATCAGCATAAATACAAGCTTTTCCTCTCTGTTTCTATTTTTGAAGAAAGGTCTCAAAACATTAACAAACTCCAAAAGCTTGTGTTTTTTAAAAAAAACTGTTGCACTGTAACCTGGTTTTGTATGACTTTTGACCCTGTTTCTATCTCAGCACAGATGCTGCCTGGCCTGCTGAGTTTCTCCAGTATTCTCTGTGCCTATTTCAGATCTACAGCAACCACAGTTCTTGGTTTTATTCAACTCATTGTCTTTGAATTAGAACTGTTTTCTCCCATTTTATTGCCCTTCTTTCTTCTCCTTGCCCATTTGTTCAAAACTAATTACATTGCCAAGGTTTCTCAGTTCTGATGAAGGATTGATTGAATTTTATTTTCTGGTACAGTTCCCACCCACTGACATCAAATTCAAAGGCACAACAGCTTTTTGTTGTTCTGGCAATGAGAAGTAGGAAATTGAAGAGTAAAGGCAGGTGTGATAATTCACGGGAATTGAGTATACAGAAACACAAACAGGAGTAGGCCATTCAGCCCCTTAGCCCTGTTCTGCCATTAAATGAGACCACAGCTGATCCATGTCCTAACTCCACATACCTACATTTTTCCCAGATCCAGGAAAGACCCAAAGAGAGAGTTAAGAAGAGCCAGGAGGGGACATGAGAAGTCATTGGCAGATAGGATCAAGAAAAACTCTAAGGCTTTCTATAGGTAAGTCAGGAATAAAAGAGTGATGTCAGTAAGGTTAGGGCCATTCAAGGGTAGTAGTGGGAAGTTGTGTGTGGATTCAGAGGAGATTGGGAAGCACTAAATGAATATTTTTTGTCAATTTTCACACTGGAAAAAGACAAAGTTGTTGAGGACAATACTGAGTTAAAGGCTACTAGACTAGATGGGATGAGGTACACAAAGATGAAGTGTTAGCAATTCTGGAAAATTTGAAAATAGATAAGACCCCTAGGCCAGATGAGATTTACCTTAGGATTCTCTGGGAAGCAAGGGAGGAGATTGCAGAGCCTTTAGTTTTGATCTTTATGTTGTCATTGCCTGCAGGAATAGTGCCAGAAGGCTGGAAGATAGCAAATGTTGTCCCCTCGTTCAAGAAGGGAAGTAGGGACAACGCTGGAAGTTATAGACCCGTGAGCCTTACTTCAGTTGTGGGAAAAGTGTTGGAAAGGGTTATAAGAGGTAGGATTTACAATCATCTAGAAAGGAATAGGTTGATTAGGGATAGTCAACATGGTTTTGTGAAAGGTAGGTCATGCCTCACAAACCTTATTGAGATTTTTGAGAAGGTGACCAAACAGGTGGATGAGGGTAAAGCAGTTGATGTGGTGTATATGGATTTCAGTAAGGTGTTTGATAAGGTTCTCCATGGTAAGCCATTGCACAAAATACGGAGGCATAGAATTGAGGGTGATTTAGCAGTTTGGATCAGAAATTGGCTAGCTAAAAGGTAATGATTGATGGGAAATATTCATCCTGGAGTTCAGTTGCCAGTGGCATACTGCAAGGATCTGTTTTGGGTCCACTGCTAGTAAATTTGCAGATGACACTGAGGTCGGTGTAGTTGTGGGTAGTGCTGAAGGATGTTGCAGGGTACAGAGGGACATAGATGAGCTGCAGATCTGGGCTGAGAGGTGGCAAATGGAGTTTAATGCAGAAAAGTGTGAGGTGATTCACTTTGGAAGGAGCAACAGGAATAAAAAGTAATGGGCTAATGGTAAGATTCTTGGTAGTGTTGATGAACAGAGAGATCTCGATCCATTCCTTGAAAGTTGCCACCCAGGTTGATAGGGTTGTTAAGAAGGCATACGGTGTGTTAGATTTTATTGGTAGAGGGACTGAGTTTCAGAGCCATGAGGTCATGTTACAGCTGTACAAAACTCTGGTGTGGCCGCACTTGGAGTATTGCATACAGTTCTGGTCACCGCGTTATAGGAAGGATGTGAGAACTTTGGAAAGGGTTCAAGGATATTTACTCAGATGTTGCTTAGTATGGAGGGAGGATCTTATGAGGAAAGGCTGAGGGACTTGAAGCTGTTTTCATTGGAGAGAAAAAGGTTGAGAGGTGGCTTAATTGAGACATATAAGATGATCAAAGGATTAGATCGGGTGGACAGTGAGAGCCTTTTTCCATGGTTGGTAATGGCTAGCATGAGGTGATGTAGCTTTAAATTGAGGGGTGATCGATATAGGACAGATGTCAGAGGTAGTTTCTTTACTCAGAGAGTAGTAGAGGCATGGAATGTCCTGCCTGCAACTGTCGTAGACTCGCCAACTTTAAGGGCATTTAAATGGTCATTGGGTAGACATATAAATGAAAATGGAATAGTGTAGGTTAGATGGGCTTCAGATTGGTTTCACAGGTCGGTGCAACATCGAGGGCTGAAGAGCCTGTACTGTATCATAATGTTCTTTGTTCTATCCCAAATACAAAAGGAACTCTAGCTCAGATTGAATGTTAACAACTAATCTAGCATCAGGTGCCATTTGTGGAAAAGAGTTTCAAAACTCGATCACTTTTGTTGTATAAAAGAGCAGATTTTGAAGCGGAAGAAGGAGGATCCAGCTGTTGTAGTCCATACGGATATGAGCGACACACGTAGGATTAGGAAAGAGGTTCTGATTCAGGATTTTGCACAACTAGAAGCTAAATTAAAAAAAAGAGGTTACAATCTCTGGATTACTCCCCAAGCCATAAGCAAGGGGAAGTGATAGTCTTGTGGTATTATCACTGGACTACTAATCCAGAAACTCGGTTAATGTTCTCGGGACCTGGGTTCAAATTCCACCATGGCTGATGGCAGAATTTGAATTCAATAAAAAATTTGGAATTACAAATTGACTGATGACTACAAAACTATTGTCAATTGTCTCAAAAATCTATTTGATTTACTAATGTCCTTCAAGGAAGGAAACCTGCAAACCTGTCCTAGCTTACATGTGACTCCAAACCCACAGTAATGTGATTGACTGTTAACCATCCTCTGAAATGGCCTCGCAAACCACCCATTTGAGTCAGATTCTATGAAGCTGCAACAAGGTTATAAAACTGCATAAATCATCTGGCATCGACCTCGGCACCAGAAAAGACAATGGTGGAAATGGCGCTGCCTCTCCCGTGAGGTTCTCCTTACTAACATCTGGGGCCTGGTGCCAAACTTGCAAGAACAATCTTACAGAATTGTCAAGCAACAGCCTGACTAGTCATACTCATGGAATTATACAAACAATGTCCCATACACCACTATCACCATCCCTGGATATGTCCTTTCCCATTGGCGGGACAGGCCCAGCAGAGGCAGCAGCACAGTGGGATATATTTCGGAGGGAGTTGTTTCGGGAGTCCTCAACATTGACTCCAAACCCCATGAAGTTTCAAGGCTTCAGTTTGAACTTGGACAAGGAAATCTCCTGCTCGCCACCATGTACCTAGACTGATGAATCCGTACTCCTCTGTGTTGAACACACTTGGAGGTCACACTGAAGATGGCAAGGGCACGAAAAGTATTCTGGGTGGAGGATTTCAATGTCGACCACCAAGAGTGGCTCAGCAGCAGCAGGTTACTGCTCAAACAAGTTGGGTCATAGAGTCATTGTCATACAGCACAGAAACAAACCCTTCAGTCCAACTCGCCCATGCCAATCAAGTTTCCCAAACCAAAACACATCCCACTTGCCTGCAATTGGCCCACATCACTGTAAACCTTTCCTATTCATGTACTTGTCCAAATATCTTTGAAATGATGTAATTGTCCTGCATCTACTACTTCTGGCAGTTCATTCCACATACAATCCACCCTCGGCTTGAAAAGGTTGCCCCTCAGGTTCCTTTTTAAATCTTTCTCCTCTCATTTTCAAAATATACCCACTTATGTTTAACTCCCCTGCCCGAGGGAAAATACTTTTGCTATTCACTTTATCTATGCCCCTCATGTTTTTATAAATCTCTGCTAGGCTGGGTCTGCAGCAGGTGGTGAGGGAATCAACAAAATGGAAAAATATACTTGACCTTATCCTTGCCAATCTGCTGGCTGTGGATGCATCTGTCCATGACAGTGTTGGTAAGAATGACCACCAGACAATCCTTCTGAAGACAAAGACCCACCTTCAAACTGAGAATACCCTCCATCATATTTTGTCACATGATCACCATATTAAATGGGATAGACTTCAAACAGATCTAGCAACTCAAGACTGGGTATCCATAAGGAACTGTGGGCCATCAACAGCAACAGGACTGTACTCCAGCACAATCTGTAACCTCATGGCCTGGCATCCAAGGATCAACTCTGGTTCAATGGAGAGTGCAGGAGGGCATGCCAGGAGCAGCACCGGGCATACCAAAATAAAAAATAAGTTTCAACTTGGTGAAGCTACAAAACAGGACTACTTACATGTCAAATAACATATGCAGCAACTGATAGACAGAGCAAAGTCATCCCTAACCAGTGGATCAGATCTAAGCTCTGCAGACCTGATACATTCGTCATGAATAGTGGTGGACAATTAAACAACTCCCTGTAGGAGGAGTCTTCACAAATATCTCTATCCTCAATAATGGAAGAGCCCAGCACATTCACGTAAAAGATAAGGCTGAATCATTCACAACAATCTTCAGCCAGATGGGCCGAGTGGATGGTCCATCTCAGCCGCTTCCAGAAGCCCCAGCATCACAGATGCCAATCTTCAACTAATTCGATTCACTTCACGTAATATCAGGAAATGGTTAGAGGCACTGGGTATTACAGATACTAAAGCTATGGGCAACATTCAATAATAATACATGGCTTTGTGCGTGGGAAATTATGTCTCACGAACTTGATTGAGTTATTTGAATAAGTAACAAAGAAGGTTGATGAGACAGAATGGTAGACGTAATCTACATGGACTTCGGTAAGGCGTTTAACAAGGTTCCCCATAGGAGACTAATTAACAAGGTTAGATCTTATGGAATACAGGGAGAACTAGCCATTTGGATACAGAACTGGCTCAAAGGTAGAAGACAGAGGGTGGTGGTGGAGGGTTGTTTTTCAGACTGGAAGCCTGTGACCAATGGAGTGCCACAGGGATCGGTGCTGGGTCCTCTACTTTTTGTCATTTACATAAATGATTTGGATGTGAACATAGGAGGTATAGCTAATAAGTTTGCAGATGACACCAAAATTGGAGGTGTTTTGGACAGCAAAGAAGACTTCAGATTACAACGGTATCTTGATCAGATGAGCCAGTGGGCTGAGAAGTGGCAGATGGAGTTTAATTTAGATAAATGTGAGGTGCTACATTTTGGGAAAGCAAATCTTAGCAGGACTTATACACTTAATGGTAAGGTCCTAGGGGAGTTTTGCTAAACAAAGAGACCTTGGAGTGCAGGTTCATAGCTCCTTAAAAGTGGAGTCATTGGTGGACAGGATAATGAAGAAGGCATTTAGTATGCTTTCATATATTGGTCAGAGTAGTGAGTATAGGAGTTGGGTTGTCATGTTACAGCTATACAGGATATTGGTTAGGCCAGTTTTGGAATACTATGTGAAATTTTGATCTCCTTCCTATTGAAAGGATGATGCAAAACATGAAAGAGTTCAGAAAAGATTTACAAGGATGTTGCCAGGGTTGGAGGATTTGAGCTACAGAGAGAGGCTAACCAGACTGGGGCTGTTTTCCCTGGAACATTGGAGGCTGAGGGGTGAGGTTTATTAAAGAGGTTTATAAAATCATGAGGGTCATGGATAGGATAAATAGAGAAAGTCTTTTCTCTGGGCTGGGGAGTCCAGAACTAGAGGGCATAGGTTTAGGGTCAGAGGGGAAAGATATAAAAGGGATCTAAAGATCAACATTTTCATGTAGAGGGTGGTACGTGTATGGAATGAGCTGCCAGAGGAACTGGTGGAGGCTGGTACAATTACAACATCGAAAAGGCATCTGGATTGGTGTATGAATAGGAAGGGTTTGGAGGGATATGGGCCAAGTGCTGGCAAATGGGACTAGATTATGTTGGGATATCTGGTTGGCATGGACATGATGGACCGAAGTGCCTGTTTCCGAGGTGTACATCTCTGTGACTCTATGACTCCATGATAATGATGTAGTCATGAGAATACAGCAGAACCTGCCGCCTGAGCCATGTGCAGCTGAGCCCCACTGGTCACCCTGCCCTATATCAAGAACATGTCAGAAATGACAACCAGACTACTACAACCGCTAGGAATCACATAGCACACCAACCCACAGCCACACTACACCAACTACTCACAAGAACAAATACCCCATACCCGCAACATGGAGAACTAGTGTAATATACAAAATTCCATGTAGTGACTGTTATAAGCACTACATCAGACAAACTGGAAGAAAACTAGCAATTCGGATACATGAACACCAATTAGCATCAAAACAGTATGACCAGCTCTCCCTCATCTCAATACACACAGACAAAGAGGGCCATCAATTTGACTGGGTGAGGTATTAGACAAGCTAACCTGAGACACTCACAGGACTTCCTGGAGGCCTGGTTTTCAATGCCATAAACAAGCAAGTAGAAATCGATCCACATACAAACCACTGCTGAGCAAAACCAGAAATGCCACCACCCATCTTAACAGACCGGATCATATAAATATCAAATGGAGTAGAACAACACTTCACGGGTGTCGCACTGATGATGTTACCGAGCATGGTGATGAAACATTTGCATGATAACCCACCAGCTCAATGAGAAAATTAACAATTGCTTATTCAGGTATGTCCTGTACACAAACATCAGGACAAGTCCAACCCAACCAATTAGCACCTTATCAGTCTACTCTTGATCATCAGTATAGTGATGGAAGGTGTCATCAACAGTGCTATCAAACAGCACCTGGTCAGCAATAACCTACTCAGTGACAAGTATTTGGGTTTGCCAGGGCCACTCAGCTCCTGACCTCATTCCAGCTTTGATTCAAAAAGGGACAAAGAGCTGAACTCCAGAAGTGAAGGGAGAGTCACAGTCCCTGGCATTAAGACCCCATTTGATCAATTGTGGTATCAAGGAGCCCTAGCAAAATTGTCTAGTTCTTTTATGAATTCCTTTAATCTGTGATACTCTAGTTACTGACTGTCCTGCAGTTGGAAATACTTTCTCCTGAGTTTTGTTCTCTGGACTTTGAACATCTCTCTGAAATCTCACCTTCACTGTTTCCAGTCTCAGGAGAATAATTCCACCTTCTTTTGTAATGCAACATGGAAGTTAATTCAGTAAAGCAATGGCAGAGGTACTTTGAATGCAAAATGTTTCGGGGTGCTTCAAAGCGTCGGTCTTTAGGAGATAGTTAACGGAATTAAGAAGATGTCCTTCCTTTCACCGTAGGTCATAGAGTCATAGAACATTGCAGTTCAGTACAGGCTTTTCGGTCCTCGATGTTGTGCCAACCTGTAAATCCAATCTGAAGCCTGTCTAACCTACATAATTCCATTTTCATCCATATGTTCATCCAATGATTATTCAAATGCCCTTCAACTTGGCGAGTCTACTACCATTGCAGGCAGGCCATTCCACGCCCTTACTCCTTTGAGTAAAGAACATATCTCTGATATCTGTCCTATATCTATCACCCCTCAATTGAAAGCTCTGTCTCCTCATGCTAGCCATCACCATCCAAAGAAAAAGGCTCTCACTAATCCTCTGATCATTTCATATATTACTATTAAGTCACTCCTCAACCTTCTTCTCCGGAATGAAAACAGCCTCAAGACCCTCATCTAATCTTCCTAAGACCTTCCCTCCATACCAGTCGACATCCTGGTAAATCTCCTGTGCACCCTTTCTAATGCTATAATGTGGTGACAAGAACTGTACACAAGTGCGGCCACACTAGAGTTTTGTACAGCTGCAACATGACCTTATGGTTCCGAAACTCAATCATTCTACCAATAAACGCTAACACACTGTTTGCCTTCTTCACAACCATATTAACCAGGTGGCAACTTACAGGGATCACCGAGATCTCTCTGCTCATCCACACTACCAAGAGTCTTACCATTAGCCCAGTACTCTGTATTCATGTTACTCCTTCCAAAGTGAATCACCTCACACTTATCCACACTAAACCCCATTTGCCACCTCTCAGCCCAGCTCTGCAGCTTATTTCTGTCCCTCTGTAACCTGCAACATTCTTCCGCACTGTCTACAACTCCACTGACCTAGTGTCATCCACAAATTTACGCACCTATCTTTCTACACCCTCATCCAGGTCATTTATAAAAATGACAAATAGCAGTGGGTCCAAAACAGATCCCTGCGGCACACCACGAGTAACTGAACTCCAGTATGAATATTTCCCATCAATCACCACCCTTTGTCTTCTTACAACTAACCAATTTCTGACTCAAACCACTAAATCACCCTCAGTCCCATGTCTCAGTATTTTCTGCAATAGCTTACCATGGGGAAGCTTATCAATCAGAGATGTACAGCAGAGAGATATTGAGCAGAGAGATGTACAGCAGAAAGATGTACAGCATGGAAACAGAACTTTTGGTCTAACTCCATGCCGATCAGATATGCCAACCTAATCTAGTCCTGTTTGCCAGCACTTTGCCCATATCCTTTTAAGCCCTTCATATTCATGTACCCATCCAGACACCTTTTAAATGTTATAATTGTCCCAGCTTCCATCACTTCCTCTGGCAGCTCATTCCACACACCACCCTCTGTGTGAAAAAGTTGCCCCTTAGGTCCCGTTTAAATCTTTCCCCTCTCACTAAATCCATTCATATTCTTCTTGATATCTCTAGAATTTGTTGCAATGCCAGAACGTTGTACTTTTTACTGCACATTCTGGAGCCCAGCTGGCTGCCTGTGGCAGCACATTGCTATTACCCTCTGGCCATTGAAAATAACAAAAATGGAATGGTGTCAGCTGGCAGCTTTTACAGAGGAAACAGGAACTCACTGACAATGAGAGATTAGGAAACACTGACTTGCTGGGTTCCACAAAAATAATCCTGACCTCATATTCAGGAGAATTATGATTAAATCTTATTAAAATAGCAATGGAGAAACTGCAAATAATAACTGTCAATCATACTGTCATTATCATTGTATTTATTTGTTCGCTTATTTAAACACTCTTTTAATTTAACATTGCCTGACAGAGCAGAGAAACTGCTCATTTTGGGTCGATCAATCAGGGAAATCGGGTTAGAAATATAATCTGCCCCGTCATAATAACACCGTAAAAAATGGGAGCAGAAGTAAGTCATTTATTCCATCAAGTCTGTTGCATCATTCAATAAGATTATGGCGGATCTGATAATTCTTAACTCTGTTCCTACATTTTCCCCATAACCTTTGAATCCCTTATTGATTAAAGATTTATCTATTACAAGTATACTTTATGACCCAGGCTTGACAGCCCTCTGTGGTAAAGAATTCTGTAGATTCAACACTGTCTGAGAGAAAAAGAAAGTCTCCTCATCTCTGCCTTAGATGTGTGACCTCTTATTCGGAGATTTTCCCTCTGGTCCTAGACTCTGCCATGAGGGGAAACAACCTCTCTTCATTTCCCCCCTCCAGTCCCCTAAGAATCTTGTATGTTTCTAAGGTTAACTCTCATTCTTCTATATTCCAACAAGTCCAGGCCCAACCTGCACAACCTCTCCTCATATGTCAGTCCCTCTGTACCTGGAATCTGCCGAATGAACCTCCTCTGGACTGCCTCTGGGTTAGGTGAGGCGGGGTGGGGGGCACAGAATATAGGGCAGCAGCTGGCCTAGTACCTTCTTATTCAACCTGAGCTTAATTCCACAATACAGAGAATGTGGGTGTGTGGGTACCAAAATCAGCAGCTTGCCCATAATAGCTCAATAAATGATTCAGTCACTGGTAAGAGCTGCACATGGCACAGTTCGGCTGTTTTGAAAAGTTGGGGTGATGGTTGGAGGGGAAGAGTGGAATTTATGATTTCTTTTGGAAGTGATTAAAAAAGGAACAACTAAGGGAGTTGCTGTAATTTGACGGTGACCCTTATCAAGCACAGCCACAATACAATAGCATCCCATGCCCAGCTTGTTCCTAACCACACATTCTTTATAGTGGTCCTCTTCTGTGGGTCTGTCCGCAATCCTGGCACCACCCATTACGGTGTCTAATGTTCCTGGGGGTGTTGGAGATCCAGAGAGTGGGACTTCCTGTGCACTGCAGATGAGAATTATGTCAGTTTCTGCTTTGAAGTAATCACAAGCTGTATGGGGCTGTCAGACTGGGTTTCTATCTGGTCAATAAGTTTCCTTGAATTAGGGTGATAGAGATCTCCTCTGAGATCTTTTGCCCCATGATCAATTTGAAATGTAAAACAGTTTCAAAAAGTCCAAATGGTCTTCTCCTTCTCTATTTAATGTTGTTTCCACACGTAGATGAAAAACTCCTTCTCCATTCTCATACTTCATGTTGAACTGGACCTTGTAAGGGATGGATGTTGAAGGAGACACAGTGAGGGCCATTAGATTGTTTGCTGGAATGGAGGGGGTTAAATTATGAAGGCAGGGGAGGCTGAAAAAGTGTGTCAGCAGTTTCTGGAGCACGGTTGAAGCAACAAGGTTCTGAAGGTTTTTGAGAGGGTAGACTCTGAGAGGTTTTTTTAGTGGACCAATGTAAAACACTGGCACACAGTCCCAGGATGAGGACCAATTGTCTCGGACTGTGATGTGGAGAAGATATTCCACTCAAAGTGAATATTTGGAATTCTCTGACAACAGGGTTATGGGTGACCCATGAACAAATACATTTAAATCTTCGATAAAGAGAGTTTTGATCTCTCAAAGAATGAAGCATATAGGGGGTGAGCAGATACAGGAAGATGAAACATTAGGTTAGCCATGATCTTTTTGAATAGTAGAGCAGGAGCAACAGGCTGTAAGCTCTGCTCTTGCTCCAATTTCAGATATTTGTCTACAGGGGAGAAAGTGGCACAGTGGTAATATTGCTGGACGAACAATTTAAAGACCCAGATCAATGATTTCGGGGACATGGGTTAAAGCTAAATATAGACGTTGGGAGGTCATGTTCCGGCTGTGCAGGACATAGGTTAGGCCACTTTTGGAATACTGCCTGCAATTCTGGTCTCCATGCTTTAGGAAAGATGTTGTGAAACTTGAAAAGGTTCAGAAAAGATTCACAAGAATGCTGCCGGGGTTGGATGGTTTGAGCTATCGGGAGAGGCTGAATAGGCTGGGGCTGCTTTCCCTGGAGTATCAGTGGCTGAGAGGATTACCTTATAGAGGTTTATATAATCATGAGGGGCATGGATAGGGTAAATAGTCAGGGTCATTTCCCTGGGGTGGGTGCACTCCAAAACAAGACGGCATAGGTTTAAGGTGAGAGGAGAAAGATTGAAAAGGGACCGAAGGGAAAACGTTTTCATGCAGAGGGTGGGGCATGTATGGAATGAGCTGCCAGAAGAAGTGGTGAAGACTGGTACAATTACATTGAAAAGGCATCTGGATGATTATATGAATAGGAACTGTTTGGAAGGATATGTGCCAAATTTTGGAAAATGGGATTAGATTAATTTAGGATATCTGGTCAGCATGGATGAGTTAGAATGAAGGGTCTGTTTCTGTGCTGTACATCTCTATGCTCTCTGACTCTAAAGTGGCAGTTGGTGGATAATTTGAATTCAGTTCTTAAATCTGGACTTGAAGGCTATTCTCAGTAATGGTAATCATTGATTGTTATAAAACTCCATCTGGTTCACTAATGTATTTTAAGAAAGGAAATCTGCCATCCTTACCTTATCTGGCCTACATGTGATTCCACACCCACAGCAATTTGGTTGACTCTTAACTGCCCTTATTCAAGAATAATTAAGGTCAGGCAACAAAATGTTGACCTTGTCAGTGACACCCACGTTCTGTGAAACAATTCTGTTCTTTGACGGTGCCATGAAAGGATTTTGTGAAGAATCAGGGCATGGTGTTTAGGCTTGGCCTCCCTCTACAGGAACAGAAACAGGAACAAGAAATATTGGAATTACTCAGGAGATTAGGCTAGGTGACATCTGTGCAGAGAGAGACAGAGTTTGTTTTTCAGGCAAAGGAAGGTGATTAATACTTGGATAGTTTTTACCAGGACAGTCTGGCCCCATTCTAGTGGTTTATTCTGTAGACTTTTAATCATTATTTGTTTAAGTTGAACCTCCACCCTCATTTGGAAAGGACATCCTGCCTCCTAGTGCTGCCACCAAATAATTGGCAGTGTTCCAGATTGAGCAGTGGCACTGGAAGTAATGGCTACACCTGGAACTACATCCTGACCCGAACCATGAGGAGCCACGGAGTATGAGCCAAACGTAAGTGGAAGCTGGGATGGTTTTAATGAGACCAGGCCAGAAGACCTGAGCAAGAGGAGGGGGGGGGGGGGGGGGGGGGGGGGTTGCGGTGGAAAGAAGGTGGGAGGTGGGTTGATAGCCTCAGCTGAAAGGACAAGGCAGCAGATATTAGATTAGACTTACAGTGTGGAAACAGGCCCTTCGGCCCAACAAGTCCACACCGACCCGCCGAAGCGCAACCCACCCATACCCCTACATTTACCCCCTACCCAACACTACGGGCAATTTAGCTTGGCCAATTCACCTAACCCGCACATCTTTGTGACTGTGGGAGGAAACCGGAGCACCCGGAGGAAACCCACGCAGACACGGGGAGAACGTGCAAACTCCACACAGTCAGTCACCTGAGTCGGGAATTGAACCCGGGTCTACAGGTGCTGTGAGGTAGCAGTGCTAACCACTGTGCCACCGTGCCGCCCATATGTGGGAGCACCATCGATTGTAAATTTTCCCTCCAAGTCACTCACCATCCAGACTTAAAACCATAAGACCATAATACATAGGAGTGGAAGTAAGGCCATTCGGCCTATCGAGTCCACTCCGCCATTCAATCATGGCTGATGGGCATTTCAACTCCACTTACCCGCATTCTCCCCGTAGCCCTTAATTCCTCGAGGCAACAAGAATCTATCAATCTCTGCCTTGAAGACATTTAGCGTCCCAGCCTCCACTGCACTCTGCGGCAATGAATTCCACAGGCCCACCACTCTCTGGCTGAAGAAATATCTCCGCATTTCTGTTCTGAATTGACCCCCTATAATTTTAAGGCTGTGTCCACGGGTCCTAGTCTCCTCGCCTGACGGAAACAATTTCTTAGCGTCCACCCTTTCCAAGCCATGTATTATCTTGTACATCTGTATTAAGTCTCCCCTTAATCTTCTAAACTCCAATGAATACAATCCCAGGATCCTTAGCCGTTCCTCATATGTTAGACCAACCATTCCAGGGATCATCCGTGTGAATCTCTGCTGGACACGTCCAGTGACAGTATGTCCTTCCTGAGGTGTGGGGACCAAAACTGGACACAGTACTCCAAATGGAGCCTAACCAGAGCTT
This sequence comes from Hemiscyllium ocellatum, assembly GCF_020745735.1. Taxonomy (NCBI): domain Eukaryota; kingdom Metazoa; phylum Chordata; class Chondrichthyes; order Orectolobiformes; family Hemiscylliidae; genus Hemiscyllium; species Hemiscyllium ocellatum. The sequence goes on along the minus strand of NC_083416.1, from coordinate 87,357,080 downwards.
TATAAAGTCTCAGTAGCACAACGGTGCTTTTATATTCCAACCCTCTTGAGATAAGTGACAACATTGCATTCGCTTTCTTAATCACGGACTCAACCTGCATGTTTACCTTTAGAGAATCCTCGACTAGCACTCCCAGATCCCTTTGTACTTTGGCTTTACAAATTTTCTCACTGTTTAGAAAGTAATCTATGCTTTTATTCTTTTTGCCAAAGTGCAAGACCTCGCATTTGCTGACGTTGAATTCCATCAGCCATTTCCTGGACCACTCTCCCAAACTGTATAGATCCTTCTGCAGCCTCCCCACTGCCTCAGTATTACCTGCCTGTCCACCTAACTTCGTATCATCGGCAAACTTCGCTAGAATGCCCCCAGTCCCCTCATCCAAATCATTAATATATAATGCGAACAGCTGTGGCCCCAACACTGAACCCTGCGGGACACCGCTCATCACCAGCTGCCATTCCGAAAAAGAACCTTTTATCCCAACTCTCTGCCTTCTGTCAGACAGCCAATCCTCAATCCATCCCAGCAGCTCACCTCGAACACCATGGGCCCTCACCTTGCTCAGCAGCCTCCCATGTGGCACCTTATCAAAGGCCTTTTGGAAGTCTAGATAGACCACATTCACTGGGTTTCCCTGGTCTAACCTACTTGTCACCTCTTCAAAGAATTCCAACTGGTTTGTCAGGCATGACCTCCCCTTACTAAATCCATGTTGACTTGTTCTAATCAGACTCTGATCTTCTAAGAATTTAGAAACCTCATCCTTAATGGATGGATTCTAGAATTTTACCAACAACCGAGGTTAGGCTAATTGGCCTATAATTTTCCATCTTTTGTCTTGATCCTTTCTTGAACAAGGGGGTTACAACAGCAATCTTCCAATCATCCGGCACTTTCCCTGACGCCAGTGACTCTTGAAAGATCTCAACCAATGCCTCCGCTATTTCCTTAGCCACCTCTCTCAGAACTCTAGGATGTATCCCATCGGGGCCAGGAGATTTATCAATTTTAAGACTTTTTAGCTTTTCTAGCACTATCTCTTTTTTAATGGCAACCATACTCAACTCAGCCCCCTGACTCCCCTTAATTGTTGGGATATTACTCATGTCTTCCACTGTGAAAACTGACGCAAAGTACTTGTTAAGTTCTCCTGCTATTTCCTTATCTCCCATCATGAGGCTTCCTGCATCAGTCTGAAGTGATCCAATGTTTACTTTTGCCTGTCGTTTGTTTCTTATGTATTGAAATAAACTTTTACTATCATTTCTAATATTACTGGCTAGCCTACCTTCATATTTGGTCCTCTCCTTTCTTATTACTCTCTTTGTTATCCTCTGTTTGTTTTTGTAGCCTTCCCAATCTTCTGATTTCCCACTGCTCTTGGCCACTTTATAGGATCTCTCTTTTTCTTTAATACATTTCCAGTCTTCCTTTGTCAGCCATGGTTGTCTAATCCCTCCCTGGATAATCTTTCTTTTCTTGGGGATGAACCTCTGTACAGTGAACTCAATTATACCCACAAACTCCTGCCATTTTTGCTCTACTGTCTTCCCCGCTAGGCTCTGCTTCCAGTCTATTTTTGTCAGTTCCTCTCTCATGTCCTCATAATTACCTTTATTTAACTGTAACACCATTACATCCGATTTTGCCTTCTCTCTTTCAAACTCCAGACTGAACTCTACCATATTATGATCGCTACTTCCTAAGGGTTCCCTTGAAAATATATTGCTGTTCCTTCAGTGTTGCTGGGTCAAAATCCTGAAATTCCCTCCCTTATCACATTGTGGGTCTACCTACAGCACATGGACTGCAGTGGTTCAAGAAGGCAGTCGGCCATAACCTTCTCAAAGACAACGAAGGGCGACTCTTGTCCCTAATTTGAATGTTATGATAAGAATGAGTAATAGGCACTGGTGTACCCTGCATTTTTAAAATTAATCAAATTACAATATAGACCCAGATGGAAAATGTAGAGAGGAATGGAAGGGGTGGGGGCACATTGTAAGGAGGAAGCACAAGATGAAGAAGGGGAAAGACTAGGACCCGAGAGCACATCCTCAGACCGAAGGGAATGATCCTTTAAAACTGAGATGAGGGGGGTGCTGAATCTGTGGAACATATTGCCACAGAAACCAGTAAAGGCCAAGTCATTGAAAGCATTTAAGACAGAGATAGATAGTTTCTTGATTATTAGGCTCAAAGGTTACAGGGGGGTGGTAGGAGAATGATGTTGAGAAATAAACCAGCCATTTCAAACAAGTTTGCTGTTTTAGGGAATGGTGGATTCTCAGGGGAAATATAGCATGAACAGTCAAGCTTCTGGTATTGAGACTGGCTCTAATGCAATGAGGGGTACGTTGGATACCAAGCGATTGATTGGGATAGGGGACTCACTAGTTGGGGTACAAGCAGATGTTTCTGCGGCCAGCAGCGAGAAATCAGACTGGAGGCCTGTGGCCAGTGGAGTGCCACAAGAATCGGTGCTGGGCCCTCTACTTTTTGTCATTTAAATAAATGATTTGGATGTGAGCATAAGAGGTACAGTTGGAAAGTTTGCAGATAACACCAAAATTGGAGGTGTAGTGGAGAGTGAAGAATGTTAGCTCAGATTACAACAGGATCTTGACCAGATGGGCCAATGGGCTGAGAAGTGGCAGATGGAGTTTAATTCAGAAAATGCGAGGTGTTGCATTTTGGGAAAGCAAATCTTAGCAGGACTTATACACTTAATGGTAAGGTCCTAGGGAGTGTTGCTGAACAAAGAGACCTTGAAGTGCAGGTTCATAGCTCCTTGAAAGTAGTCGCAGGTAGATAGGATAGTGAAGGAGATGTTTGGTATGCTTTATTTTATTTGTCAGAGTATTGAGTACAGGAGTTGGGAGGTCATGTTGCAGCTGTATAGGACATTGGTTAGGCCACTGTTGGAATATTACATGCAATTCTGGTCTCCTTCCTATCGGAAAGATGTTTGAAACTTGAAAGGGTTCAGAAAAGATTTACAAAGATGTTGTCAGGGTTGAAGGATTTGAGCTACAGGGAGAGGCTGAACAAGCTGGGGCTGTTTTCCCTGGAGCATCGGACGTTGAGTGGTGTCCTTATAGAAGTTTACAAAATCATGAGGGGCTTGGATACGATAAATAGAGAAAGTCTTTTCCTTGGGGTCAGGAGTCCAGAACTAGAGGGCATAAGTTTAGGGTGAGAGGGGGAACGATATAAAAGAGGCCTATGGGGCAACATTTTCACATAGAGGGTGGTAAGTGTATGGAATGAGCTGCCAGAGGAAGTGGCGGGGGCTAGTACAATTGCAACATTTAAAGGACATTTGGATGGGTATATGAATAGGAAGGGTTTGGAGGGATATGGGCCAGGTGCTGGCAGATGGGACTAGATTGGATTGGGATATCTGATCGGCACGGACAGGTTGGACCGAAGGGTCTGTTTTCATGCTGTACATCTCTATGACTCCGTGTGTGCTGCCTCCCTGGTGCCAGGATCAACGATATCTCAGAGAGGGTGCAGAATGTTCCCAAAGGGGAGAGGGACCAGCAGGAGGTCATTGTACCTATTGGTTCCAATGACACGGGAAGAGAAAGGGATGAGATTCTGAAGGGAGAATATAGAAAGTTAGGCAGGAATTTAAAAAGGAGGTCCTCGAGGGTAGTAATATCTGAATTACTCCCGGTGCCATGAGCTAGTGAGGGTAGGAATAGGAGGACAGAAAGGTGTGGCTGAGAAGCTGGTGGGTGGGAGGAGGATACACATTTTTGGATTGTTGGACTTTCTTCTGGGATAGAAGTGACCTGTGCAAGAAGGATGGATTGCACCTGAATTGAAAGGGGTCTAATATATTGGCATGGAGATTTGCTAGAGCTGCTCGGGAGAATTTAGACTAGAAAGGTGGGATATGGGAACCAAGGAAATCTGAGACTGATACAGTTGGGAAAGGGAACAAGTCAAACAGTCAGGGCAGAAAGAAACAAAACAGAGAACAAGGTAGGACTGATAAATTAAACTGCATGTATTTCAATGCAAGAGACCTAACAAGGAAGGCAGATGAACTCAGAGCATGGTTCAGAACATGGAACTGGGATATCATAGCAATTACAAAAACATACCTCAGGGATGGACAGGACTGGCAGCTTAATGTTCCAGGATACAAATGTGATAGGAAGGATAGAAATGAGGAATAAAGAGATGAGGGGGAGTAGCGTTTTTGATAAGGGACAGCATTACTGATGTACTCAGGGAGGATATTACTGGGAATACATCCAGGGATGTTATGTGGGTGGGAATGAAAAATAAGAAAAGGATGATCACCTTATTGGGATTGGATTATAGACCCCCTAATAGTCAGCAGAAAATTGAGAAACAAATTTGAATGGAAGTTTCAGTTATCTCTAAAAATAATAGAGTGGATATGGTAGGGGATTTTACCTTGCAAACATAGACTGGGACTGCCATAGTGTTCAGGTTTTAGATGGAGAGGAATTTGTTAAGTGTGTACAATAACATTCTCTGAGTCAGTATGTGAATGCACCTACTGGAGAAGGAGCAAAGTTTGACCTACTCTTGGGAAATAAGGCAGGGCAGGTGACTGAGGTGTCAGTGGGGGAGCACTTTAGGTCAGCAACCATAATTCTATTAGTTTTAAAATAGTGATGGAAAAGGATAGACTAGATCTAAAATTTGAAGTTCTAAACCGAAGGAAGGCTAATTTTGATGGTATTAGGCAAGAACTTTCAAAAGCTGATTGGAGGCAGATGTTCGCATGTAAAGAGATGGCTAGAAAATGGGAAGCCTTCAGAAATGAGATAACAAGAGTCCAGAGAAAGTATATTCCTGTCAGGGTGAAAGAAAAGGCTGGTAGGTGTAGGTGAATGACCAGAGAAATTGAGTTTTGGTAAGAAAAAGAAGGAAACATGTGTCAGATATAGACAGGAGAGATTGATTGAATCCTTAGAAGAGTATAAAGGCAGTAGGAGAATTCTTAAGCAGGAAATCAGGGGGGCAAAAAGCTATGGCAAATCTGGTCAAGAAGAAATCAAAGGAATTGTATAAATACATTAAGGACAAAAGGGTAACTTGGGAGAGAATAAGGCCCCTCAGAGATCAGCAAGGCATCCGACATGTGAAGCTGCATGAGATGGGGGAAATACTAAATGAGTATTTTGCATCAGTGTTTACTGTAGAGAAGGACATGGGAAATATAGAATGAGCGAAAAAAGATGGTGACATCTTGGAAAATGTCCATATTATAGAGGAGGTGGTGCTGGATGTTTTGAAATTGCTAAAAGTGGAGAAGTCCCCAGGACCTGATCAGGTGTACCCTAGGACTCTGTGGGAAACAAGGAAAGTGATTGCTGGGCCCTTTGCTGAGATATTTGTATCATCGATAGTTACAGGAGAGGTGCCAGAAGACTGGAGGTTGGTTAATGTGGTGACACTCTTTAAGAAAGGTGGTAAGGACAAACTGGGAACTACAGACCAGTGAGCCTTACAGCAGTGGTGGACAAGTTGTTGGCAGGAATCCTGAGGGACAGGATTTACATGTATTTGGAAAGGCAAGGGCTGATTAGGGATAGTCAGCATGAGTTCTTTGAAGAAGTAATGAAAAGGATTGATCAGAGCAGAGTGGCAGACATGATCTATGTGGACTTCAGTAAGGCTTTCTACCAGGCTCCCCATGGGAGATTGGTTAGCAAGGTTAGATTTTATGGAATACAACGAGAACTAGCCATTTGGATACAGAACTGGCTCGAAGGTAGAAGACAGAAGGTGCTGGTGGAGGGTTGTTTTTCAGACTGGAGGCCTGTGACCAGTGGTGTGCCACAAGGATTGATGCTGGTCCACTAATTTTCTTCATTTATATAAATGAGTTGGATGCGAGCATAAGAGGTATAGTCAACAAGTTTGCAGATGACACCAAAATTGGAGGTGTAGTGGACAGCGAAGAAGGTTGCCTCAGAGTACAATGGAATTTTGATCAGATGGGCCAATGGGCTGAGGAATGGCAGATAGAGTTTAATTTAGATAAATGCGAGGTGCTGCATTTTGGGAAAGCAAATCAGAGCAGGACTTATACACTTAATGGTAAGGTCCTGGCGAAAGTTGCTGAACAAACAGACCTTGGTGTGCAGGTTCATAGCTCCTTGAAAGTGGAGTCACAGGTAGATACGATAGTGAAGAAGGCGATTGATGTGCTTTCCTTTATTGGTCAGAGTATTGAGTACAGGAGTTGGGAGGTCATGTTGCGGCTGTACAGGACATTGGATAGGCCACTTTTGGTATATTGCATGCAATTTTGGGCCTTTCCTATCATAAGAATGTTGTGAAACCTGAAAGGGTTCAGAAAAGATTTACAAGGATGTTGCCAGCATTGGATGGTTTGAGCTACAGGGAGAGGCTGAATAGACTGGGGCTGTTTCTCCTTGAGTGTCAAAGGCTGAGAGGTGATCTTATAGAGGTTTATAACATCATGAGCGGCATGGATAGAATAAATAGAGAAAGTATTTTCCCTGGGGTGGGGGAATCCAGAACTAGATGGCAGAGGTTTAGGGTGAGGGGGAAAGATTTAAAAGGGATCTAAGGGGTAACTTTTTCATGCAGTGGATGGTGCGTGTATGGAATGAGCTGGCAGAAGAAATGAGGGAGGCTGGTACAATTACAGCATTTAAAAGGCATCTGGATGGGTATTTGAATAGGAAAGGTTTCGAGTGATATGGGCCAAGAGCTGGCAAATGGGACTAGATTAGGTTAGGATAACTGGTCAGCGTGGACGAGTTGGACCGAAGGGTCTGTTTCCATGCTGTACATTTCTATGACTCTCTGATTGAATGACAAAGCAGACTTGATGGGCTGAATGGCCTTATTTTGCTCCTGAATCTTATGTCTTTTTCTTATGGTTTTATAAGGTTGAGGATGAGGATAGGGTGAAGGGTAATGAGGAGGCATAGGGTAAAGAAGGGACACAAGAAAAGGACAATGTACTGAGTCTTATGATGTTGGTTGATCCTCTCATTGATTGAGAATTCATCTCCCTGCCCCCACTATCATGTCAGTCTGTCCAGTGAAAGCTGCTGCTGAGCAGAGAACGAATGTGGATTTCACCCTTTGTGGGTAATAGTGAAGGTAGGGTGGGGTGTAGGGACTGTCAGTACATGTGTATGAATGTGATTTGCTGCATTTGAGGCCACTCTGTCCTACAAGACACTGCCAATTGACAGTGGAAATCATCCCATTTACTCTTAGCCTCCACAGACATTGTCTAAGCTGTTGACTATTTCCAGTATTTCCTGTTTTCATTTCAGATGAAAGAATACCAGGGATATGTTGGAATGTCAAGTTGATTTTAAAGTCAGATCAGCCGTGATCTTATCGAATAGCGGAGGAGACCTAAAGAGCTGTGTGGCCTATTCTTGTTCCTTGGTCGTCTGAACTATTACCAGTATCCACGTACTCTGCTCTTGCTGGGAACTTCCTAAGTTCCATTGTCTGAATGTCAAGATATGGTCAGTATGAATCTGCAGTGACATCAGAATCCAGTCATATGAGGTTTCAGTTATTTTTGATGCCCTTTAGTTTATGTCAGACAGCCCAGAATTACAACAAGAAACTTGTTGCAACCTGTCAGACTGTTTCGAGTTGTGTTTTTCTGTTTGTAGGTTAAAGCTCAAACTGCCCCTGTAGAAGTTGTGGCATTTTTTTTGAAAAAGAGGATAATTTTCTTTCCTTATCATCATTCCCAATCTACTTTAGTTGAAATAATTGAGGTGCCTGCTGAAATTGGGCATGAGATAAATGATTATTGTTCAGTTGAATAAAAGGAGCAAAGTGATTGAAGAAACAAGAACATAAACAACGCTAAATTCTTTAATTCTAAACACAGCAAGCATCTTCACATGGCAATTTAAAAGATGGAAACCATAAAATATGTTCAGTTTTGCCAAAAAAGGCTCAATTGTGCTACTACATTTGACTTAAACAAAGTGCAGTGAAGTAATGTGATGCTTAATTAATGTGGGTGGGTAAGGCACATAGATCGAGTACTGAGAGCAGTAACATAGCTTCGGGTGAAGAAAGAGACCTTTATACTAGTACATGGAAGCCAGCCAAAACCAGCCAATGGATAGGCGAAGGGGAGTATGTAACAGCCTCGGGGTTATTATGGCAGTGAAGGTGGAGACAACTGAATTTCTGTCAGCTCAGAGACACTGACAAAACAGGATTAGAATGTCCAGATTGATATCATTTTCTCTTTGTCTGGAAAGGCTTGATTACAACCATTCACTGGGAACCTCACCCTGTGATTCTCAAGTTAGTCCCTTCAAAGATTAAAAAAATCCCTATTTTGCCAAGAAGCCACTTTCATTCAAGTTCACTAAGACCCAAACAAACTGCAGAGTGTGGTGGTGCTGGGAATGCTCAGCAAGTCAGGCAGGATCTGAGGTGCAGGAGAATTAATGTTCTGGGCATAAGCCCTACATCAGGAAGGGCTTATGCCTGAAACGTCGATTCTCCTGCTCCTCAGATGCTGCCTGACCTACTGTGCTTTTCTAGCACTACACTTTCGACTCTGATCTCCAGCATCTGCAGTCCTCATTTTCTCCAAACAAACTGCACTCTGTTTATTTTCAGAATTCTAATTGAAAAGTGGATTTGTTTCACCAGAGAATGAAGACAGAACAGATTCCCCCTCTCACTAGGCCAAAGACACCCATATGTTTTTATTGTTAAACAGCGTTAAATGGAGATACAAGTTCAGTTCACGGAAGAGTAAAACAGTAAGGCATCATCTGAAAAGAGAAGGGGAAATGTTGAGATTTTAGCTGGAACCTTGGATGTAAATTACAATCAAACCACAGAAACAGGTTAAAGGTTCTCAGACCACTGGAAAACCTTTCTCCATCCAATGCAAATCAGGAATTAAAACTGTTCACTAGTATCTTTTAGGGAAGAAATCTGTCATTCTTGCCTGATCTGTGACTCCATGTGACTCCAAACCCACAGCAATGTGACTCATAATTGCCCTCAAGACAAATATGGATGGCCCAGCCAGCGATGCCATGAAATGTTGTGCTATAACATCCTTTACAGAGATGAACATTTTTAGATGTTTAGAGAAGCTCATTGGCCAAACTGTTCCTTTTGCCTCCTTTCCTTTTTGAAAAAGTTTGTCACATTGGCAGTTTTCCAGAACCTAAGGATTCCTCAAGGTCATGCACGGCCTCATTTTATGCTGTAATAATTCTGTGATTCATTGATCTCCTTGACTTTGGACTACAAGTTACAATATACACACTGAGCTTGGCACAATAAAATTATTGGTATTCCTATGTGCAGTGGGTTTCTTTGAATAAATTTTGATCATTGCAATGACAGCGGTGCTTCTTCAGTGTGATCTTAAGTTTATATTATGCCTGTGCTCCCTTACCGATGCCAATTAATGCCCATTGGTTTGCAGTCCAGTGCTGTCATTGTTTCATGGGTAGACCCCTTTTTGCTCTCTTAATGTCCTCAGCCCCATGACACTGAGGTACTTGCACTCTCCCAACTTTGGTCTTTTCTATATCATCAATTTTATTTTCAATCAGCCATTAGTTCATAAGTTCTGGAATTCTTACCTAAGCCTCTCTGCCTTTCACTTATTTCTTTATAATTGACCTCTTTGATGAAGTTTCTCACTCTAACATCCCCCAAATGCCTTCAGCAATTTGATTACATTTCTTGGGATAAATCACAATGTTACAGGTTCTAGATAAATTGATGCTTTGTTTTGTGAGAAGGGAACATGGAAAAACCAATAAAACAGAAATGCTTTGGAAGTCAGGATTGAAATGTAGTTGTATTTTAATTTAATTTTCATGAAACATAAGAAATCTTCTAGTCTTACAAACTAACAAACAAGAAAGTGCAAAAGTAGCTGAAACTTGGGATCAGCAAAATGGAATACAGAATCTTTCATTTCAATCACAGTAAGTCATAAACATCAACAGTTAATCAAAACATTCATTCATTTCAATAAATAATTGTTGCCTAAAGTTAATCCTTTAACAGCACATGTCATTCAGAATAAATGCTGTTTTCGTAGAAACATAATGTAATTCAAATGCATGCAGTGAAAAACTCAACTGATTTTGCGAGATGATCCACGAACAGAAGCCAGACTAATCTCATCTGATGATGTGGCTTGGGGAAAGGGGAACCCGTGCTCCTAAACTAACTTTCAGTAAATGATGTGACAATGATAATTAAAATTGATTCAATTGCTCATTCCTTCCATTTCATATACAGTTTGAACAATTTAACCATATTCATTCCAGGCTGGAACAAATTGATGGTGAAAGTGCAATTGCAGATTCTGACTGATGTAAACTGGGCAATGTGTCATCCCACCACACCCATCAACATCTAGGGAGAAGGAGGCTTTTTACCCATGTGAAGATGCATCTCCACTAAAGTTATAACAGTAGAAGGGATGCGAGTCGCACATGCAAAATTATTCCTAATATCATAAATACTAAAAGCAATTTCCTTTGCCCCTCATTTTTCTAATATTATAGCCTCTGTATTACCTCAACATATTCTGCTTCCTGACTACAAAGTCTGATTTAAAAACACTCAAATCATGGTTTCTCATCTCCTCCAGGCATTACAAAAAGGCAAGGTCAGAGGTCACACGACACCAGGTTATAGTCCAACAGGTTTATTTGAAATCACAAGCTTTTGTAGCGCTGCGCCTTCTTCAGTCTGACAAAGGGGCAGTGCAGCTAAAGTCTGTGATTTCAAATAAACTTGTTGGACTATAACCTGGTGTTATGTGACTTCTGACCTTGTCCACCCCAGTCCAAAACCAGCACCTCCATATCATAAAAATAACGCATATATGATACTCCCCCTAGAGGTGGGGTTTGTGATAGAAACTGAACTCGGTTAAAATGACACTTTGTACAGCACTATCCCACTGAGTTATTGTAACAGTCAGAAATTACCAGAATGTCCAATAATCATATGCACAGATACCGTATGTAAATATGGCCAGTTGGAAAAGAATTTGGTCAAAAATACAACTGACTGTGAACATCAAGATGAAACCATAGCTGGCAATCCATGTGTCATATCACTTATCACCCCGTATTTGAGATCAACACTGACTCCTTCTTTTAAACCACATCTAAGACAACAAAATATAAAATGAACAAAATTAAACAAACTGTCAGATAGAATGCACAACAGCAAACAGCACAAAACACAGATTTTAATAAAATCCTTTAATGTCAATTTGTTTTGGTTCACTGACACAACATTGTAATTGTAGTCAGTGTAAGGGGATTGGAGACTGAAGGCTGATTGAGCTTTAAAAAGGTGGTTAGCAAACCCTGACAATGACTGTGAGGCGCTCAACAGAGTTCGAACGGTTTGTGTGCACATGAGTATGTAAGTAGGAAATTCTTTGTTCCAAGCGTTGAAACATAAAAGTGGCAGAATTTTATTCTATATGGCAGCTTCCCACAGTGATGGACAGGGTTTCAGAGTGCATGTCTGTGGAAGGCCTTGGGGATTGTCATCTGGACTGGACAGTGGACTCTGGGAAGCAAAGGCATTGCCTTCAAGTAATCAGTTTTCTTTTAGAGTCCTAGAGTCATACGGCACAGAAAAGGCCCTTCAGCTCATTGAATCTGCACCAACAATAACTATCACTTTGCTGAAATTGCTAATTTTTTTGAGTTTGTCTGACATATGCTTAATGTTCCAAACTGGCCAAACCTAATTAAGGCAATTAAAGACAATGTTAATACAAGCTCTAAATATTGCAGAGTTTGGAATGCTAATAAAACAAACAAAATAAAAAAGTGCTGGAAATCCACAGCAGGTCAGACAGTGCCAGTGGGGAGAGAAACAGATTCTAGTGGCTCCCACGTAGTTCACTACAAGGGGAAGAGGATTATGTTGGTAGAATAAGTGGATGATATTGTGGTGCTAGTAAAATGCAGATCTGTGGCTGTAGGATTCTCTGACACATTCCTGCCACAATCACATTCTTCCAGCTATGGGAATGGCAGTGGCTGTTGGATGCTCAATAAATAAAGCCAGTCAAATTTCCCCAGGCCTGCATAGGTCATGATTAAACTTAATACCCACTAACTCAATCCCAAATCAGTTGATGAAGATGGAAGTCAACATTGTTACTTTTCCTGATAATTGCAATATTCACAGAATGCAGCATTACATACATCTGCTTCTATCTACTGATCTTATATCCCAGCAGTATCTCTTTATGAGTGCTCTAAGTACTTGATCAAACAATGACTTTCATCTGTATTTCATGGAATTACCTTACCATAACATGTCATTGACACTAAGCTTTCAGATGCTCCTGAACTGCTGAGTAATTCCACAATTTCTGTTTCTAGGCCACATCAAAGCTGACACAAGTATCTGAAGGGAGTGTAGATTGGCAAGTTTGTCCTAATCAAAATACTTGTAAAATGTATAAATTAGCCTGAAGGCTTAATCCATCTGAGAGAAACTTAGCAATTATGTTCAGAAATGTAACACATTGCTCAATTAAAATAGTATTGATCTTAAACAAAATTAAAGAATTTATAGTCATAAAGTGATAAAAATAACTTGCTGTTCAGTTGTTCATATCTCTAATTATACTTGAGAATGTAGGTATGAAAATTGCAAAGCTTTATAGTTTCAAATGAAAGTCACAGAATTTTCATTTTAAATGTTTGTTACTTGAAGAGTAATGGAATTTCTACCAGGTGAACTGCTACTGTCTGATAACATGGATATTCTCCTGATTCTGGCTTGCTTCACAATATCAAAACAAATTCATTCATTGTCAGGTCTTAAAACTAAGAACAGAATCTGCAACAGTGTCTGGCTAAAATATTAATGCTGTTGACAGCACAGTAGTCCAGTACTGTCAACACTTTTACACAAATGCCATGAATCAAAGCCAACGTTTCAATGAATAAAATACTGTGGATGCTGGAGAAACTCAGCACTCACAACTCCCCAGCACTTTCTGGTCTTAGTTCCAAACCTTGTCTGTTGTCAAACATAGAGAATACAGGATGACAGAGTTGAATGCCTTTTTCTGCACAAAAATAATCTGTGATACATTACAGCATGTTTGGTTGCATCGATACTTTAAAGTCGATTTCTGGTCTTCACTAATCAAGTTTATCAGTAGTTTGACAACAGAGTATCCAAATCCTCCTTCATTATGTAATTTACAATGTTATCAGAAAATAAAACCTGATGTGCATATAATGTAAAAATGTGTTGAATATTTTCTGACCGAATCAAAGTGAGAAACATCAAATTTGGCAGTTAATTAGCATGCAAGTTCCAAAAGACATTCCGTGCTCTAAAGGGTTAAGTAGTGCCTTTTGAATGTTAATTGCCAGCTCCTTCATAAATGCTTGACTTGTCTTTACAAGGTCCTGCTCCATTTAATTAGCATTTTGACAAAAAAAAGGGTTAGCAGCGCACTTAAAGGTGAAAGACTTTTAAGCACAAAAGCTGTAGGCTTCAGTCACTTGCACAAAACAGAACAATATTGTCAAAATCTAATGTTAATATTAATAATATTTTAAGATGTGTATTAAATAGAACACAATTCAAACTCCTTCAAATTGCACAACCATGGCTGAGGCTATTTAGCTTAAAAAAAAAGAAAACTATCTTGCACATTGAATCTTAAATGGTCACCCTGAAAGGGAAAAATTGATAATATATTTAAAAATATATAGGTCCAGACAATCTGATTTGGATTTTTAGATTTAGATTTTGCAAGGTAACACCTCACAATATCTGCTAGTTTATCTTGAAGAAAGATCCTGTTGGGTTTGCAGCATAATCTAATAAAAATGAAGCTTACGCTATCAATTTGTATTCCATTTGTAATCCACTGTCAACTCTTGCACATTTTACTTTTCAGATACTAACTGTACCTAAACTATTGTAATCTTATATTTTCTGGAGAATCCTAGGAGCTCTCACATTACACTGGTGACTGAAGACAGTGGAAGACTGTGGAGGGCAAGTCATTTAAAAGTATTTAAGATAGAGATAGATGGCTTCTTGATTAGTATAGGAATCAAAGGGGAGAAGGCAGGAGAAAGGAGTTGAGAAATATATCAGTCATGATTGAATGGTTGAGCAGACATGATGGGCCAAATGGCCAAACAGCTATACTTTATAATCTTATGGACTGACTTCATACTGAGGAGTGTCAAGTTAAAAGACACAAATGTTATCTTAGTGAAATATCTGGGCACCAAACCAACATGCAAGAATTGAATTCAAGTTTGCTTTAATAGAAATTGTGTATTTTTCAAACAAGGTGTCAGAGTAGATCCCTTCAGCCTGCTCCACCATTCAATAAGACAGGTTTAGAGGGGATATGAGAAAAGATATTTTCACCTAGAGGTTGGTAGAAATATAGAACATGCTGCCTGAGAGAAAAATTGAGGCAGATACTCTCACAACATTAAAGAAGCATCTGGATGAGCACTTAAAATGCCAGGGTACAGTCGACTATGGACCAAATACAGGTAAATGGGATTAGTATAGTTTGGTGTTTGTTGGTTGGCATAGACATGGTGGGCCGAAAGGTCTCGTTTCTATGCTGTATGATGTAAGACCATGGCTGATCTGATTGTATTCTCAAAATCCACATTCATGCCTATCCCTGATAACCTTTCATCTGCTAGTTCACTAGAGTCAATCCACCTCTGCCTTAAAATATTCAAGGAATTTTCAGGAAGACAATTTCAAATATACACTTTATAAGAGAAAATAATTCACCTCCTCTCTGATTTAAATGGGTGACCCCCTAGTTCACAGTTCTCTCCACATGCACCAGTAAAGAGCCTTCAGCATTTTACATAGAACCTCTACAATGTGGAAGCAGGCCATTTGGTCTATTGAGTCCAAACTGATCCTCTGAAGAACATCCTGCCTAAATCCACCCCTCTACCCTATCCCTGTAACCCTGTATTTCCCATGGGCAATCCACCTAACATGCACATCTTTGGAGTGTGGGAGGAAAACGAGTCCCTAGAAGAAATCCACACAGACACAGGGAGAATGTGCAAATTCCACATGAATAGCCACTCGAAGATGGAATCAAATCCATGTCCCTGGTGCAGTGAGGAAGCAGAGCTAGCTACTGAGCCACATGCTGCCTTTTCATAAATCAAATACAAGAAATCAGTGAAAGATGCAGTATATGTAAATCCAGTACAGCATATTCTATCAGCAACTTTACTGAAGCTCTGGTAATGGACTTGAAACATGAAATAAAAGTAAAAAAAACAATCTTTTACTCTGTAGACATGACAACTAGATTTTGACAATCTATGAAGAGATGAGGGAGAAGGCTATTTGTCTCAAAGGCCAACTCAAAGTTGTCACCATTGTAATGTATATGGCCAAGGGATCCAGCAAATTGGAGAGAGAGAGCAGGAGAGTCCTTGGTAAATACAATCAATAGTTACATTTGCTGGATAAGGGATAATCAATTCACCCTTTACTCTCTAACGTCCAGATTATACCAGCCTGGTTTTCCCAAACTTTCCTCATTAGGTAAACCTCCTGCTCCAGATATTTGTCTGGTAAACCTTCTCTGAACTCTGAGGATAAGAAACCGTTTAGAATTCAGCAAAGAAGGACCAATGGATTGATTAAGAAGGGGAAAATACAATATGAAAGAAAACTTGCAAGGAACATAAAGACTGATACAAAGAGTTTCTATCGGTATATGAAGAGAAAGTGACTGGTGAAGACAAATGCAGGTCCCCACAGGCAGAACTGGGGGAATGTGTAATCAGGGACAAAGGAATGGCTGAGCAACTAAATACATACTTTGGTTCTGTCTTTGCAAAAGAGAACACAAATCAGACACCAGAAATGTTGGAGAATGAAGATTTAGTGAGCGGGAAGAACTGAGAGAGATCAATGTTAGTAGAGGAATGGTGCTAGGAAAGAATAGGAGTTAATGTAACTAGTAACTAGTGGGGTGCCACAGGGACCTGTGCTGGGACCCCAGCTATTCATAGTATATATTAATCATTTGGATGAGGGAACAAAAAGTAACATCTCGAGTTTGTAGATGATACAAAGTTGGGTGGGAGGGTGAACTGTAATGAGGATGCAGAGATGATAATTTGGATAGATTAGGCAAGTGGGCAAATCAATGCCAGATGCAGTGTAATTTGGATAAAAGTGAGGATATTCACTTTGGAAGCAAAAACAGGAAGGCAGATTAGTATTTGATTGGCTGTAAATTGGGAGAGGGGAGTGTGCAGTCGGACCTGGGTGTCCTTGTGCACCAGTCGCTGAAGGTAAGTATGCAGGTGCAGCAGGAGGTAAAGAAGGCAAATGGAGTGTTGGCCTTCATTGTGAGAGGGATCGAGTATAGGAGCAGGGATGTGTTGGTGCAGTTATACAGGGCCTTGGTGAGGCCACACCTAGAATATTGTGTGCAGTTTGGTCTCCTTTTCTGAGGAAGGATGTTATTGCTCTCAAGGGAGTGCAGTGAAAGGTTTCCCAGGCTGATTCTGGGGATGGTGGGACTGACATATGAGGAGAGATTGACTAGGTTAGGATTGTTTTTGCTGGAGTTCAGATAAATGAGGGGGAACCTCACAGAGGAGCAGGAGAATCGATGTTTCAGGCATGAGCCCTCCTTTGTGTTGTTTTTTCAGCAACACATTTTCAGCTCTGATCTCCAGCATCTGCAGTCCTCACTTTCTCTGGGAACCTCACAGAGGCTTGTAAAATTCTAACAGGACTATACACGGTAGATGCAGGGAGGATGTTCCTGATGGTGGGAACCAAGAGTCAAGAACCAAGGGTCACAGTCTGAGGATTCTGGGAACCCCATTTAGGACGGAAATGAAGAGATATTTCTTCATCCAGAGAATGGTGAGCCTGTGGAATTCATTACCACATGAAGTAGTTGATGCCAAAACATTGAATGGATTCAAGAGGCAGTCAGATATGGGACAAATGGGATCACAGGTTATGGGGAGAAAGCAGGATTATGCTACTGAGTTAGATGATCAGCCATGATCATGATGAATGATGGAGCTGGCTCAAAGGCCAAATGGCCTCCTCTTGCTCCTATGTTTCCATGAACTTCATCAAATGCACATACATCCTTTCTTAAATAAAGCGACCAATACTGTAGCAGTTCTCCAGATATGGTCCTGTCCTTTATAACTGAAGCAGCTTTTTCAAAATCTAGTGTGATAAAAATTTTCCCACATGTATCCTAATGGAGCTGTTAATTTTGATGGTATGCAGTTCTGCAGGTACCAGTCACACTCTACCTTATACACACTGGCACAGGCAGTAAATATTATTGATCACAATCTGAAGCTAGACTCTGACTGGTAGAGGAGTAAGTGAGGACTGCAGATGATGAAGATCAGAGTCGAGAGTGTGGTGCTGGAACAGCACAACAGGTCAGGCAGCATCCACGGAGCAGGAGAATTGACATTTCGGGCATAAGCCCTTCACTAGAAATTTAAGGGTTTTTGCCTGAAACTTTGATTCTCCTGCTCCATGGATGCTGCCTGACCTGTTGTGCCTTTCCATCACCACACTCTCAATTCTGAATGAGAGAGAAGCATCACTAGTGAATGTGATTTTTATCACAGGTAATATAAGAGATACCAAATAGGGTTGCACATAAACTATCACCCTTATAGGCAGCACTCAGTTCCTTGTGGAACAGGCAGTGAGTGTAGGACTTCCCTCGCCACACAAACACTGGGAACAGGAGAGGCCATTCAGCCCTGGGGTCTGCTCGAGTGTTCAGTTAATCTTATCAACCCGACAACTCAATTAACTCACCTTTGTTTCTCAAAGCACAACATCCTGGCCAGTGGAAAATTGATCAATCTCAGATTTGAAAGAGTCAGTTATCCCAGGGCCCACTGAAATTTGAGGCAGTAATTTCCAGCTCTCTCTGAATCTTCATTTTGAAAAACGGTTTCCTGATTTTTGAACCTGGGACCCTGGTGCTGTGAGGAAGCAATGCTAAACAGTGAGCCACCATGCCACCCCAAGCTATTAGATCCAGTCTATCCTTTTCCATCACTATTTTAAAACTAACAGAATTATGGTAACTGGCCCCAAAGTCCTACCCCACTGACACTTCAGTCACCTGCCCTGCCTTATTTCCAAAGAGCAGGTCAGGTTTTGCTCCTTCCACATACTGAATCAGAAACTTTTTATTATGCATACGTGACAAATTCCTCTTCATCTAAACCCTTAACACCATGGCAGTCTCAGTCTATGTTTGGAAAGTTATAATCCCCAACCATAACAGCTCTATTATTCTTACAGATAACTGAAATCTCCTTACAGATTTGTTTCTCAATTTCCCACTGACTGTTAGAGGGTTTATAATACAATTCCATTAAGGTGATCATCCCTTTCTTATTTCTCAGTTCCACCCAAATAACTTCCCTGGATGTATTTCTGAGAAAATCCTCCCTAAGTACAACTGTAATGCTATCCCTTACCCAAAATGCCACACCCCTCTGCTCTTGCCGCCCCCCCACCCCCCCCACCACCTTTCTATCTTTCCTGTAGCATTTCTATCCTCTAACATTAAGCTGCCAGTCCTTTCCATCTCTGAGCCATGTCTCTGTAATTGCTATGATATCCCAGTCCCCTGTTCCTAACCATGCTCTGAGTTCATCTGCCTTCCCTGTTAGGCCTCTTGCATTGAAATAAATGCAGTTTAATTTATTAGTCCTACCTTTTTCTCTGCTGTGTTCCTACCTGCCTTGACTGTTTGACTCGTTTCTTTTCCCACTGTACCAGTCTCAGATTGATCTCTTCCATCATTATCACATCCCCACTGACATGTCCAGAACTACATAAGCTCAAACAGCAAAGGCAGTAACTGTGTAGATTCATTGCTGTGTCAGAAAGCAGGATAGGTTTCTTTCTCTGACCCTGTCATCTCTGCCTTTATTTGTGTTCCTTTTTTTTAAAGTGCCATTGTTTTGGTCTTTTTACCCCAAAGTTCCAAAATAATGCAACTGTCTATAAAATAGTAATTGCTGCTCCTGCAATTAGAGGAAATCACTTCTAACACCTAAAATATCTCAAAAAGGAGCAGTACTTACAGCCACAATTTTTCCTGTCCTTCATCTTGGATCACCCTAAATCCTTTCTCTTCCTGCCTGTTGTAATTAGCATTTCCCCAGTTTAACACTTTCACCTAAGGACCAGACTCATTGTTGCTACAACTATCTTAAAACTTATGGAGCTAAGATCACTCTTCTCAAAATTCTCCGAGTAAAACGTGAGGTCTGCAGATGCTGGAGATCAGAGCTGAAAATGTGTTGCTGGTTAAAGCACAGCAGGTTAGGCAGCATCCAAGGAACAGGAAATTCAACGTTTCGGGCCAGAGCCCTTCATCAGGAATGGGGATTGGCCCGAAACGTCGAATTTCCTGTTCCTTGGATGCTGCCTAACCTGCTGTGCTTTAACCAGCAACACATTTTCAGCTCTTCTCAAAATTCTCCCACACTGAAACTTCAATCACTTGGCTTGGCTCATTCCCCAGTAGAATGTCTAGTATGGCCCCTTCCCAAGTTGGACTACCTATATCCTATTTCAAGAAACCCTTCTGGCTACACCTTACAAATTCTGCCCCATCTAAGCCCCTTGCAGTAAGGGAATCTTCGTCAATATTGGGGAGGTTAAAATCACCCACAACAGCAACCCTGTTATTTTACATCTTTCCATCATCTGCTTACATATCTGTTTCTCTGTCCGCTGCTAGCTATTGGGAGGTTTATTGTGTAACCGTATCATAGTGATCGCATCTTTCTTATTCCAAGTTTTACCTGAAAGGCCTCTCTGGATGAACTCTCCAAGATGTCCTCTCTTAGTGCAGCTGTGACATCTCACCTGATCAGGAATACAACTCCTCCAGCCCATTTACATCCCCCTCTATCACTCCTGAAACATCTAAACCTGGGAATACTGAGCTGCCTATCTTGCCCTTCTCCAATTGAGTTTCTGTAATGGCTACAATATTATAGTTCCATCTACTAGTCCAGGCTCGAAGCTCATCTGCCTTATCTGCTATACTCCTACCTTTGAAATATATAACCGTATCCTATTGGTTGAGAAGCACTGTCTGCTGGTCTGATTAAAGAAGTTTTTTTAATAAGGACTATGTAATACTAGCCTAGGATCTCAATATTGTGGCCTGTGTCACAACACAAGGATGTTTAGTCTCATCTCACCAATATCCAACAGTTTCACCTGAAATTTAGAAACCTTGCCTAAACATAAGTTAGAATTCCTACAGTTTGGAAACAGGCCCTTCAGCCCAACAAGTACGCACCACCCCTTTGAACAGTATCCCACCCAGATCCATTATCTTACATTTCCCGTGACTAATATATCTAACCTATATATCCCTGAACACTGTGGACAATTTAGAGTGGCTAATTCACCTAACTTGCACATCTTTGAACTGTGGGAAGACACCTGAGCACCCAGAGGAACCCCACACAGACACAGGGAGAATGTGCAAACTCCACACAGACAGCTGCCTGAGGGTAAAATTGAACACAGGTCCCTGGTGCTGTGAAGCAGCAGTGCTGACCACTGAGCCACCGTGCCACCCAATGTTCTCTAGTGATGAGGCGTGCTGCAGTGAGAGTTCCGAAAGGCTGAGACTTAGCAGCGTGTTCTGCTCAGGATACACCCAGGGCTTGAAGTTAGGGTTGTGTCTCTGCTTCCACTCAGGATATTTCAAACAGGCTTTGTAAATCCGCTTCATAGCTGAGAGAAAACAAAGAGTGGGTCTTGTTTGAGGCTTAGAATCATACAACATGGAACAGGTAATTCAGCCCACTAAGTTATCATTTTATAAACTGGCAATTGGAAGCAGTTAATAATAACAATACGAATGAGGGTGAAAGTTGCTCATGTAGTTCATGTCATTGAATCAGACGAAACATTAATCTTTGTACATCTTAAAATGCCATTGGTGAGGGGTGAATCTGCCAACTGGTGCCTTTGAAGGAGTCTGAGTGAATGATGGAGGCTATCAGGATTTTAAAAGAGGCAGTATCCCTTTTGACATTAGCTTCATTGTTTGCTGGTGTTCTCCAATAAAAGCAGCATCCAAACATTACAAAGCTCAGTGGGAATGGGAACAGCTTGCTTCTTTTGTGATGAATGAAAATAAGAAACACAATGATGTAGCAAAATCGCCAGCCAATCCATCCACACCCAGTAACCCACATCGCAGAGCTATACGATAGAGGATGGTTATTATCTTTTGAGGGACCAGGATGGAAAATGCAGCCAAACCTTTAGTGTCTACTCAAAGTAGCTTAATCCTGGATCTAACTGCAGTGTTTGTCAATAAAGACACACCGAACTGTTAATAATTTTAAAGTCTTGTACTATATGGTTTCATTGCTGCAGAGAGAGACTACTCTGACACTTGGTTAGATGTGCGACTTAATGTAAAAGGGATACTGAGTCTTTAATTCCACATAAATGATTCTACCACTTGCATTTTTTAAAAATCTCCTGTCCCTGTGTGTTATGAGTCCTTTGTATAGCTATCCTCCTCATCACTGATGTGAACCTTCTCCTCCGACAAGCTGCTTTCGTCAATGTTCTCTAGTGATGAGGCGTGCTGCAGTGAGAGTTCCGAAAGGCTGAGACTTGGCAGCGTGTTCTGCTCAGGATACACCCAGGGCTTGAAGTTAGGGTTGTGTCTCTGCTTCCACTCAGGATATTTCAAACAGGCTTTGTAAATCCGCTTCATAGCCTAGAGAAAACAAAGAGTGGACCTTGTTTGAGGTTTAGTATCATAGAGTTGTTGAATCATACACCATAGAAGAGGTCATTTAGCCCACTAAGTCTGCACCAATAAAACATTTCATTAAATCTACACCAATGCCACTTTCCAGCTCTTGGTCCATAGCCTTGAATGTTATTACATTTCAAGTACTTTGTAATTATTTTGAGGTTTCTTGCTTCACCTAACCTCCAGATTCCCATCACCCTGAGTGAAGGAGGTTTCTCGCTTCACCTAACCTCCAGATTCCCGTCACCCTGAGAGAAGAAGGTTTCTCGCTTCACCTAACCTCCAGATTCCCGTCACCCTGAGAGAAGAAGGTTTCTCGCTTCACCTAACCTCCAGATTCCCGTCACCCTGAGTGAAGGAGGTTTCTCGCTTCACCTAACCTCCAGATTCCCATCACCCTGAGTGAAGAAGGTTTCTCGCTTCACCTAACCTCCAGATTCCCGTCACCCTGAGTGAAGAAGGTTTCTCGCTTCACCTAACCTCCAGATTCCCGTCACCCTGAGTGAAGGAGGTTTCTCGCTTCACCTAACCTCCAGATTCCCATCACCCTGAGTGAAGGAGGTTTCTCGCTTCACCTAACCTCCAGATTCCCGTCACCCTGAGTGAAGGAGGTTTCTCGCTTCACCTAACCTCCAGATCCCCATCACCCTGAGTGAAGAAGGTTTCTCGCTTCACCTAACCTCCAGATTCCCATCAGCCTGAGTGAAGATCTGTCTAAACCTTCTGCTTTTTGCTTTAAAATTATGTCCCCTTCTTTTCCACAGATGTTCCACAATGTTACACAGATGTTACACAGATGTTGCACAGATGTTCCACAGATGTTACCAGACCTGCTGAGCTCTGCCAGCAATTTTTAAAATTTTGTTTTCTATTAATCCCGGCCATGGATCAACCTTATCTTTTCTATCTGTCTGGTTATTTATCTATCTATTTATTTATATATATAATGTATTGTCACTTGTACCCAGGTACAGTGAAAAGTGGATGACGTCGCCACCTTCAGACGTTATCTTGGATTACAGAATAAATGACTGAATAAACCGTAAAAAATATTAAAATACTGAACAAATTAATTGATACTGATATTATTTAAACTAAAGCAGCTTCAAACGTTCATCTTTCCTTCTCTGTGGCCTTCACTCTCTAAGCTTCTCCAATCGCTGTTGGCTGACATCAATCCCGGGGCCCTGGCAATGTGCTCCTTTCTTGCTTCCACGAGTGCCATTGCATCAATGTCCACTGCCTCTGAGCTGGAGACAACCACGCTGCAGAGGTCCTGTACCTCCTTTGATACTGGGTCGTCTGATGGGTCCTGGCTCCGAGTTGACCAACGAGGTCCTGACTCATCTTCTGATGGAGCAGGGATAGAGATACATGGGACCCTGGCCTCCTGTAGAAGGGCATCAGAAGGAGATCCCAGGGCAGTCAAAACAAAAAAGCTGAAAAGACCATGATTCTGTGTAATCTCCAAGAAGGAGGATGGGAAAAATTTATAGCTGTAACTTTTGCTCCCTTTTTGAGGTATTTTGGGTGTTGGAGGTGATTTCCTTGAATTCCAGAAGCAGCAATTACTGTTTTATATGCTTCTGCAATTGTTTTGGAACTTTGGAGAAAAAAAAATCAAAACAACAGCAGTTTTAAAGGGGAGAAAGACAGACAAAGGCAGCGAGTACATGGTCCATAAGGGGGAGAGAGAAAAGAAACCCACACTGCTAATTGACACAGCAGTGAATCTGCACAGTTACTGCCTTTGCTGTTTGAATTCACGTACAGGGTATCGCTGGACATCGGAGTATGTCTAGGAAAACTTAAACAGCAAAATTCACAAGTGATCTTGGAGGAACCTGTTTGAGAGAGGTTACAGCATAGAAACAGATAAGTGAATAGTTTTGAGTATAGCCTTACTGTAAATGTTGATTGGGAATACTATAGTTCAAGTAGTTTAAATGGATGGGTTTTTGTTCAGTGTGTGCAGGAGGGTTTACTGACACAGTATGTAGACAGGCTAACAAGGGACGATGCCATGTTGGATTTGATATTGAGTAATGAACCCAGCCAGGTGTTAGATAGGGAGGTAAGTGAGCACTTTGGCCACAATTTGGTTATGTTTGCAATAGCAATGGGCAGGGTTAGGTATATACCACAGTGAAAGAGGTGCAACTGGGGGAAAGGCAATTATGATGTGATTAGGCAAGACTTTGGATGCATAGGATGGGAAAGGAAACTGCAAGGGATGGACAAACTTGAAGTGTGGAACTTATTCAAGTAACAGCTACTGTGGGTCTTTGATAAGTATATCCCTATCAGGCACGGAGGTAGTTGTTGACAGAGGGATCCATGGTTTACAAAAGGAGTTGAAGCTCTTGCCAAGAGAAGAAGAAAGCTTACGTGAGGATGAGACGTGACGGCTCAGTTAGGGGGCTTAAGAGTCTTAGGTTAGCCAGAAAAGGTCTAAAGAGAGGGCTAAGAAGAGCCAGGATGGGACATGAGAAGATGTTGGTGGATGGGATTTACCCTCGGATTCTCTGGGAAGCCAGGGAGGAGATTGCAGAGCCTTTGGCTTTGATCTTTATGTCATCACTGTCGACAGGAATAGTGCCAGAAGACAGGAGGATAGCAAATGTTGTTCCCTTGTTTAAGAAGGGGAGTTGGGACAAGCCAGGTAATTATAGGCCAGCAAATGACCTGGATGTGGGTGTAGAAGGATGGATTAGTAAATTTGTAGATGACAATAAGGTAGGCAGAGTTTTGGATAGTGCAGAAGGATGTTGTGGGTTATTGAGGGACATAGATAAGATGCAGAGCTGGGCTGAGCAGTGGCAAATGGAGGTTAATGCAGAAAAGTGTGAGGTGGTTCACTTCAGAAGATGTAAAATTTGTGGCAGTATAGATGTACATAGAGATCTTGGCGTCCAGGAGCATAAATCCCTGAAAGTTGCCATCCAGGTTGATAGGGTTGTTAAGAAGGTATATGGTGTGTTGGCGTTTATTGGTAGGGGGATTGAGTTCGGAGCCATGAGGTCATACTTCAACTGAACAAGATACTGGTAAAGTCACACTTGAAGTATTACGTGCAGTTCTGGTCACTGCATTATAGGAAGGATGTGGAAGCTTTGGAAAGGGTTCAGAGGAAATATACTGGAATGTTGTCTGGTATGGAGGGAAGGTCTTATGAGGAAAGGCTGAGGGAACTGATGCTGTTTCTGTTGGAGAGAAGAAGGTTGAGAGGTGACTTAATCGCAATGTACAAGATAACGAGAGGGTTAGATAGGGTGGACAGTGAGAGCATTTTTCCTCGGATGGTGATGGCTAACACAAGGGGACACAGCTTTAGATTGAGGGGTGATAGATTTACGACAGGTATCAAGAGTAGTTTCTTTACTCAGAGATTAGTAGAGGTGTGGAACAGCCTGCCTGCAACTGTAGTAGACTTGCCGACATTAAAGGCATTTAAATGGGCATTGGACATACATATGGATAATAATGGAACAGTATAGGTTTGATGGGCATCAGATTAAATTCACAGGTCGGTGCAACATCAAGGGCTGAAGGGCCTGTATTGCGCTGTTACGTTCTATGTTCTAACTTTCAAAAGCTGATTGGAGGTAGATGTTTGCAGGTAATGGGGTGGCTAGAAAATGGAAAGCTTTCAGAAATGAGATAACGAGAATCCAGAGATAGGATATTCCTGTCAAGGAAAGGACAGCAGCTATAGGGAATGCAGTATGACTAGAGAAATTGAGGGTCTGATTAAGAAAAAGAAGCAAGCATATGTCAGGTATAGAGAAGAGAGATCAAGTGAATCCTTGGAAGCATATAAAGGCAGTAGGAGTACACTTTTGAGGGAAATCAGGAGGGCAAAAAGGATACAAGAGATGGCTTTGGCAAACAGAGTTAAGGAGAATCCAAAGGGTTTTTATATATACGTTAAGAACAAAAGGGTAACTAGGGAGTGAATAAGGTCCCTCAAAGATCAGCAAGGCAGGAGATGGCAGAGATACCAAATGAGTATTTTACATCAGTGTTTACTGTGGAAAAGAACATGGAAAATATAGAATGTGGGGAAATAGATGGTACCATCTTGAAAAATGTCCGTATTACAGAGGAGGAAGTGCTGGATGTCTTGAAACGCATAAAAATGAATAAATCCCACGACCTGATCAGGTGTACTCTAGAACTCTGTGGGAAGCTAGGGAAGAGATTGCTGGGCCCCTTGCTGAGATATTTGTACCATCTATTGTCACAGGTCAGGTGCCGGAAGACTGGAGGCTCGCTGACGTGGTCACATTATTTAAGAAGGGTGGTAAGGACAATTCAAGGAACTATAGACCAGTGGGCCTGACATTGGTGGTGGGCAAGTTGTTGGAGGGAATCCTGAGGGACAGGATGTACATGTATTTATAAAGGCAAAGACTGATAGGGATAGTCAACATGGCTTTCTGCATGGGAAATCATGTCTCATGAACTTGATTGAGTTTTTTTGAAGAAGCAACAAAATAATTGATGAGGGCAGAGTGGTTGACGTAAGGCATTCGAAAATATTCCCCATAGAACACTAGGTAGCAAGTTTAGATCTCATAGAATACAAGGAGAACTAGCCATTTGTATATAGATCTGGCTCAAAGGTAGAAGACAGAGGGTGGTGGTGGAAGGTTATTTTTTAGACTGGAGGCCTGTGACCAATGGAGTGCCACAAGGATCGATGCTGACTCCACTTCTTTGTATCATTTAAATAAATGATCTGGATATGAACTTAGAACATAGAACAATACAGCACAGAACAGGCCTTTTGGCCCTCGATGCTGCGCCAACCTGTGAACTATTCTCAGCTCGTCCCCCTACACTATCCCAAAATCATCCTTGTGCTTATCTAAGGATTGTTTAAATCGCCCTAAAGTGGCTGAGTTAACGACATTAGCAGGTAGGGCATTCCGCGCCCATACACTCTCTGCATAAAAACCTGCCTCTGACATCTGTCTTAATCTATCACCCCATAATTTATAGTTATGCCCCTCGTACACGCTGACATCATCATCCTAGGAAAACAACTTTCACTGTCTACCCTGTCTAATCCTCTGATCATCTTGTATGTCTCTGTCAAATCCCTCCTTAGCCTTCTTCTTTCCAATGAGAACAGACCCAAGTCCCTCAGCCTTTCCTCATAAGACCTTCCCTCCAGACCAGACAACATCCTGGCAAATCTCCTCTGCACCTTTTCCAATGCTTCCACATCCTTCCCAAAATATGGGGACCAGAACTGTACACAATATTCCAAGTGTGGCCGCACCAGCGTTTTGTATAGTTGCAGCATCATATTGCGGTTCCGGAACTCAATACCTCTACGAACGAAACCTAAAACACCGTATGCCTTCTTAACAGCACTATCCACCTGGATGGCAACTTTCAGGGCTCTATGTACATGGACTCCAAGATCCCTCTGCACATCCACACTACCAAGAATCTTTCCATTGACCCAGTACTCTGCCTTGCTGTTATTCTTCACAAAGTGCATCACCTCACCTTTAGCTGCATTGAACTCCATTAACCACCTTTCAGCCCAATTTTGCAGTTTATCCAAGTCCCCCTGCAACCTGCAACATTCTTCCACACTGTCCACTACTCCACCAACTTCAGTGTCATCTGCAAATTTACTAACCCATCCACCTATGTTATGCCTGCGTCTAAGTCATTTATAAAAATGACAAACAGCAGTGGTCTCAAAACAGATCCTTGTGCCACACCACTTGTAACCGGACTCCAGGCTGAATATTTTTCATCAACCACCACTCGCTGCCTTCTTACAGAAAGCCAGTTCCTAATATAAACTGCTAAATCACCCTCAATTCCATGTCTCTGCATTTTCTCCAACAGCCTACCATGTGGAACCTTATCAAAGGCTTTACTGAAGTCCATGTATACCACGTCAACTGCCCTACCCTCATCTACATGCTTGGTCACCCTCTCAAAAACTCAATGAGGTTTGTGAGACATGACCTGCCCTTGATGAAACCATGTTGACTATCTGAAATCAAATTGTTGCTTGCTAGATGATTATAAATCTTATCTCTTATAATCCTTTCCAAAACTTTTCCTACAACAGAAGTAAGGGTCACTGGTCTATAATTACCTGAGTCAATTCTACTACCCTTCTTGAACAAGGGCACAACATTTGCAATCCTCCAGTCCTCTGGTACCAAGTCTATAGACAATGATGACTCAAATATCAAAGCCAAATGTTCTGCCATCTCCTCCCTAGTTTCCCAGAGAATCCTTGGATAATCCCATCCAACCCAGGGGAGTTGTCTACTTTCACTCCTTCTAGAATTGATAACACCAGTTCATAACTAACCTCAATACAAGGTTTGTGCGAAGATTTGTAGCTCGGGTGCTCGTTGTTGTGGTTCTGTTCGCCGAGCTGGAAGTTTTTGTTGCAAACGTTTCGTCCCCTGGCTAGGAGACATCATCAGTGCTCTGGAGCCTCCTGCGAAGCGCTTCTTTGATGTTTCTTTCGGTATTTATAGTGGTCTGTCTTTGCCGCTTCCGGGTGTCAGTTTCAGCTGTCCGCTGTAGTGGTTGGTATATTGGGTCCAGGTCGATGTGTTTGTTGATGGAGTTTGTGGATGAATGCCATGCCTCTAGGAATTCCCTGGCTGTTCTCTGTCTGGCTTGCCCTATGATAGTAGTGTTGTCCCAGTTGAATTCATGTTGCTTGTTGTCTGAGTGTGTGGCTACTAGGGATAGCTGGTCGTGTCGTTTCGTGGCTAGTTGATGTTCATGTATGCGGATTGTTAGCTGTCTTCCTGTTTGTCCTATATAGTGTTTGTGCAGTCCTTGCATGGTATTTTGTAAACTACATTAGTTTTGCTCATGTTGGGTATTGGCTCCTTTGTTCTAGTAAGTTGTTGTCTGAGCGTGGCTGTTGGTTTGTGTGCCGTTATGAGTCCTAAGGGTCGCAGTAGTCTGGCTGTCAGTTCTGAAACGCTCCTGATGTGTGGTAGTGTGGCTAGTCCTTTTGGTTGTGGCATGTCCTCGTTCCATGGTCTATCTCTTAGGCATCTGGTGATAAAGTTGCACGGGTATCCGTTTTTGGCGAATACCTTGTATAGGTGTTCCTCTTCCTCTTTTCGCAGTTCTGGTGTACTGCAGTGTGTTGTGGCTCTTTTGAATAGTGTCTTGATGCAGCTTCGTTTGTGTGTGTTGGGGTGGTTACTTCCATAGTTTAGGACTTGGTCTGTGTGTGTTGTTTTCCTGTGTACCTTTGTGGTGAATTCTCCGTTCGGTGTTCTCTGTACTATCACGTCTAGGAATGGGAGTTGGCTATCCTTTTCTTCTTCTCTCGTGAATTGGATTCCTGTGAGTGTGGCGTTGATGATCCGGTGTGTTTTTTCTATTTCCATGTTTTTGATGATTACAAACGTGTCATCGACATATCTGACCCAGAGTTTGGGTTGAATTTGTAGTAGGGCTGTTTGTTCTAACCTTTGCATAACCTCCTCTGCTATGAGTCCCGAGATTGGTGATCCCATGGGTGTTCCGTTGATTTGTTCGTATATCTGATTGTTGAATGTAAAGTGTGTAGTGAGGCACAAGTCCAGTAGTTTAAGTATGCCTGTTTTCTGTTCTGTATGTCCAGTAGGTTGGCTATTGTTTCTCTGGCAAAGGTTTTGTCAATCGAAGTGAACAGTGCCGTAACGTCGAATGAGATCATGGTTTCTTCTTTGTCTATGTGTGTATTCCTGATGGCGTCCAAGAATTCCTGTGTTGATTGTTTGGAGTGTTTGGATCCGTTGACCAGGTGTTTCAGTTTCTGTTGTAGTTCTTTGGCCAGTTTGTATGCTGGTGTCCCTGGTAGTGATACTATGGGTCTGAGTGGGATGTCTGGTTTGTGTACTTTGGGTAGTCCATAGAATCTGGGGGTGTTGTTGCTTTCTGGTTTCATTCTTTGTAGGTCAGCTTTGGTTATCTGTCCGTTTTTTTGTAGATTCCTTAGTGTGTTATTTATTCTATTGGTGAGTTGTGGTGTGGGGTCAGAATCCTTTATTTGGTAGGTGTTGGTGTCTGCTAGTAGGTGTTGTGCTTTTTTGATGTAATCTGATTTATCTAGGATGACAGTCATTCTGCCTTTATCTGCTGGTAGTATGATTATGTTCTTATCATTTCTTAGTGCTTTCAGTGCTTCCCTCTCCTTGGTGTTGAGGTTATGTGTTTGTCTTTTTCTTATCATCATAGGTACGACCGTTTGTATGGAATGAAACCTGAAAGCAACAACACCCCCAGATTCTATGGACTACCCAAAGTACACAAACCAGACATCCCACTCAGGCCCATAGTATCACTACCAGGGACACCAGCATACAAACTGGCCAAAGAACTACAACAGAAACTGAAACACCTTGTCAGCGGATCCAAACACTCCATACAATCAACACAGGAATTCTTGGACGCCATCAGGAATACACACAAAGACAAAGAAGAAACCATGATCTCATTCGACGTGACGGCACTGTTCACTTCGATTGACAAAACCCTAGCCAGAGAAACAATAGCCAACCTACTAGACATACAGAACAGAAAACAGGAGGCGGAACCTATCAACAAAGACGGCATACTTAAACTACTGGACTTGTGCCTCACTACACACTTTACATTCAACAATCAGATATACGAACAAATCAACGGAACACCCATGGGATCACCAATGTCGGGACTCATAGCAGAGGCAGTTATGCAAAGGTTAGAACAAACAGCCCTACCACAAATTCAACCCAAACTCTGGGTCAGATATGTCGATGACGCGTTTGTAATCGTCAAAAACACGGAAATAGAAAAAACACACCGGATCATCAACGCCACACTCACAGGAATCCGATTCACGAGAGAAGAAGAAAAGAATAGCCAACTCCCATTCCTAGACGTGATAGTACAGAGAACACCGAACGGAGAATTCACCACAAGGGTACACAGGAAAACAACACACACAGACCAAGTCCTAAACTATGGAAGTAACCACCCCACCACACACAAACGAAGCTGCATCAGGACACTATTCAAAAGAGCCACAACACACTGCAGCACACCAGAACTGCGAAAAGAGGAAGAGGAACACCTATATAAGGTATTCGCCAAAAACGGATACCTGTGCAACTTTATCAACAGATGCCTAAGAGATAGACCACGGAACGAGGACATGCCACAACCAAAAGGACTAGCCACACTACCATACATCAGGAGCGTTTCAGAACTGACAGCCAGACTACTGCGACCCTTAGGACTCATAACGGCACACAAACCAACAGCCACGCTCAGACAACAACTTACTAGAACAAAGGAGCCAATACCCAACATGAGCAAAACTAATGTAGTTTACAAAGTACCATGCAAGGACTGCACAAAACACTATATAGGACAAACAGGAAGACAGCTAACAATCCGCATACATGAACATCAACTAGCCACGAAACGACACGACCAGCTATCCCTAGTAGCCACACACTCAGACAACAAGCAACATGAATTCAACTGGGACAACACTACTATCATAGGGCAAGCCAGACAGAGAACAGCCAGGGAATTCCTAGGGGCATGGCATTCATCCACAAACTCCATCAACAAACACATCGACCTGGACCCAATATACCAACCACTACAGCGGACAGCTGAAACTGACACCCGGAAGCGGCAAGGACAGACCACTATAAATACCGGAAGGAACATCAAAGAAGCTCTTCGCAGGAGGCTCCAGAGCACTGATGATGTCTCCTAGCCAGGGGACGAAACGTTTGCAACAAAAACTTCCAGCTCGGCGAACAGAACCACAACAACGAGCACCCGAGCTACAAATCATCGCACAAACCTTGAACACTTATGGGCGAGAGACGCTGAGACAAGCCAGGAAATGGGAATCCTGCGCTAACCGCCTAAGCGCCACATATGAACAACTCCGGTTCCTACACGAATGCCGAAAGAATCAAATCCTTCCACAATGCGTCAGGTACAGACCACGAGTCAATAATCCACAAGCCAGGGAAACAGCCAAGCAGAACGGACTCAGGATGATCCAGGTAATGATTACAGACGCTCACAACCGACTGCACAAATACAAACAAGAAATTGTGCGCCAAAAGTCGTTAATTTCAAAAACCACTAATCATGAATGGACCTGGACCATAGAACAGGCTGTCACTATAGGACAGAACAGGACAACACACCGCAAAAAAACGGCACTAAAAGAAAAAATGGCCAAACTAACACACAAAAAAGAGGACACTACAACACACACCTGGGTTAAAAACCTCTCCCACAGACAGCTCACAGACATGGAAAGAACTATACTGGCCAAGGGACTCAACTACAACCACAGGGATGCCAAGACAGCAGACTTCCTAGCAGCACTAGAATGCACACTCAGGAACAATGGACTGACAGAAGAGACACAACAAACAGTGAGACAAATGGTCGTACCTATGATGATAAGAAAAAGACAAACACATAACCTCAACACCAAGGAGAGGGAAGCACTGAAAGCACTAAGAAATGATAAGAACATAATCATACTACCAGCAGATAAAGGCAGAATGACTGTCATCCTAGATAAATCAGATTACATCAAAAAAGCACAACACCTACTAGCAGACACCAACACCTACCAAATAAAGGATTCTGACCCCACATCACAACTCACCAATAGAATAAATAACACACTAAGGAATCTACAAAAAAACGGACAGATAACCAAAGCTGACCTACGAAGAATGAAACCGGAAAGCAACAACACCCCCAAATTCTATGGACTACCCAAAGTACACAAGCCAGACATCCCACTCAGACCCATAGTATCACTACCAGGGACACCAGCATACAAACTGGCCAAAGAACTACAACAGAAACTGAAACACCTGGTCAGCGGATCCAAACACTCCATACAATCAACACAGGAATTCTTGGATGCCATCAGGAATACACACATAGACAAAGAAGAAACCATGATCTCATTCGACGTGACGGCACTGTTCACTTCGATTGACAAAATCCTAGCCAGAGAAACAATAGCCAACCTACTGGACATACAGAACAGAAAACAGGAGACGGAACCTATCAACAAAGACGGCATACTTAAACTACTGGACTTGTGCCTCACTACACACTTTACATTCAACAATCAGATATACAAACAAATCAACGGAACACCCATGTGATCACCAATCTCGGGACTCATAGCAGAGGCAGTTATGCAAAGGTTAGAACAAACAGCCCTACTACAAATTCAACCCAAACTCTGGGTCAGATATGTCGATGACACGTTTGTAATCGTCAAAAACACGGAAATAGAAAAAACACACCGGATCATCAACGTCACACTCACAGGAATCCGATTCACGAGAGAAGAAGAAAAGGATAGCCAACTCCCATTCCTAGACGTGATAGTACAGAGAACACCGAACGGAGAATTCACCACAAGGGTACACAGGAAAACAACACACACAGACCAAGTCCTAAACTATGAAAGTAACCACCCCAACACACACAAACGAAGCTGCATCAGGACACTATTCAAAAGAGCCACAACACACTGCAGTACACCAGAACTGCGAAAAGAGGAAGAGAAACACCTATACAAGGTATTCGCCAAAAACGGATACCCGCGCAACTTTATCAACAGATGCCTAAGAGATAGACCACGGAACGAGGACATGCCACAACCAAAAGGACTAGCCACACTACCATACATCAGGAGCATTTCAGAACTGACAGCCAGACTACTACGACCCTTAGGACTCATAACGGCACACAAACCAACAGCCACGCTCAGACAACAACTTACTAGAACAAAGGAGCCAATACCCAACATGAGCAAAACTAATGTAGTTTACAAAACACCATGCAAGGACTGCACAAAACACTATATAGGACAAACAGGAAGATAGCTAACAATCCGCATACATGAACATCAACTAGCCACGAAACGACACGACCAGCTATCCCTAGTAGCCACACACTCAGAAAACAAGCAACATGAATTTGACTGGGAAAACACTACTATCATATGGCAAGCCAGACAGAGAACAGCCAGGGAATTCCTAGGGGCATGGCATTCATCCACAAACTCCATCAACAAACACATCGACCTGGACCCAATATACCAACCACTACAGCGGACAGCTGAAACTGACACCCGGAAGCGGCAAGGACAGACCACTATAAATACCGGAAGAAACATCAAAGAAGCGCTTCGCAGGAGGCTCCAGAGCACTGATGATGTCTCCTAGCCAGGGGACGAAACGTTTGCAACAAAAACTTCCAGCTCAGCGAACAGAACCACAATAACCTCAATACATTTTAGTCTAATATCTCGTACCACATTCTTCGCCTCAACAATATTCTCCTTTGCCTGAGTGCAAACCGATGAGAAATGTTCATTTAGTACCTCTCCACAGGGTCCACACACAACTTCCTAATTCTGTCTTTGATTGGCCCTATTCCTACCCTAATCATCCTTTTATTCCTCACATACTTATAGAAAGCTTAAGGGTTCTCCTGTATTCTATTTGCTAAAGACTGCTCGAGGTATGGTTAGTAAGTTTGCACATGACACCAAAATTGGAGGTGTAGTGGACAGTGAGGAATATACCTCAGATTACAATAGGATCTTGATCAGGTGACCCAATGGGCTGAGGAGTGGCAGATGGAATTTAATTTAGATAAATGCAAGGTGTTGTATTTTGGGAAAGAAAATCTTAACAGGACTTATACACTTTGTTAAGGTCCTTGGGAGTGCTGCTGAACAAAGAGACCTTAGAGTGCAGGTTCAAAGCTCCTTGAAAATTGAGTCATATGTAGATAGGATAGTGAACAAGGCATTTGGTATGCTTTCCTTTATTGGTCAGAGTATTGAATATAGGAGTTGGGAGGTCATGTTGTGGATGTACAGGATGTTGGTTAGGCCACTTTTGAAATATTGCGTGCAATTCTGGTCTCCTTCCTATCGGAAGGATGTTGTGAAACTTGAAAGGGTTCAGAAAAGATTTACAAGGATGTTGCCAGGGTTGGAGGATTTGAGCTACAGGGAGAGGCTGAACAGGCTGGAGCTGTTTTCCCTGGAACATCGGAGGCTGAGGAGTGACCTCATAGAGGTTTAGAGAATCATGAGGGGCATGGATAGGGTAAACAGACAAAGTCTTTTCTCTGGGGTCGGGGAGTCCAGAACTGGAGGGCATAGGTTTAGGGTGAGAGGGGAATGATATAAAAGGGACCTAAGGGTCAAGTTTTTCACACAGAGGGTGGTGTGTTTATGGAATGAACAGTCAGAGGAAGTGGTGGAGGCTGGTACAATTTCAACATTTGAAAGGCATCTGGATGGGTATATGAATAGGAAGGGTTTGGAGGGATATGGGCCGAGTGCTGGCAAATGGGACTAGAATAGGTTGGGATATCTGGTCGGCATGGATGAGTTGGACCGAAGGCTCTGTTTCCGTGCTGTACATCTCTATGACTCTGTAACAATAATGTAGCCATGTGAGTTCAGCAGAACCTGCTGCCTGAACCATGAGCAGCTGAGCCCCACACTCAGGGGACAATTGCATGTCCTTGCCCCATATCATCATCTACGCCTAGAAGAGAAAGGAATCCCCACATTGGGGGAACTGGCCATTCAGCCGAACAAGTTCACACTGACCCTCTGAACAGCATCCCATCCATATGCATTTTCACAAGTAGCCTGTCTTGCCACCTTCAGGAATTTGTTGATCAACACCCAAGATCCCTTTGTTCCTAAGACCATAAGACCATAAGACATAGGAGTGGAAGTACGGCCATTTGGCCCATCGAGTCCACTCTGCCATTCAATCATGGCTGATGGGCATTTCAACTCCACTTACCAGCGTTCTCCCCGTAGCCCTTAATTCCTCATGACAACAAGAATCTATCAATCTCGGCCTTGAAGACATTTAGCGTCCCGGCCTCCACTGCACTCCGTGGCAATGAATTCCACAGGCCCACCACTCTCTGGCTGAAGAAATGTCTCCGCATTTCTGTTCTGAATGGACCCCCTCTAATTCTAAGGCTGTGTCCACGGTCCTAGTCTCCTCGCCTAATGGAAACAATTTCCGAGCGTCCACCCTTTCCAAGCCATGTATTATCTTGTACGACTCTATTAAGTCTCCCCTTAATCTTGTAAACTCCAATGAATATAATCCCAGGATCTTCAGCCGTTCCTCATATGTTAGACCTGACATTCCAGGGATCATCCGTGTGAATCTCCGCTGGACACGTTCCAGTGCCAGTATGTCCTTCCTGAGGTGTAGGGACCAAAACTGGACTCAGTACTCCAAATGGGGCCTAACCAGACCTTTATAAAGTCTCAGTAGCACATCTCTGCTTTTATATTCCAACCCTCTTGAGATAAGAGACAACATTGCATTCGCTTTCTTGATCACGGACTCAACCTGCATGTTTACCTTTAGAGAATCCTCGACTAGCACTCCCAGATCCCTTTGTACTTTGGCTTTACTAATTTTCTCACCATTTAGAAAGTAATCTATGCTTTTATTCTTTTTGCCAAAGTGCAAGACCTCGCACTTGCTCACGTTAAATTCCATCAGCCATTTCTTGGACCACTCTCCCAACCTGTCTAGATCCTTCTGTAGCCTCCCCACTTCCTCAGTACTACCTGCCTGTCCACCTAACTTCGTATCATCGGCAAACTTCGCTAGAATGCCCCCAGTCCCCTCATCCAAATCATTAATATAAAATGCGAATAGTTGTGGCCTCAACACTGAACCCTGCGGGACACCACTCGTCACCGGCTGCCATTCTGAAAAAGAACCTTTTATCCCAACTCTCTGCCTTCTGTTAGACAGCCAATCCTCAATCCATCCCAGCAGCTCACCTCGAACACCATGGGCCCTCACCTTGCTCAACAGCCTCCCGTGTGGCACCTTATCAAAGGCCTTTTGAAAGTCTAGATAGACCACATCCACTGGGTTTCCCTGGTCTACCCTACTTGTCACCTCTTCAAAGAATTCCAACAGGTTTGTCAGGCATGACCTCCCCTTACTAAATCCATGTTGACTTGTTCTAATCAGACTCTGCTCTTCCAGGAATTTAGAAACCTTATCCTTAATGATGGATTCTAGAATTTTACCAACAACCGAAGTTAAGCTAATTGGCCTATAATTTTCCTCTGAGCTTCCTAACATTTTGCCATTCATTAAGTTCTCCCTTGTTTTGTTCCTTCTGTCAAAGTGCATTACCTGACATTTATCAGGGTTAAATTCCATCTGCCACTGATATGCCCATCTGACCAACCCTAATCTTCCAGTCACCTAAATCATTTTTCATCACTGCCATACACTTGGCCTATCTTATCTTTTCCTGCACATTCTCATCTACATCATTTGTATCTATCATAAACAAGAATGGATCCTGATCCCTGTGTTATCCGACTGGATACAGGTCTCCAGTCACAAAGCAACATTTTATCACCACCCTCTGTCTCTTGCCACTAAGGTGATTTTGGATCAAACTTGTTAAATTTCTCTGGATCCCATGAGCCTGTATCTTATTTATTAATCTACCATTTCAAAGGCCTTGCTTAAATCAATATAAACTACATCAACTGCACTACCCTCATTGATACACTTGGTCACCTTCATGAAAGGTTCAGCCAGATTTGTTATGCATGCCCTTCCTCTGACAAAGCCATGCTGACTATTCCTGATCAAACCTTACTATCCAAGTGGAGATTAATTCTGTACTTCAGGATTTTCTCCAATAGGTTCCCTATCACTGATGTGAGACTCATCAGTCGGTAATTCCCTGGTTTATCTCTACCACCTTTTTAAAAAAAAATTATGATCATTGATAATCACTTCTTTTTGATTAAAAATAATATCAGGATGGCAGCAGTGGAGTAGCAGGGCAGTGTGTGGGCTCATCAACTCAGGAGCCCGTAGCTCACCCACTCTGTTTGTTTTTACAGTTTGTCTTTACTTTGCCTGTTTTGAATGTTTCCAATTAGTATAGTTAATATCTAAATTCATCTTACCTTCATTTAACAGCTTCAGCTGAGACTCTGTCCTGATCCAGTGAAGGGGTGACTTCCAGTGGTCCTGAATAGTGGTCTTTTCTGGTGTGGTGGGCTCAGCCCTGTGCTGTGGTACCCTGATGTAGTGGGTTTTTCCCCAGTGTGGTGGTCCCAGCCCTGTAGCGTAGTGTCCTGACGCAGTGGTTTTTTTCCCAGTGCAGAGATCTCCTCAGCGGTCCAGCTTAATCTTTGTCGAACACTTCTGGCCTGGTGGTGCGATGGCTCCGCGTGGTGTTTTCATTCCAGAGGTGGTGGTCTTGGCGGCAGTTTTTCCTGGTTGTGCCTTTTCAGCCCAGTTTTTCTGATGGCTCAGTGTTTGGGTTTTGGCCCAGTATAGAGTTCTCATCATGGGTTGATGGCCTCATTCCAACTGTGTGTAAAATCTCTTGATCAACTTTCTCTGAGGCCAGAGCCATTGAATGGACTTTGATGAACTTTTGTCTTAAATTTACTTTTATTGTTACTTATGAATGTACTTATGATTTCTGTTATTAATACAGGTGCCATGATTGGGTGACTTTCCCACTTTTCACTGTATTTTTCTTGTAATGTACATGTGACAATAGCATCTATATCTATATATACTTTGATAACTATATATTCTTCTATATCTAAATATACTTCTACATCTATATATACTTGAAAATGACTTGTATTAACAGAGTTAAAAGGAACACAACACCAGGTTATAGTCCAGCAGATTTATTTGGAAGTACCCTATACTCCTGATGAAGGAGCAGCACACTGAAAGCTAGTATTTCCAAACAAACTTGTTGGCCTATAACCTGGCATTGTGTGATTGTTAACTTTGTCTACCTCAGTCCAACACCGATCATCTTTATATAATTGCGTTAACACGGGAGGTAAATTTGAAATCAGGTTTCTGCCACTCTTTTAATATTTCAGGAGCTGCTCCCAGACCTCTGGCTCCACTTCAGACTCTTCTTCCTGACTGTTGGTCACCCAGTGCAGGTTAGAGGGACCTCCGTGCAGTGTGGCCAAAGTGATCAAGGTTGGGGATGGTCCAAGAGAGTGGTGCCACTGTCTGTCTTTGGATTTGTGTACAAATGGCTTTGGAGAAGAAACGTGCAGCCTGAGATTTTTTTATGACACTGTGCTGCAGTGGGTCATAATAATATCATTTATATTTTATTCTGGCCTTCTGTGCTTTCCTAATATTAATCCTTCACTGGTCATGGTTGTGCATTCAGATACCGAGAGCCCGAGGTTCTGGCATTCCCTCCCTATAACCTCTGTCCCTCCTTTTAAATGGTCCTTGAAACTAACCTGATTGTCAATGCTCTTCATCCCCTGTGTGTAGATCAGTGTTGAACTGTGTTTGATAACATTCCTGCAAAATGCCAACAGTTGACTTATTGGGTTAAAGATTTTGTAGAAATGTGAGTTGTTGCTGTTTTGACATTTTCTTCAGGTTTAAATTCTTTTATTATGGGGTCAGTTTTGTGTGTATTCTGGAGGGTGCCTCTTCCAGTTTATTTGAAGAATAAACATTAATTTTCTGATAATGAATATCTCATTGTCTCAAACTCAATTCAGCAGGTGGCATCACTTTGGATTGGTTCAAGCCGTTGACTGAGCAACCCTCATTCTCATGGGAGATGGTGCGGTGATGGTAATATCAGTGGGTGCATCATTAGAATCCCAGACTCTTGTTTTGGGAATGTGAGTTGGAATCCCACTATGGCAGATGTGATTTGGAGACACCGGTGTTGGATTGGGGTGTAGAAAGTTAAAAATTACACAACACTAGGTTATAGTCCAACAGGCTTATTATGGCAGATGGTTCACCCTTTAATTGAATAAAATCTGAAATGAAATGTTGACCAAATGGTGACCATATAACTATTGTTAATTGACATAAACCTCATCTGATCAATCAGTGACCTGTAGGGAAGCAAATATGCCATTCTTATACAGACTAATCTAGTTCTGACTCCAGACCCACACGTGACCCTCTGGACAATTAGGGATGGGCAATGCTGGACCCATATCCCATGAACAAATAAAATTCTTACCTTGGGAGCTACAAACTGGGAAACTCTATTCACAACCCATTTTGGTAATGAACCTGTGAAATATAAAGGAAACAATTTAACATAAACACGTGAGGAATTTAATCATCCAAAACCATTTTGCTGCTGGCAATGAATTTGATTTCTGCTGGAAAAATAAAACTTCAAGGTTCAAAGAGAAAAGATTTTTTTTAGATTAGATTAGATTAGACTTACAGTGTGGAAACAGGCCCTTCGGCCCAACAAGTCCACACCGACCCGCCGAAGCGAAACCCACCCATACCCCTACATTTACCCCTTACCTAACACTACGGGCAATTAGGCATGGCCAATTCATTTGACCCGCACATTTTTTGGAGTGTGGGAGGAAACCGGAGCACCCGGAGGAAACCCACGCAGACACGGGGAGAACGTGCAAACTCCACACAGTCAGTCGCCTGAGTCGGGAATTGAACCCGGGTCTCAGGCGCTGTGAGGCAACAGTGCTAACCACTGTGCCACCGTGCCGCCCACTATGGGTTGAAAAATGCTCTCCCCACATTCAGATTTAGCTGTAACCATAGATTAGCATCTCACAGCAGGACAGTAAATGAAGAGGAAAGATAAACTCAGTCTTTGCTGGCATTCTCCACTCAGTTGGACTATGACCTCATTACGGCACCTCACCCTCCTTCAAAACAGAGCTGCAGTCACTCTGTGACATCTTTGACCCTGGTACTGTACAGGGTCATGCAATTTTCCCAATATATTTATTATTGGTAAATTGTCAGGAAAGAAAAGTGGTTACCCTGATTGTCATGACTGGTACCTTACGACATCTGCCTCCTCTGCAGGGTTGTTGGAGGCATTTTGCTGCCATCAATCCT
The DNA here is from genome assembly GCF_020745735.1 of Hemiscyllium ocellatum. NCBI lineage: Eukaryota > Metazoa > Chordata > Chondrichthyes > Orectolobiformes > Hemiscylliidae > Hemiscyllium > Hemiscyllium ocellatum. Next base: position 87,316,220 of record NC_083416.1, on the reverse strand, counting down.
CCTTTATCTAAGCTGTCTCCAAGTCCTAACTATTGATCAGTGGTAAAGGATAGACCACTGGTGAGTCGAAATCAAAGAGATACTTGTCTCAGTTAGTATGGTGACTTATTGCTTGATAGGAACAATCACAACTCATACAATCAGGCAGGAATAATTACTAATACTTCTATAGGGAGTGATACAGAATATATCTGCTCCCTATAAAGGCTGAAGTCACTGATGTGACATCATCAAATAGGGTGAGCTCAATATAACATGAAAATGAGCTCCTTCAGAACCATAACCCTTTCACAATCTTGGAACATCCTAATTGTTTTGCAAGCCAAGGAGTAGAGTTTTTTAAAAGTGTCATCTCTGCTGAAGGAAAAGGAGCAGATAAATGTACACAGCAAGATCCAGGAACATTAATATGATAATGACCAATCATCTATTCTTCGGTGATATTGAAATAAGGAAAAGTATTGACCAGGACACTAAGGATAACCTATTTGCTCTGGTCTCCTGTCCATCCTGCTTTTGATTATGCATATACCAGATAGCCTGCTTATGAATGTTTGGCTGAGCTTCAGTTCCTAATGCATTTAGTTCTGCAGCAAGATTGATAGAGCTGCAGAGAGGAGGACAGGTTTTGTTCGATTGACATTTTGATTCCCTTGTCTTATGATGTACATTCTTTGTAATTTTCCAACACATATGTATTTATCTACTCAACATTAAGAGGCTAAAGTGATCAAAAGCTTCTGATGTTAATATTATGAAAGGCTGTGAATAAATGACAGCTTTATGAGAGGGCTGATGTAATTAAAAATGAATGGTAAAGTTTTCTTTTATAGAACATAGAAACATACAGCACAGAACAGGCCCTTAGGCCCACGATGTTGTGCCGAGACTTAATCCTAATGTAAAATTTAGTAACTTAACCTACACACCCCTCAACTCACTGCTATCCATGTGCATGTCCAGCAGTCACTTAAATGTTCCCAATGACTTCGCTTCCACCACATCAGCTGGCAACGCATTCCATGCGTTCACAACCCTCAGCATAAAGAACCTACCTCTGATGTCTCCTTTATACCTTCCTCCTAATATCTGCAAACTATGACTTCTCATACTAGTCAATCCTGCCCTGGGGAAAAGTCTCTGGCTATTGACTCTATCAATTCCTCTCATTATCTTGTACACCTCGATCAGGTCTCCTCTCTTCCTCCTTCTCTCCAGAGAGAAAAGTCCGAGCTTATTCAGCCTTTCTTCATAAGGCAAGTCCTCCAGTCCAGGCAGCATCCTGGTAAACCTTCTTTGCACCCTCTCCAAAGCCTCTGTATCTTTCCTATAGTAGGGCGACCAGAACTGGACACAATATTCCAAGTGTGGTCTCACCAGGGACTTGTAGAGCTGCAGCAAAACCTCACAGCTCTTAAACTCAATCCCCCTGTTAATGAAAGCCAAAACACCATATTCTTTCTTAACAACTCTATCCACTTGGGAGGCAACGTTGAGGGATCTTTGCTACTTGCAGCCCAGATCCCTCTACTCCTCCACACTGCGAAAAATCCTGTCTTTAATCCTATATTCAGCATTCGAGTTTGACCTTCCAAAATGCATCACTTCGCATTAATCCAGGTTGAATTCCATCTGTCATTTCTCAGCCCAGCTCTGCATCCTGTCTATGTCGCGCTGCAGCCTGCAGTAGCCCTCAATACTATCGATGACACCTCATCTGCAAATTTACTAACCCACTCTGAACTTTCTCATCCAAGTCATTTATAAAACCTACAAAGACAGAAGCCCCAGAACAGAGCTTCAATTTGTCAATTCAGGTGCAGGATTCTCCTGTTTAGTGACTCCTCTGAGGATTGGTGAACCACTGCTAATGGAATGGGCCCCTTTCCATCACAACTTTGCAGGTTTGAAATGTTTAGACTTGTAATCAGCTATCAAGGCCCACGGTGCTATAAATGGCTGCTTCCAATAGCCACCATCTCACATCGGCCAAAATTGCAAAAGGAAGAGAAACTCCTGGAAACAGGTCCAATATGACACTTATAGATCTCACCTACCTCCAACCTGATACTGATGGGGCAGGAACATCAAGCCTCAGTACAAGGACTAGCAGCTTTGCAGAATCTCTCAGCAAAAAGACCCGACTTTACACAGCCAACATCAATATACTGACATAACCTAGCTTCATCCAGAGTTGCATCACCTACACTCTGTGAGTCTGTGAAAGTGAGCAAGGATTTGGCAATGTTAATGAAAGCAACTGAGAAGGCAGCACTGGCTGGAAATACAGCCTGCTCTTTCATTCCAGACAAAGCACTGGAGATCAACAATGTCAAAGTTATGGAAAAGTTCAGTTGGTCTGGCACCTCCCCCCTCACCTCCATCAAAGTTTCACCTGCACTTCCACCAATGTCATCTATTGTATCCTTTGCTCCTGACGTGGTCTCCTTTACACTGGGGAGACTGGATGTCTCCTCGCAGAACGCTTTAGGAAACATCTCCGGGACAGCCGCACCAATCAACCCAACCCCCCCGTGGCTGAACATTTCAACTCCCCCTCCCACTCTGCCGAGGACATGCAGGTCTTGGGTCTCCTCCATTGCCACTCCCTCACCACCCAAAACCTGGAGGAAGAATGCCTCATCTTCCACCTCAGAATACTTCAACCCAGGGCATCAATGTGGACTTCAACAATTTCCTCATTTCCTCTACCCCTACTTACCCCAGTTCCAGTCTTCCAGCTCAGCACCATCATGACCTGTCCTACCTGCCAATCTTCATTTCCACCTATCCACTCCACCCTTCTTTCTGTCCTAACATCTTTATCCCCATCTCCATTCACCTATTGCACTCTTAACTACCTTCTCTCCAGCCACACTCCCCTCCCATTTACCTCTCCACCTCAGAGGATCGCAGCCTCATTCCTGGTGAAGAGCTCCTGCCCGAAATGTCGATTCTCCAGCTCCTCGGATGCTGCCTGACCTGCTGTGTTTTGCTAGCACCACTCTAACCCTGACTCTGATCTCCAGCATCTGCAGTATCCACTTTCACCCTGCAGGTAAAAAGGAAAGCTCCAGGATATCGGGGATCATTCCAATGAACCCCCTCTGAACTGCCTCCAATAAACTAAAACCAAAACTGCCTACAGTACACCAGATGTTGTCTCTCCAGCACCTTTTACAGTTGCAGTGAGACTTCCCAACTCTTATACTCCAATCTTCCTGAAATAAAGGCCAGTATTCCATTAGCCATTCCTGATTACCTGCTGCATCTGAGTGATAACTGTCTGTGTTTCATAAGCAAATTCCCCAAATCCCTTGTATTGCAGCTTTCTACAGTTTTTCTCCAAATAATATTCTGTTCTTTTGTTCTCCCTTCCAAAATGAACAACTTTGCACTTTTCCACATAAGCCTCATATTTCACATATCTACGGTTCACCTCTAACCTCTCCAGTTGAGACATCCTCGAAAAACTGTGATGAACCGTCAGCAAAGACAAGTTGGACCGAAGGGTCTGTTGCTGTCTTGTACACCTCTATGATTCTAACTAGTTAGACACAATTTCTCTTTAATGAAGCCACGTGGCTCTTGCTTGCTCAGATGATGATTTTTCCAAATGTTCTGCTATTGAATGCTTTATAATAGATTCCAACACCTTTCCACTCATAGAAGTTAGACTAATCAGCCTATACCTACCTGCTATTCCCCTCCCTCCCTTTTTTAAATGGGGTGTTCTTCAGACTGAAGGAGTCAAAGGGTTTGGAGAGAAAACAGGAACAGGGGACTGAATGATGGTGAGCGATAATCGCAGTGAATGGTGGAGCAGGCTGAAAGGACTGAATGACTGATGCCTGTCCATGTCTTTTATGTTTCTATGACCAACTTTGTATTTTTTGATAGAATGCTCCATCTGTCAGATTTTTGCCCAATCAGTTATTTCATCTGTATCTGTTTACATCTTGTGACATTAACTTCACAACATACTTCCTGACCAAGGTTTGTGTCATCTGTAAGTCTAGTGACCAGGTCTTTTCCTCCCCTCAGATAATACATTGACGCAAATTGAAAAACATTGAGGCCTCAGCACAGACTCCTGACAAACCCCACTCATCACATGTTGCCATCAGAAAAAAAACACATCCATATTCGCTGGCTGTACACTCTGCCAATCAACCAATCATCTATCAGTATCCCCCTATAGCATGAGCTATTACTTTTGGGTGGAACCTTGTCAAATGTGTTCTTGAAATCAATTACTGTTAAGACTGATGTAGTTGGCTCCTACGTTATTAAGGATGGGATATTTGAGAGGAAGACTCTTCCAAAGAATTGTTTAATTGTTCCTGCCATATTTGCCTTTATTTGCTGAGGAATTGGATTTGACAAGTTTCCACATAAAAGTAATTTATGGATTTGAAGAATGTATTTGACAAGGTTCCACATAAAAGTAATAGCTGATGCTATATGGGGCAGCATGGTGGCTCAGTGCTTAGCACTGCTCCCTCACAGCGCCAGGGATCCAGGCTCGATCCCAGCCTTGGGTTACTGTCTGTGAGGAGTTAGCACGTTCTTTTTGTGTCTGTGTGGGTTTCCTTCAGTTGCTCTGATTTCGTCCCACAATCCAAATTTGTGCAGGTTAGGTGAATTGGCTGTGCTACATTGCCCAGAGATGTGTAGGTTAGGTGCATTAGTCAGGGAAAATTTAGGGGAATGGGGCTGGGTGGGTTAGTCTTCGGAGGGTCAGTGTGGACTTGTTGGGCTGAAGGCCCTATTTCCACATTGTAGGAATTTAATTCTAGTCTAATGGAGCTGGGAGTTCTGCTAACCTTTACAGTGATGCCCACTCAGAGGGAATAAATTTAACAAATGACTGAAACTGTGGACCAGATCCCCATGGTGGTCCAGACCTCTTAGAGAAAGATGGGTGGACTTTATTTCAAAAAGAATAAGGGGATTGGCCAGATATTTCTCTGCTGTATATTTCATATAATTCTATCCAATATATTTCAAAGTTTCACCAGAACTTCAATTTCTTCAGCCCTCAAAAGTATTTGAGGTAGTTGGTTATCTCGCCGAGCTGCTGAGTTATTGTGCAGATGTTTTGATACCATGCAGGGTAACATCATCAGGGCAAATTCCGTGAGGTGCTGTTGTTCTGTCCCGCTTGGATTTTGTGTGTGTCTGGTCTGTTATGGTGGGTGTCACTTCTGGCTCTTCTCTGCAGCAGTGTATACACTGGATCTACCTCTGTGTTTGTTGATGGCCTTTTTGGTAGAAAACTAGGTGTCCAAGAACTCTTTGGGGTATCTCCAGTTGGCTTGTCCTAGAATGGTTGTTTTGTCATAAGTGAATTGATGTTCCCCTTGTTCTGCGTGTACAGAGATGAGGGAGAATGGATCATGTCATTTAGTAGCCAGTTGGTGCTTGTGAATTCAGACGGCTAGATTTCTACCTGTTTGTCCAATGTAGTGCTTGATGCAGTTATTGCAAGGGATTTTGAATGCCATATTGGTCCTAAATGCTGTGGGTTTGAAGTCCTTAGTCCTGGTAAATAGATAGTGTCATGTGGCTGTTGGTTGGTGTGCTCCCATAATACCTAGTGGTCATAACAGCCTGGTCGTTAATTCTGATATGTTCTTCACACAGGTTAAGGTGGCCAGTGTATTGGTAGGTACAGTGTGTATTGGTAGGTACGGTGTGTATTGGTAGGTATGGTGTGTATCGGTAGGTACAGTGTGTATTGGTAGGTACGGTGTCTACTTGGTAGGTACAGAGTCTACTTGGTAGGTACGGTGTGTATTGGTAGGTACGGTGTGTATTGGTAGGTACAGTGTCTACTTGGTAGGTACGGTGTGTATTGGTAGGTCCGGTGTGTATTGATAGGTACGGTGTGTATTGGTAGGTACAGTGTGTATTGGTAGGTACGGTGTGTATTGGTAGGTATGGTGTGTATTGGTAGGTACGGTGTCTACTTGGCATGGTTTGTTGAATGGCATCGGCAGACGAAGCTGATGGATATCCGTTGTTAGCAAAGATTTTTTGTAAGTATTACTCCTTTTCCTCGTGTAGTGCTGGTGTGTTGCAGTGTGTCACGGCTCTTTTGAATTGTGTCCTGACACAGCTGCGTTTGTGGACATTGAAATGGTTGCTTTTGTAGTTAAGGATTTGGCCTGTGTGGATGGGTTTCCTGTATACTTTGGATGAACATCCCCTGTTGGTTATCTGTTCCACCTAGACATCTCAGAATCTAAATGCTTTTAGAAACTGTTAGCAGGGAGACAATTGTTTTCAGCTCAATTAAACAGTCGCGAGTGTGGTGCTGGAAAAGCACAGCAGGTCAGGGAGCATCCAAGGAGCAGGAGAGTTGACATTTCAGGCATAAGCCCTTCAACAGGAAAAAGGGCTTATGCCCGAAACGTCAGTTCTCTGCTCCTTGGATGCTGCCTGACCTGCTGTGCTTTTCCAGCACCACATTCTCGACTCTCATCTCTAGCATTTGAAGTCCACACTTTCTCTTCGATCAATTAAACACTTTGATTAATTCTATGTCATTCTGAACTCAAGTGAAAGCTTTGTAAACCTGTAAGTTCAACATCAGCAGTCCCACTAGCTCCATCAAGTGGTTATACAAATTAAAATTTCTGATGGACCTGAGGGAAATGACAGAGAGTGGAAGCCACTATCCCTCACAGATGGACCATGGGACAGGAATCCAGGGACCTGGCTGTCAAACTGTGATATATTTAGAAAGATGCAAGAGCATTTTATGACAGTGGGAAGTCAAATATGTTTTCAAGGTGAAATTAATAAATTTAAAAGGTATTTAGCAGATACTGGGCGTAGGTTTTAAAATTGTGGATGGAGGGAGAGGGGTTAAAATGTTTGTAAAACCTGAAACCAACTCAAAACCGCCTTGAACACTATCTGCTTTAATAGGATTAGTTTGTGGGTCAGGTAGATGACTGGCACGTGAATGAGCCATTAACTATGTTAACAATATATAATTACAGAATATATATAATATATAATTCCAGAATTGCTACATTGTTATATTGCAGAAGGAGGCCATTCAGCCCATTGTGCCTGCATAGGAACTCAAAATGAGTATTATGACTCAGTGCTTTTTTCCGATGTTTCCCCATAATCCTATTCATTGTTTCTATACAAATAACTATCTAATACACTCCTGAATGCTTCAGTTGAACCTGTCTCCACCACATTTCCAGGCAGTGATCCCAAACTCTAAGTTCGCATTGAATAAAAATCTTTGCAAATCACTTTAAACCTGTGCTTTCTTCTTTCCAATGATTTTATAATTGGGAACAGTTTCTCCCTTTCTGCTGTATCCAGCTCACACATGGTTTTGAAAACTAATATACGTTTCTGCACTGCAGATATTCACCAAACAGCACCTTCCTGACCTATGATCATTTCCATCTCGAACGACAAGAGCAGCTGATACATGGGAACACCACCCCTGCAAGTTCCCCTCTGAACTACTCATCATTCTAACTTGGAAATATATCACTGTTGCTTCACTATCATTGCATCAAATTTCTTGAAATTCCCTCCCAAGGGGCATTGTGAGTCAACCTAATGGATTGCAGCGAATCAAGAAGGCTGTTCCCCATCACCATCTCAAAGATAACTAGGGATGGGCAATAAAATGCTGGCCAGCCAGCGATATCTATGCCCCATCAGTGAATATAGAAAAAACAGATCTCGTCTCACCCTTTTGCTCTTCAAGGAGAACAGTCTCAACATCTTGTGTGATTTTTAACTTTGTACACCCCAGTCCAACACCGGCATCTCCAAATCAGTCTCAACATCTTCACTCTATCCTCATCTCTGAAGTTTCACATTTTTGGAACCACTCCTGTAACTCATTTCTGTACTCTCTCGCATCTTGTCTAAAATGTGGTGCACACAACTATACAAAATACTCTAGCTGAGGTTAAAATAAAAGTCAAAACCCTGTAACTGTTTTTAATCACATGGTGGATGCAATAATGGAATTTTTCAGGGGAACTGGGAAAGGCAGATAATTTAAGCAGATATTTTCCCATCAAGTTGGCAAATGAAGTATAAAGTGGAAAAATGTGAAGTCGTTCATTTCGGAGAGATAACAAAAACAAGAATATTATTTCAATGGAGAAATACTGCAGAAAGTGGTATCACGTCGCAGGTGGAGTTTGGTTCACGCAAGTGTGAGATTATCCATTTCAGATTGAAAAAGGATAAATCAGGGTATTTGTTTTAGAGAGCACAAAATTCAACAAAATTTGAGGGTTCAGGTATAGCTCTTTAAAATGCCACAAACAGATGCAGGAAATAGTCAAAAAAGCTCATGGAATAAAGATCTGGATATAAGGATGCAGATGTTATGTTGCCATTTTACAAAACCCAGGTTAGAGCCCACTTGGAGTACTATCAGCAGATCTGGACACCACACCTTAGGAAGAATATTTTCGCTCTGGAAAGTGTTCGAAGCAGGTTTGTAAGGATAATACCTGGACTTCAGGGGTTGTGTTATGTTATGAGACAAATTAGGCCCCTGTTCTGTAGATCTAATCAAGGTTTTCAGGATATTAACAAGGAAAGACAATGTATATAAAGATAAAATCTTTCCACTGGTTGAAGATTCTAGAAACAAGAGACAGTCTAAGAATTAGTAAGTATTAGGGGCGTGGAACGGCCTGCCTGCAACTGTAGTAGCCTCGCCCACATTAAGGGCAATTAAATGGGCACTAGACATACATATGAATAATAATGGAACGGTGTGGGTTAGATGGGCATCAGATTAATTTCATAAGTCGGCACAACATCAAGGACCAAAAGGTCTGTACTGCGCTGTAATGTTCAGGAGGCCATTCAGGAGAGATGTTAGAGCCATAGAGACGTACAGCACAGAAACAGACTCTTTGGTCCAACTTGTCCAGGCCGACCAGATATCTCAACCTCATCTAGTCCCATTTGCCAGCACCTGGCCTATATCCCTCCAAACTCTTCCTATTCATTTACCCATACAGGTACCCTGTTATATACCAAATGGCTAGTTCTCCCTATGTTCCATGAGGTATAACCTTGCTAAGCAGTCTCCCAAGAGGAACCTTGTCGAACTGAAGTCCATATAGATCATGTCCACCGCTCCACTCTCATCAATCCTCTTTGCTACTTTTTCAAAAAACTTAATCAAGTTCGCGAGACATGATGTCCCTTTCACAAAGCTATGTTGACTATCCCTAATTGTACCAGACTCCACCACATCTTCTGGCAGCTCATTTCATACACGCACCACCCTCTGTGTGAAAAGCTTGACCCTTAGGTCCCTTTTATATCCTTCCTCTCTCACCCTAAATCTATGCCCTCCAGTTCTGGACTCCCCGACTCCAGGGAAAAGACTTTGTCTGTTTAGCCTATCCATGCCCCTCATGATTCTCTAAACCTCTATGAGGTCACTCCTCAGCCTTCGATGCTCCAGGGAAAACAGCTCCAGCTCTTCAGCCTCTCCCTGTAGTTCAAACCCTCTAACCCTGGCAATATCCTTGTAAATCTTTTCTGAACCCTTTCAAGTTTCACAACATCCTTCCGATAGGAAGGAGACCAGAATTGCACGCAATATTTCAAAAGTGGCCTAACCAACATCCTGTACATCCACAACATGACCTCCCAACCCCTGTACTCAATACTCTGAACAATAACGAAAAGCATACCAAACGACTTCTTCACTATCCTATCTACCTGCAACTCTACTTTCAAGGAGCTATGAACCTGCATTCCAAAGTCTCTTTGTTCAGCAACACTCCCTCGGACCATTAAGTGTATAAGTCCTGCTAAGATTTACCTTGCCAAAATGTAGCACCTCACATTCATCTAAATTAAACTCCATCTGCCACTTCTCAGCCCATTGGCCCATCTGATCAAGATCCCATTTTAATCCGAGGTAACCTTCTTCACTGTCCACTACACCTCCAATTTTGGTGTCATCTGCAAACTTACAAACTATACCTCTTATGCTCACATCCAAATCATTTATATAAATGATGAAAAGTAGTGGACCCAGCACCAATCCTTTTGGCACTCCACTGGTCACAGACCTCCAGTCTGAAAAACAACTCTCCACCACCACACTCCGTCTTCTACCTTTGAGCCTGTTATGTACCTAAATGGCTAGTTCTCCCTATATTCCATGAGGTATAACCTTGCTAACCAGTCTCCCATGAGGAACCTTGACGACTGAAGTCCATATAGATCACATCCAACACTCCACCCTCATCAATCCTCTTTGTTACTTCTTCATAAAACTCAATAAAGTTTGTGAGACATAATTTCCCATGCAAAAAGCCATGTTCGACTATCCCTAACCAGTCCTGGCCTTTCCAAATACGTGTAAACCTGTTCTTCAGGATTCCCTCCAACAACTTGCCCAACAGGATGTCAGGCTCACCAATCTATAGTTCCCTGACTTGTCCTTCCTACCTTTCCTAAACAGAGGCACCACATAAGCCAACCTCCAGTCTTCTGGCACCTCACCTGTGACTATCGATGATACAAATATAACTTGAATTAGAATTTGAATTCAATAGTAATCTGGAAACAAAAGTTTAATGACTGTAAACCATTGCTAGTTGTCAGGAAAAGGCCATTTGGTTCATTAAATGGTCTTTAGGGTCTTTTTGCAAGAGGCCCAGCAATCACTTCCCTAGCTTCTCACAGAGTTCTAGGGTACATCTGACTAGGTCCTGGGGGTTTATCCACCTTTATGCATTTCAAGACATCCAGCACTTCCTCCTCTGTAATATGGACATTTTTCAAGATGTCACCATTTATTTCCCTACATTCTATACCTTCCATATCCTTTTCCACAGTAAATACTGACGCAAAATACTTGTTTAGTATCTCCCCCATTTTCTGCAGCTCCACACAAAGGCCACCTTGTTGATCTTTGAGGGGCCCTATTTTCTCCCTAGTTACCCTTTCGTCCTTAATGTATTTGTAAAAACCCTTTGGATTCTCCTTAATTCTATTTGCCAAAGCTATCTCATGTCCCCTTTTTTCTCTCCTGATTTCCCTCTTAAGTATACTCCTACTGCCTTTATACTCTTCTAAAGATTTCCTCACTCTATCCTGTCTACACCTGATATATGCTTCCTTCTTTTTCTTAAACAAACCCTCAATTTCTTTAGTCATCCAGCATTCCCTATACCTACCAGCCTTTCCTTTCACCCTAACAGGAATATACTTTCTCTGGATTCTCATTATCTTCTTTCCAAAGGCTTCCCATTTTCCAGCCGTCCCTTTACCTGCGAACATCTGCCCCCAATCAGCTTTTTGAAAGTTCTTGCCAAATACCATCAAAATTTGCCTTTCTCCAATTTAGAACTTCAACTTTTAGATCTGGTCTATCCTTTTCCATCACTCAAGGATGCTTACCTTGAAGAAGTTCGCCTCACTCTACAAGAATCTCGGAGAGCCTCTCTCTCACTTCAACCCCCACGTCATTTCCTCTGCCCTGAAGCTCTTCAACCATGTCCTGAAACAGACTCGCTTACACAGCCACATTTGCTTCCTCAGTGCCTGCCTCCTCAACCAACTGATCCCACTTGGACTCCAGACTATATTCAAACCAGCACAGTTTGGATCCGAACAGGACCACCAGTACAGACTACAGATTCAAAACCACCAGCAATGGTTCTCCTTCAGGATCCTCACTCGCAGCCATGTGCCAGCACCTAACCTCTCTACAGTCAGCTCTGCCTCAACTGAGGGCCACACTCTCTCAGAATTGCACAGGACCCCTCCTGTACTATATCCTAAGAAGAATTCATACTCTCAACAAACAGTGTTTCAACACCACCTCAAACATCAAAAACTAAGTACAACAAACTTTTATATATCCACCTCCATAACCAGCACTCCTCAAACATTCCAGAAGGTTCCCCTGGCCTCTAGAACTGCTCAGATGCCATTTGCCATGAGGCTGGTACAGCTACCATCCCCACAATGATCGATGATGTAACTTTTACCCCCATCATGGCCGCTTCCACGCTCCTCACAAGTTCATATGACATCACTTCCGCCCCTGATGTCATCGTGATGTCACACATTCAGCGACTCCCGCAACACCCCCCCCAACCGCCATGCTTGCCACCAATTCTGCACCCACCAACAGCACTCATCTGTATACTGACAGGACCCCCACAGATCCCACTGTCACCATCCCCGCCCTCCAGAACCCTGAGAGGAACACCCCCCTGCTCATAATTCCATCCCATTCCCCCTACCACCACGCCCACTCCAGTTACGGGCTCTGTCCCCACTCCCAGCTCCACACCTACCTCCAGGTCCTAGCTCCCAGCCCTGCCAACTTTACACCATCCCCCCCAAACGCCCCTTCACTGAGGACAAACGATCAGTCCTCAGCAAAAGCCTCACCTTTATCCCCCTCCGCCCACGCATCAATGAATCCAATACACGCCGTGATGTCAAACACCTCTTCGGCCACCTCCTCCTCCGAGCTTGCTTTCACAATCAGGACTCCCGCTCACCTTCTGAGGACCCCTTCACACGCCTCCAACACACTCCATCCACCTGGACACCCCGCGCTGGCCTATTACCCACACTCGATCTCTTCATTTTCAACTGCTGCCGAGACATTAACTGCCTCAACCTGTCCAACCCCCCTCCCCCTCCCCACACCAACCTCTCATCCTCACAATGCACAGCCCATTTCATTCTTGATGAAGGGCTTTTGCCTGAAACGTCGATTTTCCTGCTCCTTGGACGCTGCCTGACCTGTTGTGCTTTTCCAGCGCCACTCTGATCTAGACTTTAGGGTCCTTACGTAGTCTGGCCTACACATGAGTCCAGACCCACATCAGTGTGGTTAACTCTTAACTGTCTTTGGACCCTTAGGGATGGGCAATAAATGCTGGTCCGGCCAGTGATGCCCACATCCCATGAATGAACAAGAAGATGCACAATGTTTCCCTTCACTGTTCACCTTTCATTTTGATGATAATCATCCAATTATTTAACTCCATGGGTTTGTTTATTTGTCAAATCTTTTATAGGTTATGAATCAACCATTGCAATGAACCAATTGATTTCTTTGTATCCTGCACCCTTCTTCACCCCTCAAACCCTATGCCACTTCAATCCCAATCTTAACCCAAAAGATATGTGACACTGGAACTAATCAGAGTTTATAATCTGAAGCTAGAAGCTTTGTGTTAGGTTTGGATATTGAGTATGTTTAAAATTAAGTTGAGGTGCCAATCAGTCATGATTGTATCAAATGCCAGTCTGGGATGGTTGGACTGAATGGTCTCCTCATGTTCTTAATGCATATTGCTAAATCTATTCACTGAACCACTGGAAGGACAAATTCCGAAATCAATTTGTGGCAGAGGATTTGAGTATTCTGTTCCTGCACTCACCTCTTGGGTCCACTTGGGTTAGATAGTACAAGGTACAACTGTTAGCTCCATTTGATTTGATGAAGTAGCCAGTCTGAAGTGAGACAGCTCGCACAATATCCTTCTTTGGGGGATATTTCTGAAAATAAAGATATAGATAGTGATAACAGTTAATAATCTCGAACTGAGAAAAGATATTTCTGTGCAGCAGTGGTTTCTCTTCCCAAAGACACACTCACTTCAATGCCTGGGTCTATTGTTTTGTCACCCATAATTTATTCAATCATTTGTTTTGCATAATAAGTTGAAAATCCTGACATCAATAACTTGCTCAATGCAAATCTCTGGGAATGTTCATTCCTGTGAGAATCAGCCGTTCAGAGTCAGTAAATCTCAAAGACAGAAATTTGACCAGGTGGAGTTTATTCAGCCTCTTCCTCTAGTGAGTTGTTTGATTGTCCTTCACCATTGATAACTGGATGTAGTAGGACTGCAGAGCTTAAATCTAATGCATTGGGTGTGAGATCACTGACTGTCTATCTCTTGCTGCATATGTCTTTTGGTGGGCAAATGGGGTCCTGTTTGGTGGCTTCACTAGGCAGATACCTCAACCTTCACCAGATTAACACCTCATTGTTTTCTTAGGTCTGCCTGGTGCTGATCCTGGCATGCCCTCCTGCACTCTCCATTGAACCAAGGCTTTTCCCAGCTTGATGGTAATGGTTGAGTAGGGGATATGCTGGGCCATGAGCTTGCAGGTTTTGTTAGAGCACGATTCTGCTGCTGCTGATGGCCCACATCACCTCATGGATGTCAGTCTTGAGCTGCTTGATTCTTTTGAGGTCTATTCTATTTATAACAGTGATAGTGCCATACAACACAATGGAAGCTTCCTCAATGTGAAGGAGGCAGTTTGTTTCCACTAGGACTATGTGTGGTTACTCTTACTTATATCATTTTCACCATCTACTGTTTTGATTTCGAGTCTATGATCCTAATATTATTATTATGAGACCTCTGCCTCCTACTGTCATATTGCTTCTATTTGATGTTTATTCCTATAGTATCCATCTTCCCTCAGGTTTACAGGAAAATCAGCGTCTGTGCTTTCCTGAACCCACCAGATGCCAGGATGTCTCTCTATGGTCTGAAAGTCAAGCTTAGGTTGTGGTCTGAAGGAGCAAACACTTCACATTCAGCCACAGTCTGGGCCACAGCCTGTAAACATTTTGTTCACATATGGAATAGTAAGATGCTCAGAATATGCTGCTTTCTCCCTTTCACTGAACTATAAAGCCTTTGTTTCGTGGAAGACCTCCACTGGAACCCTGAATTTTATATTTTGTGACATTATATGCAAGGTGTTTTCAAAAGCAAAAAAACAAACCAATGTTCCCATTGGACAGGAATACCTCTTCATAGAATGATACTCACTGGGTGCTTCACAGAGTAGTTGATTATCATGTAGTCATTGCCAAGAGGCAGCCAAGAACGCAGAGTAACAAAGTCTCTGTTCTTCAGTGGACTTGGACATTTCCCTAACAGAAATAAGCACAGAACATTTCACTGTCAGTAAAACTGCAATACCGTCTTAAGGAGCTGTATTTACAATTACCGATTCCGGACAGGCCACTTCGTCATCATCTCCACAAGTAGAATTGTCCCAGTACTACACCGCAGCCTGTGCTCTGTGGCCATGGATCTTCCCAAGAGAAAATGATGCAGTTCTCTCTTTGAGTGAAGCTGCCTCCACCACACACTCAGACACTGCATTCCAGACCCCAGTCACCTGAGTGAACCTGCCTCCTCCATGCTCTCAGGCAACACATTCCATACCTTCACCTGATTAATGCATTCTTCATTCAAGACCTTTTTCCATTCAAAGTCCATTTGCCAACCAATCAGCACACTCTTCTCATCCAGTATAAAGATGTGTCCCTTTACTTTAGTATTTTGTGAATTGTTCTGTTGAGTGTCAGTGTTTTTTCAGCAATGCTGAAGATAGGAGACAGTAAGGACTGCAGATGCAGGAGGTCAGAGTTAATAAATGTAAAGCTGGAAGAGCACAGCAGGTCAGACAGCATTCAAGGAGCAGGAAAGTCAATGTTTTGGGCCGAACCCCTTTGTCAGGATCCTGAATGCTCAATATCGCTTTGTTATAAGCTTTGCATTGTACCAGCTAAAGCTCTGAAGTTCCCATACATCGCCACTGGCAGTTAGCCAGCCGTATACTAGCTACCAGGAATAGGAAGCAATATTTAAATTTTGTTTTTCATTCACTCATGGGATGTGGCTGTTGCTGGTTAGGCTAGCATTTAATGTCCAATTCTGGTTAAGAACATAGAGATGGAAGTAGGCAATTCAGCCCCTCAAGTCTGTTCCACAATTGAATGTCCTTGAGGAGGTGGCAGCAAGCTGCAGTCCGTGTGCTGTAGGTTGACCCACAATGCCATTACAGAGAGAATTCCAAGATTTAGATCCAGTGACAGTGAAGAAACAGTGATATATTTCCTGTCAGGATAGTGAGTGGCTTGCAGGGGGTGGTGTTCCCATTCATGTTGCCCTTGTCCTTCGAGATGGAAGTTGTCATGGGTTTGGAAGGTCTTCGGAGTCTTGGTGAACTTTGTAGATGGTACCCACTGCTGCTGCTGAGCATCTGTAGATTCATTTTAGATGCGTCTGGACGGATGCATGAGTAGGTGGGGAGCAGAGGGATCCAGATGCTTAGGAATTGGGTGACAGGTTTAGACAGTAGGTTTGGATTGGATCAGGCTTGGAGGGCTGAAGGGCCTGTTCCTAGGCTGTAATTTTTCATTATTCTTTCTTTATTCTAATGACCACTTTGTCCTTTGCACTGGGCATGTACACCATTCACACTCTTGTTTCTCTAATTCTGTCAGAAGTACAATATAAATTCTTCCGCCTGGGAACCCTCCAACCACAAGGTATGAAACCCATATTCCTAATTCCTTCGTCTCCGCCGCATCTGCTCCCAGGAGGACCAATTCCAACACCGCACAGCCCAGATGGCCTCCTTCTTCAAGGACCGCAGATTCCCCCCAGACGTGATCGACGATGCCCTCCACCGCATCTCCTCCACTTCCCGCTCCTCCGCCCTTGAGCCCCGCTCCTCCAACCGCCACCAAGACAGAACCCCACTGGTTCTCACCTACCACCCCACCAACCTGCGCATACAACGTATTATCCGCCGCCATTTCCGCCACCTCCAAACGGACCCCACCACCAAGGATATATTTCCCTCCCCTTCCCTATCAGCGTTCCGCAAGGACCACTCCCTTCGTGACTCCCTTGTCAGATCCACACCCCCCACCAACCCAACCTCCACCCCCGGCACCTTCCCCTGCAACCGCAGGAAATGTAAAACTTGCACCCACACCTCCACACTCGCTTCCCTCCAAGGCCCCAAGGGATCCTTCCATATCCGCCACAAGTTCACCTGTACCTCCACACACATCATCTATTGCATCCGCTGCACCCGATGTGGCCTCCTCTATATTGGTGAGACAGGCCGCTTACTTGCGGAACGCTTCAGAGAACACCTCTGGGCCGCCCGAACCAACCAACCCAATCACCCCGTGGCTCAACACTTTAACTCCCCCTCCCACTCCACCGAGGACATGCAGGTCCTTGGACTCCTCCACCGGCAGAACACAACTACACGACGGCTGGAGGAGGAGCGCCTCATCTTCCGCCTGGGAACCCTCCAACCACAAGGTATGAATTCAGATTTCTCCAGCTTCCTCATTTCCCCTCCCCCCACCTTGTCTCAGTCGGTTCCCTCAACTCAGCACCGCCCTCCTAACCTGCAATCCTCTTCCTGACCTCTCCGCCCCCACCCCACTCCGGCCTATCACCCTCACCTTGACCTCCTTCCACCTATCCCACCTCCATCGCCCCTCCCCCTAGTCCCTCCTCCCTACCTTTTATCTCAGCCTGCTTGGCTCTCTCTCTCTTATTCCTGATGAAGGGCTTATGCTCGAAACGTCGAATTCTCTATTCCTGAGATGCTGCCTAACCTGCTGTGCTTTGACCAGCAACACATTTGCAGCTATAAATTCTAAAGACTCATGCCAGACTGAAAAAGTTAATTCTGTTTCTCTCTCTTGGACAAATGCTGCCAGGTGTACTGTACTGAGTTTCTCTAACATTCTCTGTGATGGTATCAGGTTTCCAGCATCTCCACTATTTTGCCTTAAGACCAAGGGGTGGAGGAGGGATTAGTTTTTAAGAGTAACATTTAACCCCTCTCCCACTAGTCTGTCTAAGGAGGAAAGTCTTCCCATGTGAGGGGTCCTTGCTGCTTTGAGTCTTTCGCTTGGGGCGAGCTGCCTCGATAGGCGGTTCCAACCCCCCCTCCCCCCTTCCCCCACCCAGCTAGGCACAGGCAGAGGTTGTGGCCCCAAATCCCACCCCTGCTGTTTGAATGGCAAAGGCAGTTTGATGAGGTTGTAGAGTGGTCGAATTATCTTGAGTTTTCTTGCTTTCTCTTTCATTATTTGACATGAAGAAGTCATCAGCTTAAGAACTTCTTTATGTACTGTTGGTTATTATTAGTTTATTCACTGCTCCCTGAATGTGGTAGTGAATCTTTCTCCCTGCATTAACATGTGATAGTCTTCTGTGTCTGTGAACAATCTATTTAACAAATTATACAGGTATGCGTACAGGTCCTGACTTAATTTCTGGCTCAGTCTGGAACCAGGGTCAGGACCGATGCAATTCCAATTTGCCTTTGCAGTACTTCATGAGCTTAATTATTAAGATTCTAGGGGATCTGACATGGGTAGATGCTGAAATGCTGATTCTCCTTGTGGGAGAGTCTGGGACCAGAGAGAATAATCTCAGAGTAAAGGGTCATATATTTAAGACAGAGATGACAAGGAATTCCTTTTCTCTTATGGTAGAGAATCTGTGGAAATCTTTATCATACAGGGCAGTTGCGGCTGGTTAGTTAAGTATATTGAAGACTTAATCAGTAAGGGAAGTAAAGACGGTGAGGGAAAGGCAGGAATGTGGAGTTGAGGATTATCAGACTATCAGATCAGCCGTGCCCTCATTGAATGGCGTAGCAGACTTGCTGGGCTGAATGGTCTACTTCTGCTGCTGTGTCTTATGGCTGTATGTTGTTAAAAGGGTCTTTGGTGTTACTTACAGGAGTAATAGCCCACATCTGCATTGACTGTCAGCCGACCGATGTCATAGGTCTCAATCATATTGGTGTCCCATTTCTTCCTGTAATGTGTGTCATGGAGCACATCATAGAGGGTGGCAGCTGAAACATCTTTGCAGTTAATCCTCATCTGAAAAAGAAATGGTGGCAGTTTAGAAGGTGTTTTGATGTGATATCCTTCCTTAAATAAGGTGACCAATACTGTACACAATACTCCAGATGTAGTCTCACTGTGTCCTGTTTAACGGAAACATAATCTCCTTTCTTTTGTATTCATTTCCTTTTTGATAAATGATCATGTTCTGTTAGCTTTCCTGGTTACTTGCTGCATTTGATGATTCACGCACCAAAACACACAGTTCTCTTTGTATTGCAGAGCTCTTCAATCTTTAACATTTAGATCATGTGCTCCTTTTTAATTCTTCTGCCAAACTGGACGGTTCTACATTAGACCCATTTGACAGATTTTTGAAAACTCAGTTAACCTCCTGATATGACTCGGTTATCTCCCGATGTCTTCTTCACAATTCATTTGGTGACCTATCTTTGTGCCATCAACTTAACAATGAAAATGAATCTTCCAGCTCAACCTGCAAACCTACATCCAGAACCAGAACTTGAGCTAAACATCTTCTCAAAACTCATTAACAACAATTGCTTCAGTCCTGTCATCTAGAATATTTATAGAAATTAAAATTAGTTACAGTCCCAGCACTGATCCATATGACACACCATTCATTACAACTCACCAATCAGAAAATGACTCATTTCTGCAAACTTTCCCTTTCCTCTTCACCAGCTCATTTTCTATTCCTGAGAATATGTTACCATATTACTTACTGCAATAAACTTTGATAATTTAAAATTTATTTCTGAACTTTGTGAATCCCTGGTATTACAGATTGCTAATTGCACAGCAGGCAACTGAGAATCACTGTGGGTCTGGCATCACGTATAAGCCCAGGCCAGGTAAGGACAACAATTTTCCTGCCCTACAGGATATTAAAGGATCTGACAAGTTTTTATCAGCATTATAAGTACATCGTTGTCACTAGGCTAGCTTATTATTTCCAAATTTTTATCGAATTCCAATTTCGGCCATAGTGAAATTTAAAGTCTTGCCCCTAAAACAAAGCCTTGAGTGTGTGCTTTACTAACTTATGGACATTATTTTTATACTACTCACTCCCTGTGGTGGACCTTTATCAAATAACTGCAGTACCTCCACCAGCTCCCCTTCACTGCAGCATGCTGCGATGCAGAGGGAGCTGGGTGTCCTTGTGCACGAATCACAGGAGGTTGGTCTGCAGGTACAGCAGGTAATTAGGAAGGCAAATGGAATTTTGTCCTTCATTGTTAAAGAAATTGAGTTTGAAAGCAGGGAGTTTATGCTATAGCCGTACAAAGTTGGGCTGAGGTCACACCCGGAGTACTGTGTGCAGCTTTCAGTCTCATTACTTGAGAAAGGATGCACTGGCATGAAAGGGCGTACAGAGGACTTTCCTTTGGATGATTCTGGAGTTGAGGGGGTTGGTTTATTTGAAGAGATGGAGTAGTCTGGGATTATATTCATTGGAATTTAGGAGAATGAGCGGAGATATTATAGAAACATATAAAATTATGAAGGGATTCGATAAAATGGAAGTAGAGAGGATATTTCCACTGGCAGATGGAACTAGGATAAGAGGGAATAGCCTCAAAATTAGGGGGAGCAGATTTAGGACTGAATTAAAAAGGAACTTCTTCACCCAGAAGGTTATGAATCAATGGAATTCCCTGTCCAGAGAAGTAGTTGATGCTACTTCAGTAAATGTTTTTAAAGCTAAGCCAGACTTTTTAAAATAATAAAGCAATTAAGGGTTGTGGTGAGAGGGCGGGTAAGTGGAGCTGAGGCCATGAACTTATTGAATGGTGGAGCAGGTTCAAAGGGCCAGATGGCCAACTCCTGCTCCTTGTTCTTAAGTTCTTATGATCATTCAGATAAAAGATCAAAAGAGAGGTACAGCACGGGAACAGATCCTTCGGCCCTCCAAGCTTGTGCTGATCACGCCTTAACTAAACGAAAAAACAACCCTTCTGCCCTTATTCTGTCCATATCTCTCTATTCCCTCCCTATTCATGGAACCATCCAGATATCTCTTAAATGTCGCCAACGTACTTGCTCCCACCATCTCTTCTGGCAGTGCGTTCCAGGCTCCTAGCACTCTCTGCATGAAAAACCTCCCTCGCAAATATCCCTTAAACTTTCTGGATAAAAGCAAATTATTGCGGATGATCAGATTAGATTATTACTTACAGTGTAGAAACAGGCCCTTCAGCCCAACAACTCCACACGGACGAGCAACCCACCCAGATCCATTCCCCTACACCTAACACTACAGGCATTTTAGCATCGCCAATTCACCTGACCTGCACATTTTTGGACTGGGGGAGGAAACCAGAGCACCCGGAGGAAACCCACGCAGAAACGGGAGAATGTGCAAACTCCACACAGACAGTTGCCTGAGGTCTCTGGCAGTGTGAGGCAGCCGTGCTAACCACTGAGACACTATGCCACCCAGGATACTGGAATCTGAAACCAAAAGTGAAAATGTTGGAAAATTTCAGCAAGTCTGGCAGCATCTGTAAGGAGAGAAAAGAGCTGACGTTTCGAGTCTAACTGACCCTTTGTCAAAGCTGACTGGGTCAGTTAGACTCGAAGCTTTGACAAAGGGTCAGTTAGACTCGAAACGTAAGCTCTTTTCTCTCCTTACAGAAGCTGCCAGACCTGCTGAGATTTTCCAGCATTCTCTCTTTTGGTCCCTTAAACTTTCCCCTCTCACCTTGAACCTGTGCCCCCTTGTAATTGAAACTTCAACCTTGGGTAAAAGCCTCTGACTATCCACCCTATCTAAGCCTCTCGTAATACTGTAGACCTCTATCAGGTCTCCTCTCAACCACTGACTTTCCAGTGAAAACAATCCTAGCTCTTTCCAACCTCTCCTCAAAGCCAATGCCCTCGAGATCACGCAACTTTTCTGGTGAACCCTCTCTGCACTCGCTCCAAAACTTCCACACCCTTCTGGTCGTGTTCTTTTCTCCAAAGAACTCTAAATTACTCATTAAACATGATTTCCCTTTCACAACATGATATTGACTCTGCCTGATTACATTGAACTTATCCTGTTAGAACTTACCCTGTTACTTTGTTAGTAATAGCTTGTAACCGAGTGGTACTTTATTACAAGTTAATTCTATACTGTTGCATCATTCCAGGTCCAATACAGTCTGCTCTCTCATCAGGTTCAAAATGTGCTTTTCTAAGAAACTATCCGAAAAATATTCTATAAACTTATCTTTAAGCCTATTTTTGTCTATCTGATTTTGTTGTCTATGTGTATATTAAAATTCACCATGATTCCTACTGTACATTTCTAATAAATCTCCCTTCATACCTCACTATACCATGTGGTTGCTGCCTCACTATACCATGTGGTTGCTGCCTCACTATACCATGTAGTTGCTGTTCAGAGGCCCTCCATCAGATTTTTTGCCTTTACTGTTTCTCACTGCTACCCAAATTGCTTCCACTTCTCAGTTTCCTGAACTCAGTTTAATCATCCCTCTTTAATCATGGGACTATAAGATATAGAAGCAAAATTAATCCATTCAGCCCATTGAATCTGCTCTGCCATTCAATTATGGCAATCCTATTCTTCTGCCCTCTCCATGTAGCTTTCAATTCGTTTCCTAATCAAAAACCTACCTATTTATGTCTTAAATGCAATTAGTGACTTGGCCTCCACAGGCTCACCCCATCATTCATGAAGAGAGCCACATCTATACCTTTTCCCAGCTTATTATCCATTTGAAATGTTCTATATATTTTAATATTTACATGTCAATCTCTATAATCCTGCAGTCATATATCTGTAATGATAATCAGATCATACTTGTCTATTGTAAATTTGTTTTCTTCTAAATGCGAATTGCATTCTGATATGGAGCCTTTAGTTTTTATTATTTATTTCACCTCTAGCCTTATCTATTGATTTAATCTTTTAGCCTCAGGTCCAGATAAGTTGTATCCCAGATTGCTGTGGGAGGCGAGGGAGGAAATTACAGGACTTCTCCATCAATTTTTTAAATTCCTCTCTGGCCACAAGGTGGTGCCAGAGGACTGGAGGACAACTGATGTTCCACTTTCAAAAATGGTGGTAGAAATATACCAAGGAATTACAGATAGTGAGTCTCACATCAGTGGTAAGAAAGCTATTAGACAAAATATTGAAGGTTAAGAGAGGATTTTTCCAGAGGGTGGTGGGTGTCTGGAATTCACTGTCTGGGAGAGTGGTTGATGTGGGAGACCTCACAAACTTTAAAAAATACTTGGATAAGCACTTGAAATGCCATAACATAGACTTAGTGGGGGAAAGTGGGAAGATTTGGTGTCTTTTTCCGGAGATATTTTAAAATACATTAAAGGGAAAAGGTTAACCAGGGAAAGAGGATAGACCAAAGGGGCAACTTGTGTGTGAAGCCTCAGGATATTGGAAAGGTGTTGAATGATCCATCTTCATTCTGGAAAGGGAGAGCATAGGTGTAGAATTCAAAAAAAGGGACTGTGAGGAAGTTGCACAGTGCCATAGAAAATAGGGAGCTATTGGAGACTCTGTCAGGCTTAAAAACAGACAAATCCCTTGACCTGGATGAAATGCATCCCAGGATGCTGTGGGAGGCAAGGTAGGAAATTGCAGGAACTATGACACAAATGTTTAGTTTCTCTCTGGTCACAGGAGAAGTCATGATGTGAAGGTGCCAGTGTTAGACTGGGGTGGACAAAGTCAGGAATCATGGGATACCAGGTTAAAGTCCAATAGGTTTATTTGAAATCACAAGTATAGCCCCTTTGGAAATTTGGAGCCTTTTGGAGGTCCTGTTTCAGTCCATTTCTGAGGAGAATGCTGCGGCACATCAGAACTGGCGATCGATGAGTTGAGCAAAGTATTCCATTCTCATGAGGGCGTCCTTCAAAATCTTTAGGTGTCCATCATGTTCCTCCTCATCTGAGCAGATCCTGTGTATAGGCAGGGCTTGTTGGTAGAGGATGGCTTCTTAAAATGTTTAGAGTGGAAGTAGCTTGAGAAGTGCAGCATTGTGAGGTTACTCGTGGGCTTGTGATAGAATGAGGTACTGAGGTGTCCAAACTTGATGGAGAGGTGTGTGTCCAAGAATGGGACAGATTCTGAAGAGTAGGTTGTGGTAAGTCTGATGGTGGGATGAAACTTGTTGATATCGCTATGTAGTCATTTCAGTCCTTGTCCAAAGGAAGGAAATGTCATCAATGTAACTGGTGTATACCATTGGTCAGAGGTCCTGTGCAGTGAAGAAACCTTGCTCAAACTTGTGTTGGAAAATGTTGGTGATTTGGGCTGCAAATTTGGTCCCCATGGCAGTTCCGTGTGTCTGGGTAAAGAACTGGTTGTCAAAGGTGAAGATATTGTGGTCGCGGATGAAACGGGTGAGTTGTAGGACAGTGCCTGGAGCGTAGCAGATGTTGGTGTTGAGCACTGAGGTAAAAAAACTGCAACAACCCCCTTGGAAGACAGATGCAGGATAGATCCAGTCAAACAAAAGCCAAGAGAACTGTGGCTGTTTTAAAACAGGAGCAAGTGCAGAGGTTGCTGGAGGCAGTCAGTGGATCTGGCGGCATCTATGAAGAAATATCAGAGTTAATGTTTTGTGTCCAGTGACCCTTCTACGGTTTTTCTTCACAGGTGCTGCCAGATCTGCTGGGCTTTTCCAGCAGCTTCTCTTTTGTTATATATTACTCAAGTCTTTGGTTCGTCTTCAGCATCAACTCATTTTAAATTTTTGTAATTATCTCTCGGCCTCATTCAATGGATTATAGGTCAACCCTTCGCTTGTTATTCAGCTATTGATACTGCACGCACACTGTCTAACACTCTTGGTCATCTGCAGAGACTGATCATTTGACACTCCACTCACACCCTGTGTATGAATTTTTGATCTCTCTACCCATAAATTTTGTACCTGTGGGCTTCCCTCTCACTTCACCTGACGATGGAGCAGTGCTCCGAAAGCTTGTGATTTCAAATAGACTTGTTGGACTATAACCTGGTGTCATGTAACTTCTGCCTTTGGTGTGCTTTAAAACCACAACCTCTGACTTTTAACCTGTATTTCGGAATTATTCTAATGCGACCACTAAACAACCATCATTACTATTTCAGCAAAGATATTTATTCATCAATTATGAATTGAAAATACTTCATCAAATACATATTGAAAAGTAAAATTCAACCTTGAAACTCAACCTCAAAAGAAAGATTATTTCAGTGAGGTGCTTGTCCAGATTGTCTGCCTTATACAAAATATTAAAAGCGACTTGAATTGGGGAGACTAGTTTGGATAAACCAGGCCTATCTGCATATTTCTGTCATTTATAAAACAAGTAATAGTCAGTGCACCTCATGCACATCAGCTGAACTATTTATGCATGGAGCTTTCCTACTGATGTAAAGTCAGCAGTTCAACCTTTGAAACATAAGATAAAACAACCTCAATGGGGTGAATTAAATAATTTATAGTTTACCAATGGATACATACTGCTGACCAGCTTTATAATTAGCATAGTAAAAAACCCAGTGTAACTACTATCCAGTGTAACTATTTCTTCAATCAATAAATAGGTTTGGCATGGTAATAATGGGAGCCAGTATGCAGTATAGGTACAAGGGTTCCATTTGCCACTTGGCTTCTGATTTTGGTGTTATTTCTTTGGAATACTGTGCACACTGGGATTGCTATTTGAGATGGAAAAGAAAATAACTGAAGCCATTGGATATGGACATGTAATGTAGAGACTGCATGTGAGACCCTTAGTGTTAGTGAATAAAGCAGCCTTCTTACTTGCATTCCAAATTACCCCAGCCCTATTGTAGTGCTGGAGGTGATCTGGGTGATCAATAATGGCTGTTAGTTCTTAGGATAGGCAGACTCACCCATCCACAACATCATCTACACGCATTCTACTCCAAAATGAAATGTCCTTTTGGTAAGCGGGGGGACAATGAGCCTAAAGTAACAACAGTGAACCAATTGCTTGTTATTGTGTGTACAAGACATTTTAGAGGCTGAGGTTTTATCAGGAGATGAGATAGTTTTGGAAAGTGGAGCTGAACAGAAGAAGAGCAATGATACTAAGTGGAGCGCTGACAGCCTTTTCTGTTTTAGTTCCTTAAGTTGCTGTGTTCTTCAAAGCTGAGCTGTGTTTTGAGTTGCTCGTGTATAAGTGTTTTCTGGTGTGCTCAGTGGAGTACTGTCAGAATCAGAGCAGGTTGCTTTAAGCTTCATTGTAAAAGCCCAATCTCATTTTCCCCAAGGGCTTCCCTGCTCGTAGCATCTTCACCCATTGGCCACATAAAAGATTTTGTGAAATCAAAATCCTATACAAGCGCTGTGTGAGCACATAAAGTTATCTGCCCAACTGGTGATGCGTCACCCACTTCCTAATGACGTTCCTTGAGTTAGATACAACATCGATGTGGGCGAGAAAGACAGCACTCAGAGCCCAGCATCGTCATACTATAGTAACATAAACGAGTACCTCCTGAGGCCTGCTGAGTCCACTGATAAAAGAGCTAGTAACATTGGAAAAGAGGAAACTAATGCGTCACAGCGAGACATGATCAAAGTTTCCATTAATTATCCACAAACACATTTTAGTAAATCTATGCAGAAATATTCAACTTAAAATTCTGCACTATAAGATGAAGAGAGTGCATTTAAGGTTTCAGAGAGTGGTTCCTGTCCTGAGGAATTTCAGTTGTGAAGATGCTGGAGATTAGAATACTGAAGAAATAGAAACATCATAGAGAGGGTGGGGATTAGATCTTTTCTCTTTTGAATTTTAAGCAATATCTTTGACAACAATATATGAATCATTTTAACAACCTTAATCAGAAACGACAGGATGGATAAACTTACATTTCCTAACAGAGGAGGTGGAAAATTGACACATGGAAGAAATTCTTATTCCATTATTAATTAAGTCGGAAGAACATTCTCTGAGCAAAATACGAGGTCACTCAGTGTGACACCAGGAGCTGCAGCAGAAGTGAAGTCATTGAGGGTTAGGGTCTGGGATGTCCTGCCTGGGTGTGTGGCACAGGCAGGGGCAACCAAATCGTTTAAGAAGGCATTGCACAATTATTCAAACAGAAACAAGTGGCTCTCTTTTACCAGAGGTTGGTCAAGTCTCCATTTTGGTGAGTTATGTGGTGAGGGCTTCTCTCTGCAAGACCTTAAGGAATTTATCTATTTTCCAAAACGTGCCTCATTAACTATGTACCAGTCCTTGAGGGTGTCCTATTGTTGTATTTTCCCTGTTGCCACAGCTGGACTTGCCCAGGATTCCTATTGATGGTGCTATATTTAACACACAGCCAGCACTTCTTTGTAAGCACTGTCAGTCTGGAGCTGCTCCGTATGGTTCCTGTGAATGGCCCCACACAAGACAGACAGTGGAAAATTGGCAAGAGCCTGACGGGCCTGGTGAATGGGATGGTTCAGGGAGGACCATGTTCTTCCTCAGGGATTAGCAGTGGCAACTAGGCACCTGACTTTGCCAGCTTGTTCTGAGATTGCCACCCGACCATCTGCTTTCTGATACCTCGCACTCACTCTATTTCCACTACTGTACCCACCTCCCACCAAGGCACATGCTCTGTCACTCTCACTATTATCCACAACATCCTCCATCACTCACTCTCATCCACTTCAACCCCTGGCATTACTAACCCTGCATGCCCTCTATGCTGCCCACTCACTCAGTAACCCCCTACTTGTTTCTACAGTAGTAGCTGCAATCTCTTTCAATCCCTCCAAATCCAGGAGAAGGTGGAGAGAGCCAGGACGATGGTGGACTGCCTGACGGTCAGCTCCTCACCACCCACTGAGCAGAGGATCCTGTTCCACACCAGCAAGCACCAGGAGCAGTCCCCTGTGGAGATTCCAAAACCTCCACGTTGTGCCAAACAGGGAAGAAACATTGTTCACTGTTGTGCTGTTATCCCAATACCCCACCATCACTGGATTCTTATCATTGCCATATCTTCTCGCCCTTGGTCCCAATGCATTCCCTTTCTCTCTCTCTCTCTCTCTCTCTCTGTGTTTCAGGGACACTTGCACAGTCTTCACTGTCAGGAGCTTGCCCTCAGGTGATCCCCTCATCTACCTCTGAGGAAGAGATCATAGATTCCTCATGACTGCTTCCTGCACTGTCCCCCAGCCCAGATCCTCAGTGGGACCATCAGCTTTCGAGAGTGTGGGAGGACAATCTGGTGAGCACCTCACTGTAACAGCTCTGCAGCTGCCTGAGGAAGAAACAGCTAAGAAACAGCATTCAGAGATCTGCCTGAGAGCAGGCAACTGCTCAGCCACAGGCAGGAAGGATAATTTGGGACGTCATTGAAATGTGCAGCCAGAAACAGGAGCAGCGGGCAGATTTGTCAGGGACACAGCAGGACTGCAGCTACACTAACTGTAACCCTCTGCCTCAGGCATGGGAGTACCAGGCTGTATCTATGGGAAGGTTAGTGGCAACGCACAGACCTGTACTCTATCATTCTTGACTGCCTCATTCCTGATGAAGGGCTTAGCCCGAAACGTCGATTCTCCTGCCCCTCAGATGCTGATGTCCTTTTCCAGCGCCACACTACTCCAACCTCCTGCATCTACACTCCTCACTTTCACCTCTATCATTCTAGCCACTAATGGCAAGACAACAGCAGGTGAGGGACCCTGACCTCACCCCAGGTGCCCTGTCTTCACAAGGAGACAGGGGAATGTCAGGAAACACCCTGCTGGAGGAGGAACCACACACAGGTCCCCAGGAGGGTCTCCTTTCAGGACACTCCAGGGGTAGCTGTGTTTTCTACCTCCACTCTACTTGCCCCCTTACCCATGTCAGAGGTCGAGTCAAGAAGGAAGCACTTGCCTCTGGACAGAATGCACTCAGAATGCACTCAAGAGTATCTGGGCCCAAAAGACACAAACACCCAGGGGATTAGCTGACCAAACCTCTCAGGCTGACAGACTCAAATATCGGGCAGGACCCTCCTCCCCTGCTACAGACTGTGGGACTATACTGAGGCAGACTAGGAGAGAAAGAACAAACACTTTCTGAAGGCACATCAGGGTAGCACTTTGTTGTAAAGATGTTCTTACATTCATCAAGAAATATTAACTTTTCACCAGCAGCTATGTAAGTGAATGTCTGTCTAGCTGCTACTGAAACGTTAGATGGCCACGTTCTGGTCACCTTTAGAGCTACACACAGTCCAATGGTCCCAGCTATGAAGGGAGCAGTTCCTTCATTATAAGCTAGCTGAGGCACGTTGTCAAAGTACCATCACCTTCCAACAAGATACAATCTTTCCAGGCTCCAGAACATCGCTTATTTATCACAGCCATTCATGTGATTGGTTCTGATGCTGTGTGATCTGGTCGAGAGGCTTTCGGACAGGATTTGAACCCAACAGGAGGAATGCTTTGCCCTCACATGCACCATTTTCTGGTCACAGTTATTTATCTCCTATACTGTTAAATGCTGTTGCACTTTGAGGGTCTCACATCCAACAAAATTGGAGGCCCTCCCTGCCGGAATGAAACACTGACACTACCCACTCCGACAGTGCTGGAAGTAATTTCCATCTCCATTATGTTCTTGCTGTCTGCATCCTAATGGAAGGAAATAGCAGTCATACTTTAACTTAGATTCCTAAGAGTAGGGAAACAGGCCCTTCAGCCCAACAAAGTCCACACTGACCCTCTGAAGAGGAACCCACCCAGAGCCGATATTTAACCCTTACTAATGCACCAAACACGATGGGGAATTTCGCCTGGCCAATTCACCTGTCCTGCACATCTTTGGATTGTGGGAGGAAACCCACGTAGACACGGGGAGAATGTGCAAACTCCACACAGACAGTTGCCTGAGGCAGGGATTGAACCCGTGTCCCTGGCTCTGTGAGGCAGCAGTGCTAACTACTGAGCCACCATGCTGCTGAGCTTCACGGAGTGAGTCACAGGCCTAGCCTCTTAATCTAGGTGAACCCTTCAGATCTGCATCTTCCTTAACTTGGATGCCCTCTTCATTAACCCCTTTAACTTTGTTCTTCCCAGGTCCCCACCCAACCCATTTATTTAACAATTCATCTCTCACTCTATCCCTGAGCCCCAAGACCTGCTGTATTTGGTGGTGCTGACTGTCAATTACCCCCATCTTGCCTTCCCATGCCCTATCTCCTTTCCAAGTTGAGCTATTCCCTTCACAATACTCTCTGTGCCCCAGCGTGCTGCCTCTTTTTTCCACAATGGAGTTCCTCAGCTTCCCTTGCACAGGAACACCCCGCTGACCTGTAATAAACAGAGTCTGAGGATTGGCCACGACCCCAACCGATGATTGACCAGACCTCTGACTGATCTCCACACATCTCCCCTACTGACCCATCACAATTCCTCAGACCGGTTACACTGGACTGACAGTGAATACAAAGCCCTGACTCCAATCACATCAATCGGCCAACTGACCATCTCCAAGCCTATCAGCAAGAGAACATTCGAGAGGCCCTGAGATATATCTGGTTTCTGTTCATGAGCTGGGGTGCTGTCCTTGGCTGCAGAATGCTCTGGAAGCACCTGCCCATAATAGGTGCCAGAGTGGTCCAAAGTGCAGAGTCCAGGTGCTGGATCATCTTATAAATGGATTGGCCATAAGGTGCAGATGGGGCACAGATGGATGCCAACACCTATGGATGTGGGTGCAGGTGGTCACTGCCTTTGGAGCACACACTGAGATGTTAATATCAGATGTCTAAGGTGGAGGTCTGGATGAGCAAGTGGTGAGCGCAATTCTCCAGATACCCACTCAGACTTCTGTGTCAGGAATTGTCTCCATCTAGTTTCTCTCCAGTGGGTGGACAAATGGGAAACTGCATCTTAATGAGGGGAGATTAGGTAAGAATGACATGGTGATGGGCCTCTCGCAGCTCTCTAGCAAGATTCAAATCTCACTACTCAACACTCAGTAGGAGAGTGGCATTCTTTGCTTTCAATGTCCAGGATCTCACCTCTCCAGATCCCTTCTAATTTTCCCCGTTATTCTCACCAATGTCCATGTGGCTCAGGGGCTGAAAAGCTCTTGCCCAATAGTCACAGTGACAGGGAAAGACAGGAGAATGACTCCATTTTTTACAGAGTGATGAGGAGAGTGGGCGGAGAAAAGTGAGGGCTGCTGGGAAGGGTACATTTTTCCACTTAAAAAGGGGCTTAGCTTGGGAGTTGGGTTTCCATTTTTTTTTACACAGCAGCTTGGAGAGAGAGTAGAGAGAAGCGAGAGCGGCCAGGAAGGGTAAGAGATTGTTTTTTAAGTGGGTTCTGAAGGAGAAGGGTGAGCAGTCAGAAATCATGGTTCATATTGGCACCAATGATATAGCCAGGAAAGGGGTTGAGGATCTGAAAAGTGACTACAGAGAGTTAGGTTGGAAGCTGAAGAGCAGGACGAGTAGAGTAGTGATCTCAGGTTTGCTACCGGTGCCACGAGATTGTTCCTCATCTCACTGTCAGTGAGTGCAGCTTAACACGTGGCTGTGAGGCTGGTGCAGGAGGGAGGGCTTCAGATACCTAGACCATTGGGATGCCTTCAGGGGAAGGTGGGACCGATGTAAGAAGGACTGGTTGCACCTGAACTGGAGGGGCACAAATGTCCTGGGTAGGAGATTTGCTCATGTGTTTTGGGAGAGTTTAAACTAGTTTGGCAGGGGGGTGGGACCAGAGTTAAATATCTGAGAGGGAGGCAGTTGTAGATGGGGCAGTGACAGGATGTAGTGAACCTATCGGGAAGGTTTCTCATGTGATGTCTACTTTAACGCAAGAAGTGTCAGAACTAACAGTGATGAACTTAGAGCATGGAACAGTACTTGGGATAATGATGTTGTGGCCATAACAGAGACATGGGTATCACAGAGGCAGGAGTGGTTGCTAGATAGAGTCATAGAGGTGTACAGCATGGAAACAGACCCTTCGGTCAAAACCGTCCATGTCGACCAGATATCTCAGCCCAACCTAGTCCCACCTGCCAAAACCTGGCCCATATCCCTCCAAACCCTGCCTTTTCATATACCCATCCAAATGCCTCTTAAATGTTGCAATTGCACCAGCCTCCACCACTTCCTCTGGCAGCTCATTCTGTCCATGTACCACCCTGTGTGTGACAAAGTTGCCTTTCAGGTCTCTTTTATATCTTTGTCCTTTCACCCTAAACCTATGCCCTCTAGTTCTGAACTTCCTGACCTCACGGAAAAGACTTTGTCTATTTATCCTATCCATGCCCCTCATAATTTTGTAAACCTCTATAAGGTCACCCCTCAGCCTCCGATGCTCCAGGGAAAACAGCCCCAGCCTGTACAGCCTCTCCCTATAGCTCAAATCCTCCAACCCTGGCAACATCCTTGTAAATCTTTTCTGAACCCTTTCAAGTTTCACAACATCTTTCCGACAGGAAGGAGACCAGAATTGCACGCAATATTCCAACAGTGGTCTAACCAATGTCCTGTACAGCTACAACATGACCTCCCAACTCCTGTACTCAATACTCTGACCAATAAAGGAAAGCATACCAAACGCCTTCTTCACTATCCTATCTACCTGCGACTCCACTTTCAAGGAGCTATGAACCTTCACTCCAAGGTCCCTTTGTTCAGCAATACTCGCTAGGACATTACCATTAAGTGTATAAGTCCTGGTAAGATTTGCTTACCCAAAATGCAGCACCTCACATTATCTGAATTAAATTCCATCTGCCACTTCTCAGCCCATTGGTCCATCTGGTCCAGATCCTGTTGTAATCTGAGGTAACCCTCTTTGTTATCCACTACACCTCCAATTTTGGTGTCATCTGCAAACTTACTAGCTGTACCTCATATGCTCGCATCCAAATCATTTATATAAATGACAAAAAGTAGAGGGCCCAGCACCGATCCTTGTGGCACTCCAATGGTCACAGGCCTCCAGTTTGAAAAACAACCCTCCACCGCCACCCTCTGTCTTTTAGCTTTGAACCAATTCTGTATCCAAATGGCTAGTTCTCCCTGTATCCCATGAGATCTAACCTTGCTAATCAGTCTCCCATGGGGAACCCTTGTCGAACACCTTACTGAAGTTCATCTAGATCACATCTACGACTTTGCCCTCATCAATCCTCTTCGTTACTTTTCAAAAAACTCAATCATGTATGTAAGACATGATTTCCCACGCTTTAGTCAAGCCATGTTGACTATCCCAAATCAGTCCTTGCCTTTCCAAATACATATGTCCCTCAGGTTCCAGGACTCAGAGCATTTAAAAAGAACAGGGATGGGGAGAAAAGAGGAGGGGGTGTAGCATTGCTAATCAGAGAGTGCATCACAGCTGCAAAAATGAAGGTTGTTGAGGAAGGTTTGTCTACTGAGTCAGTATGGGTGGAAGTTAGGAACAGCAAGGAACAGCCACCTCATTGGGGTTTTCTACAGACCACCTAAAAGCAGGAGGAAGATTGAAGAACTCATAGGCAGGCAGATTTTGGAAAAATGCAGATGAAGCAGGGTTGTTGTTATGGGTGATTTCAACTTTCCCAATATTGACTGGAACCCCCTTAGTGCAGATGGTTTAGATGCAGCCGTTTTTGTCAGGTGTGTTCAAGAAGGTTTCCTTACTCAGTATGTAGACAGGCCAATGAGGGGAGAGGCCATTTTGGATTTGGTGCTCAGCAGTGAGCCAGGACAGGTGTCAGATCTCATGGTGGGAGAACACTTTGGGGAAAGTGATCACAACTGCCTCATATTTACCATAGCCATGGAGAGGGAAAGGAGCAGTTACCCTGGGAAGATATTTAATACGGGAAAAGGGAATTATGACGCGATCAGACAGGAGTTGGGAAGTACAGACTTGGAGGAATTGTTCCACAGAAAGGGCACAACAAACACGTGGAAACTGTTTAAGGAGCGGTTGTTGCGAGTGATGCATAAATGTGTTCCTCTGACACAGGCAAGAAGGGGTAAGAACCTTGGATAACGAAAACAGACGAGCTTCTCATCAAAAGGAAGAAGACAGCTTACGTAAGGTGGAGGAAGGAAGGATCTAGCACAGTTTTAGAGGATTACAGGCTTACTAGAGAGGAGCTCAGAAATGGACTGAGGAGAGCTAGGAGGGGGCATGAAAAAGGCTTGGCAAGAAGGATTAGGGAGAACCCAAAGGCATTTTACTCAGACATGAAGAATAAGAGAATGATCATGGAGAAGGTAGGGCTGGTCAGGGATAGCGGAGGGAACTTGTGCGTGGAGTCTGAGCAGATAGGTGAAGCCTGACATGAGTTTTTGCTTCGGTTTTCATGAAGGAAAGGGACCTTGTTGTGAATGAAAACTTTGAGAAGCTGGGAAATGGGCTTGAACAGATCGAGAGAGGAAGTTGATATGCTGGAAATTTCAGCAAACATTAAGACTGATAAGTTCCCAGGGTCAGACCAGATTTTTCCGAGGTTGCTCCAGGAAGTGAGAAAGGAGGTTGCTAAGCCGCTGGCGAAGATCTTTACTTCCTCATTCTCCACGGGAGTTGTACCTGAGGATTGGAAGGAGGTGAATGTTGTTCCTCTTTTCAAGAAGGAGAATAGGGAAATCCCTGGCAATGACAGACCCGTCAGTCTCACATCTGTGGTCAGCAAGGTTTTGGAAATGATTCTGAGGGATAGGATTTATGACTATTTGGAAAAGCACAGCGTGACTAAAGACAGTCAGCATGGCTTTGTGAGGGGCAGGGCATGCCTTGTAAGTCTTATTGACTTCTTTGAGGATGTGATGTGACAGGTTGATGAAGGTCGAACAGTGGATGTCGTGTATCAGCAAGGCATTTGATAGGCTTCCCCATGGTAGGCTCATTCACAATGTCAGAGGCATGGGATACAAGGAGATTTGGCTGTGTGGATTCAGAATTGGCTGGCTGAGAGAAGGCAGAGAGTGGTTGTAGATGGAAAGTATTCTGCCTGGAGGTCAGTGTTGAGTGGGGTCCCACAGGGCTCTGTTCTTGGGCCTCTGCTCTTTGTAGTTTTTATAAATGACTTGGATGAGGAGGTTGAGGAGTAGGTTACTAAATTTGCAGATGCCGTTGATATTATTGAGGGCTATTGCATGCTGCAGCGCGACATAGACAGGATGCAGAGCTGGACTGAGAAATGGCAGATGGAGTTTAACCTGGATAAATGCGAAGTGATGCATTTTGGAAGCTCGAACTTGAATGCTGAATATAGGATTAAACACAGGATTCTTGGCAGTGTGGAGGAACAGAGAGATCTAGGTGTTCAAGCACATAGATCCTTCAAAGATGCCACCCAAGTGGATAGGGTTGTTAAGAAAGCATATGGTGTTTTAGCTTTCATTAACAGGGGGATCAATTATAAGAGCCACGAGCATTTGCTGCAGCTCTACAAGACCCTGGTGAGACCACACTTGGAACATTGTGTCCAGTTCTGGTCGCCCTACTATAGGAAAGATACAGAGGCTTTGGAGAGGGTACAAAGAAGGTTTACCAGGATGCTGCCTGGACTGGAGGGCTTGTCTAACACAGAGAGGTTGAATAGGCTCAGACTTTTCTCTCTGGAGAGGAGGGGAAGAGAGGTGACCTGAGCGAGATGTACAAGGTAATGGGAGGCATGGATACAGTTGATAGCCAGAGACTTTTCCCCAGGGCAGGATTGACTGCCACGAGGGGTCATAGTGTAAGGAGGAAGGTATAGAGGGGACATCAGAGGTAGGTTCTTTATGAAGAGAGTTGTGAATACATGGAATGAGTTGCCAGCTGTGGTGGTGGAAGCAGAGTCATTGGGGACATTTAAGTAACTCCTGGATATTCACATGAATAGCAGTGAGTTGAGGTATGCGTTGGTTGGTTATTTTGTTTTAGATTAGGAATAATCCTCAGCACATGGTGGGCCAAAGGGCCTGTTCTGTGCTGTACTTTTCAATGTTCTATGGTGTTCTGCTTTGTGATGGCCAGTACAGACATGATGGGCTGAACAACCTCCTAACAATTCTGTAGTTCTGTGGAATCACAGTTGATGCACTCTCTGGTAGTTGGTGTCATACTTACCATAAAGGAAGATCCATGTGATTGTTGGAGATTTTTGACTGAAGATGGACGGCACTGTGGCACAGTGGTTAGCACTGCTGCCTCACAGTGCCAGAGACCCAGGTTCAATTCCCGCCTCAGGCGACTGACTGTGTGGAGTTTGCACGTTCTCCCCGTGTCTGCGTGCATTTCCTCCGGGTGCTTTGGTTTCCTCCCATGGTCCAAAAACGTGCAGGTCAGGTGAATTGGCCATGCTAAATTGCCCGTAGTTTAGATTACTTACAGTGTGGAAACAGGTCCTTCGGCCCAACAAGTCCACACCAACCCGCCGAAGCGCAACCCACCCATACCCCTACATTTACCCCTTTACCTAACACTACGGGCAATTTAGCATGGCCAATTCACCTGACCGACACATCTTTGGACTGTGGGAGGAAACCGGAGCACCCGGAGGAAACCCACGCAGACACGGGGAGAACGTGCAAACTCCACACAGTCAGTCACCTGAGTCGGGAATTGAACCCGGGTCTCTGGTGCTGTGAGGCAGCAGTGCTAACCACTGTGCCACCGTGCCACCTAGTGTTAGGCGAAGGGGTAAATGTGTGGGTGGGTTGTGCTTCAGCGGGTCAGCGTGGACTTGTTGGGTCGAAGGGCCTGTTTCCACACTGTAAGTAATCTAATCTAAATCTAAGTAATTGTTGGAGGTTGGTAAATGATCTGGAATGTACAACTTGAGGATAGGAGACAGATTCAGTCTGAAGAGAAAAGCTTTGCATGCTGGTGGGGTGGAGGGTGGAAACAGGAAATAGTGAATGTTGGTTTTACAAAGAGACAAAACATGATCTGTTGTACTGTAGTCTTTCTCTGACTCATTAATCCAATGGACTGAATGGCCTCAAGGCGAATGGAATATTATTGAAAGCAGACCCTGACATGTAGAGATGAGGCTCAGATGAGATCGCACTGAATCGTACAGTAGTCTTGATGGATCATAAGTAGGGCCCACATCTGCTCCTGTTTATTATATTCTGACAGCCTTTGATGTGCCTCATGATTCATTGGATAATCATATTTTCAGATGTCATGATTCAGAAGGTTGCCTTCACACAGATTTTGTGATTGGTCCCTATTTAGAAACTCAGACTTAACATCTGTGCAGAAGTTAATGGCTGTGGCTTGTTTAACATGAGCTGGGATTAATGCTGCCTTCTTTCAGGAGGAGCAGGAAGTGACAGCAGGAGAAGGGGGAGGTGGGGATCTGCTCTTTAGGAAATGTGATGGGATTTAGGAAGCTTCTGTTGCACAGTGAAGGCTTTGACAGCAGTAATTAACTCCTCAGTGTTCCGATTATAGGGAGCATGTTGCCCATAAGGGAGCTGTCAAGGTGCGCAGTGGGTGGGTGAACAAACCAAGCTGCTCAGTTCTGAATTCCAACAAAGAAACTGCAGCTGGCCACTGAAATATCTCACGGCTGGCAGCAGCAGCAGGGTTTTTTTCACAAAAACTCACAATCAAGTTTTGAAAGGATTGTTCACTGTACAATTATGTCACCTGGTTTACAGATAACAAATGGATGTTAAGATCCACTCTGACTTCATCCTGTCCCTTTAATCCTCTCTTTCTGCCTCCTGCTTATGTTGATATTTATGGATGTTATTTTCTCTCTTCTCCTTGTCATTCTCTGTATTTTGTGATGACAGCAAAATTAAACATAAGAAAGGTTACAATTTTGCAGAAGTATCATTTACATAATCATCAACTAATGAAAAGAATGGGACTTGATGTTCACGTTCCAGACAGGACTGAGACAGAGCTGCACAAAATGTATTCATTCTCCAATAGAAACATTCATCATCTTCAAATAGCATCAAATATCCATTCAAAACGAATTACTTTTGATAAATACATTGGAAAGTGTGATGATCTGGGAACAATGATAGCACTGTGAAGGATAACAATGATAGCACTGTGAAGGATAACAATGATAGCACTGTGAAGGATAACAATGATACCACTGTGAAGGATAACAATGACACCACTGTGAAGGATAACAATGATAGCACTGTGAAGAATAACAATGATAGCACTGTGAAGGATAACAATGACAGCACTGTGAAGGATAACAATAGATACCACTGTGAAGGATAACAATGATACCGCTGTGAAGAATAACAATGATACCACTGTGAAGGATAACAATGATAGCACTGTGAAGGATAACAATGATACCACTGTGAAGGATAACAATGATAGCACTGTGAAGAATAACAATGATAGCACTGTGAAGGATAACAATGACAGCACTGTGAAGGATAACAATAGATACCACTGTGAAGGATAACAATGATACCGCTGTGAAGAATAACAATGATACCACTGTGAAGGATAACAATGATAGCACTGTGAAGGATAACAATGATACCACTGTGAAGGATAACAATGACACCACTGTGAAGGATAACAATGATAGCACTGTGAAGAATAACAATGATACCACTGTGTAGGATAACAATGATACCACTGTGAAGGATAACAATGACAGCACTGTGAAGGATAACAATGATAGCACTGTGAAGGATAACAATGACAGCACTGTGAAGGATAACAATAGATACCACTGTGAAGGATAACAATGATACCGCTGTGAAGGATAACAATGATAGCACTGTGGAGGATAACAATAGATACCACTGTTGAAGGATAACAATAATAGCACTGTGGAGGATAACAATAGATACCACTGTGGAGGATAACAATAGATACCACTGTGAAGGATAACAATGATACCGCTGTGAAGGATAACAATAGATACCACTGTGGAGGATAACAATAGATACCACTGTGGAGGATAACAATAGATACCACTGTGAAGGATAACAATGATACCGCTGTGAAGGATAACAATGACAGCACTGTGAAGGATAACAATGATACCACTGTGAAGGATAACAATAGATATCAATTCAGGTCATGCAATTTTTATTCGATGATGAGAATCTTTGATTTTACCACTCAACTTATCAAGATTCCTGGCCATTCCCCTCAACATAGTTTTACTGCAATAAAATTGGCCAAATACGTACCTTCCTGACTGAATTATCTCATCGTAATAGCCTCAAAAATGGGGCTGACATCAGCACACATTTGAAGAGAATGTCAACTCTACTTTTCAATGTTGACTACTCAAGAAAAAATAATCCTGAGAATATTCCACAATTCATGCATTATTCTGTGACTGGGAGGCAATGTTTAGACCATCTTGAACCTGATTTTCAATCTTCTCCAGAAGGTTGCCTGACGGAAGGTCTGCTTGAAGCAGCTGCCTTGCAGCACCCTCTGTATTCTTCAGGTTTGAGTTTAGTCTTTTGTGAGTGTTACCTCAGTAAGTCCATGTCTCCCAGTAGGGAGACTGCAATATCCAATTAATTTCATGTGCTGGGCCAGCTTCCTAGAGTAACCCCTTCTCTCTGTTCCACCACAATATTGGGTTTTCCTGTTGTATCTAGAACTTTAGCATCAAATGGTATCCAATACCTCTTCATTATTAATTTTAAACTTATCCAGTAACAGTTCCTCTTCTGTCACCATGGTCTGGGCAGTCTCTGTCTCATGGTAAAGACAGTAGGAAAGTATTAATTTAACACCTCAGTTTTGACCATTGCCTCTACCAATTACATACAACAGGATGAGGCCATTCAGCCCCTCTTACCTGATCTACATTCAATCTAACCTTATTCAAGGCCCATATCCTTGAATAATGTTGCTTAAACAAAAGTTTCTCTCTCTCAGATTTATAATTAACAACTGATCCAGCATCCACTGCCACATGGAAAAGAGTTCCAAGCATCTCTCACCCTTTGTGTAGAAGTGCTTCCAAACATCTCCTTGAATGCTCTGGCCTTAATTCTCAGACTATTCCCCCTAGATCGAGAATCCCCAACCAGTGGAAATCATTTATCTTTACCCTACCTTTCCCTGTTAATATCTTGAAGATTTTGATCGCATCACCACTTAACTGTTTAAATTTGTAAGAAAACAAGCCTAATTTGTCCAATCTTTCCTCATAACTTAACCCCTGCAGTCCAGAGATCATTCTTTTAAACCTATGTTGTATTCCCACCAGGCTGATCTATCCTCCCAAAGATATAGTGGCCAGATCTGCTCACAGTATTCTAAGTGGGGTCTAACCAGGGTTTTGTTTAACTGCAGCATAACTTCAGCATCCTAATACTCCAATTCTCTAGATACAAAGGGCAATAGATTAGATTAGATTAGACTTACAGTGTGGAAACAGGCCCTTCGGCCCAACAAGTCCACACCGACCCGCCGAAGCGAAACCCACCCATACCCCTACATTACCCCTTACCTAACACTACGGGCAATTTTAGCATGGCCAATTCACCTGACCCGCACATCTTTGGACTGTGGGAGGAAACCGGAGCACCCGGAGGAAACCCACGCAGACACGGGGAGAACGTGCAAACTCCACACAGTCAGTCGCCTGAGTCGGGAATTGAACCCGGGTCTTCAGGCGCTGTGAGGCAGCAGTGCCACCGTGCCGCCTAATATTCCATTAGCTTTCTTGATTATTTTCTGCACCTGTTTTGATGTTTTAAAGATCTATGCACCTGAACTCCCATGTTTTTTTGGACATAACAGCATATAACCTTACATCATCTAGA
Source organism: Hemiscyllium ocellatum (assembly GCF_020745735.1). NCBI lineage: Eukaryota > Metazoa > Chordata > Chondrichthyes > Orectolobiformes > Hemiscylliidae > Hemiscyllium > Hemiscyllium ocellatum. The sequence goes on along the minus strand of NC_083416.1, from coordinate 87,275,769 downwards.
AAGTATCCTGCTCTATCCTTTATCAGTCCAGCATGGATAACCTCACACTTGCTTACTTTGAACTCCATCTGCCACAGTTTTGTCTATTTACTTAGACTAACAATATTTTTTCATGATGTTATGCTAACATCTGCACTGTCTACAATGCTTCCCAACTTTGTCATTGGCAAATTTGGATGCAATCTATTCTGCTACAACACAGTAGTTGCACTCTCACGTGACCTCATGTTATAGAAAATTGCACAATAGAAATAATGGGGTGTAATTAAAAACAAGGTTGGAACGAAGCATCAAAAATATCAATTAAAATCAAAACAAAAATACTAGTTAGCCTAACACAAATGATAGCATAGTGTTAGTCAATGTTAAAGTCATATATTTTAATACAATACTAATAATGTAATGGAATAATACAATAAATTTAACACTTTAAGGGATTTGAGTTTGCTGAGTTACAGGACTGTACTAAGACATCGGCTGAGGGTTATCATCAGCGTCATTATTTTCAGGTGCAGTTCTGGGTGCAGGGCTATGATGAACAAAAATATTTAGTCCAGAAGTGGATGGCTGTGATTCATTGTCCTCAGACTGTTTCTTGGGAGTTGGTTTAAAACAGGCATCTAGTTTTTGCTGCTTTGTCATCTTTCTTCTTTCATGAAAAATGTTCATAGGGTTCCAGAGAAGACTTTATGTTACAAATTACTATCCTGTTGCATTCTGCATTGTAGTTATTGTCTGCTCGGAGCTACAACAGCTTCTCAATTCCTTCAGACAGAAGACAAAAAAGAAGTGGGATATTCTCATGGTGCTGCATCCTGGACTTCATCGTCTTCACCTCAAGTTTCAATTTTTCCCGCAGCAACAAATTGTTGTAGTTCAGTTGTGGAGAGATCTTCACAATGGGATTCAAACAGGTCTCCGACATCCTCAGTCTCCACTTCTTCAAATCCACCTCGCTTTGCAAGAGCAACACAATGTTCTTTGATTGCTGGAAGCTCCTCTGACAGTTCAACACCTTTAAAATCATGAAGAAAGTCTGAGAGAAGCTTCTGCCAAACTGACATCACTCCAGGCCTCCACAATGATATCATTAGCATTCTTAACATTAAAGCTCTTCCAAAATTAAATAACACTACCTTCATTATCCTGCTCAGCAGCTGCAATCAGCTTCCAGAATGTGCACCTTTAATAATAAGCTTTAAAAGCTGCAATTGCACCCTGACTCATGGCTAGTGTTCAGAAGCACTTTGGTGTTTTCAGAAAGCTCACCAAAGGTGGGAGAATGGCTTGGTGCATTGTCCAGAATGAGGAGAATCTTGAAATCCAATTTTTTCTCCTGCAATAATTTCTTTAAACATCCTCGAAAACATCAACAATCTGGTAAGAAAAAAATTGTCTTGTCTTCCAACCTCTTTTGTTTGACCTGAATAAATGCCTCGAGTGGACGTAAGGTAACCTTTCAAGGCTCGCAGCTTGGCAGAGTGGTACATCACGACAGGCTGAAGCTTTAAGTTTCCATTAGCATTGGCACCCAACAACACAGTCATACAGTCCTTTAAACCTGGAGCATGTGCTTCATGCTTAAAAATATAGGTTCTGGTTGCCATCCACTTCTTGTATAAATCTGTCACTTCCAAAAGGATGACTCGTTCAAAGGTGTAGCCTTTGTCCTCAATCATTTTTTTTCACCATGGGAGGAAATGACTGCAATGGCAGCTTTGCCACATAACTTCATGTCATGTTATGCAGTTTTAAATTGAGCAAACTAGCTGCAGCTAATACTGAAGGCAGGCACATTTGCAGGATTTTCAGCTTTTTTTCCTTAGGTCCTCATAAATTGATAAAGCTTTCTGTTTTATGGTGAGAAAAGTGGTCCTAGATTGCTTTTCCAATTGATCTTCTAGCTATATACTCAGAAACCACTGTCTCCTCAAGCTCCTGTGTTTGGGATCTCCCAGACTTGCTAACACTCAGACTTATTCCAACAATGCAGTTTGCTTTAATTCTTTCTGAATTGTCTCTAATGGTAAGTAGCATAGACTCCTTTATTTCTGTTGCACAAGCAATATCACAAGCTCTTTCATTATGCTCAAAATACTTTACAACATCTAGCTTCTGTTCAAGTGTTATAGCCTTTCATTTACGGTCACCACCATATTTGTTTTCACCTGGATGCTTCCTGTTAATATCCTTGCAAACTTTTCCTTTGTTATTCATTAAAAACACAGTGAGATTTGCAAAATACAAGATCTAAAATTACTGAGAACAGCACTGTACCTTTCATGAAGCACTTCACCTCAAAGTGCACAAACTGAGTGACCATGGGATGTCAATGCAGAGTTCAGTCCTCAACAAACCGCCACACCCAATACTGGGGATAGAATCATGCAATAGCCAACGGGAGTTCATGTTATTAAAAAAGTTCCCCAATTGGCCAATTGTGTTACAGCCAAATCACATTGATGAAATGTGCATTAGAAAAGAATGACCTGTATATGACTTCCTATGTCATTAAGGAGGAGAAAGTGAGGTCTGCAGATGCTGGAGATCAGAGCTGAAAATGTGTTGCTGGAAAAGCGCAACAGGTCAGGCAGCATCTAAGGAACAGGAAATTCGACGTTTCGGGCATAAGTCATTCCTGATGAAGGGTTATGCCCGAAACATTGAATTTCCTGTTTCTTTCTATGTCATTATCCAAGTCATTAATAATGAATGTGAATAAATTAGGCCCACAGATTCTTGTGGGACACCACTACTTGCACCCTGCCAATTTGAGGACCTACCCATTATCCTTACGTTCTGTTACCTGTTACTCAACCAGTGTCCCAGCCATGTCAGTATTTTTGGATAAAGACTGGAAATACAGCAACACAAGCAGCACCAGAGGAGCAGGCGAGTCAATGTTTCAAGGAGGAATCTTTCATCAGGACCTAATGAATGTTCTGACCTGAAATGTCGACTCCCGTCCTCCTCTGATGCTGCTTGACCTGCTGTGCTTTCTCAGCTCCACACTTTACCCATTCTGCAGTTCTCACTATCTCCACGTCAGTAATTTTCCTGCAGTTCCATGGGTTTCTATCTTTGTTAACGGTCTCTTATTTGGGACTTTATCAAACACCTTTTGGAAGTTCGAACAATGTCTACAGGCATTCCTGATGAAGGGCTCCTGCCCAAAACGTGATTTTCCTGCTCCTCAGATGCTGCCAGACCTGCTGTGCTTTTCTAGCGCCACTCTAATCTTGTCCACAGACATTCCCCTGCCCATTACCTTAGTCACCTCTTCAAAACATTCAAGAGGCTTGTCAAGCGTGATTTACCTGTTGAATCCATGATTAACTGAATTTTTCAAAGTTTTCAGTTACTCAGTCCTTGATTATAGACTCCAACCATTTTCCCACTACAGATGTTAGGCTAACTGGTCTGTAATTCCCTGCTTTTCGTCTTTTGCCCTTCTTAAGGAATGGAATGACGTGCAATTTTCCAATCCAGAGGGATGACTCCTCTATCTAGGGAACTCTGAAAGATATAGCCAAGATGTCCACAATGTGCTCCCCTGCTTCCTTTAACACCCTCAGATGGAAACTGTCAGTTAATTGTTGACCAATGCCATTTTCTACCATCACAATAATCCTTATGAAAGGTAAGACATCATATGTAAGTGTAGTTAATCAGCCATCCTTGAACAGTATTTCCATTGTAGAGAATACAGGGAGAAATAAACAGAGAGAAATAAACAGGGCTTGTACAAAATCCACACAATAATAATGGCTGAGATCAATTCATGTTGATTGTTTAAAAACAAACAACCAAAATTAATTCAGAGAGAGAGGTCAGGACAATTTCTGAGAGCAATTAATTCTCCAGCCAACATGGGAGTGAGTAATTGTGGATCCAGTAAGGAGCAATGAGACATGATTGTTCAGTTGACTCAATGATAAAGGAATTTCCCATTGATAGCAATCCTTACACATGGTTCTGGGGAGTAAATGTCAGAAAGATAACATTTATCAAAATAGTGAACACATTTTTAAAGTATAAACTATTTAAAATAAAAAAAATTAACAACATTAAGAAGCCACCTTGACTATGAAGCAGAGCTAGCGAGAGATAGACTATGCCCTGTGCCCTCATCCTCAGGGAATGGAAGGAGACAGGGCCCAAGTGAAATTAGGTTTCACTATTAATGACCTACTGTTGTCCTTTGATGGTGGTCACTCAGAGGAGCCATCAGCAGGGCATATCGGAAAATGGGGTTTGGAAATAGTTTCCAAATATATGAATTAGGAGTAGGGATAGGCCATTCAACCTTTCAAGCCTGTTCCACCATTTAGTAAGATCATGGGCTGAGCTAATACTCAACCCTTTCATCTCTCCCCAATAACCTTTCACCCCCCTTGTTTATCAAGAATTTATTGATCTTTGGCATAAAATTGTACAAGGACTCTACTCCCACCATCTTTTGAGGAAGGAAGTTATGTATGACTCTCAGAGGAAATATTTTGCCCCGGTTTTAAATAGAGTCATAGAGATGTTCAGCATGGAAACAGACCCTTCAGTCCAAACCATCCATGCTGACCAGGTATCCCAACCCAATCTAGTCCCACCTGCCAGCACCCGGCCCATATCCCTCCAAACCCTTCCTATTCATATAACCATCCAAATGTCTCTTAAATGTTGCAATTATACCAGCCTTCACCACTTCCTCTGGCAGCTCATTCCATACACGTACCACCCTCTGTGTGAAAAAGTTGCCCCGTAGGTCTCTTTTATATCTTTCCCCTCCAACCCTAAACCTCTGCCCTCTAGTTCTGGACTCCCCGATCCCAGGGAAAAGACTTTGTCTATTTATCCTATCCATGTCCCTCATGATTTTATAAACCTGTATAAGGTCACCCCTCAGCCTCCGCGCTCCAGGGAAAACAGCCCCAGCCTTTTCAACCTCTCCCAATAGCTCAAATCCTCCAATCGTGGCACCATCCTTGTAAATCTTTCCTAAACCTTTTCAAGTTTCACAACATCTTTCCGATGGGAAGGAGACCAAAACTGCACGCAATGTTCCAAAAGTGACCTAACCAATGTCCTGTACAGCTGCAACATGACCTCCCGATTCCTGTACTCAATACTCTGACCAATAAAGGAAAACATACCAAACACCGTCTTCACTATCCTATCTACCTGTGACTCTACTTTTAAAGAGCTATGACCCTGCACTCCTAGGTCTCTTTGTTCAGCAGCACTCCCGAGGACCTTACCATTACATGTATAAGTCCTGCTTAGATTTGTTTTCCCAAAATGCATCACCTCACGTTTATCTAAATTAAACTCCATCTGCCACTTCTCAGCCCATAGGCCCATCTGATCAAGATCCTGTTGTAATCTGAGGTAACTTTCTTCGTTCACTACACCTCCAATTTTGGTGTTATCAAACTTACTAACTATACCTCTTATGCTCAAATCCAAATTATTTATATAAATGATGAAAAGTAGTGGACCCAGCACTGATCCTTGTGGCAGTCCACTGGTCACAGGCCTCCAGTCTGAAAAACAAATGCCGACCAGATATCCCAACCCAATCTCTGCCTTCTTCCTTTGAGCCAGTTCTGTATCCAAATGGCTAGTTCTCCCTGTATTCCAAGAGACCTAGCCTTGTTCACCAGTCTCCCATGGGGAACCTTGTCGAATGCCTTACTGAAGTCCATATATATCACATCTACTACTCTGCCCTCATCAATCCTCTTTGTTACCTCTTCAAAAAAACTCAATCAAGTTTGTGAGATATGATTTCCCACGCACAAAGCCATGTTGACTATTCCTAATCCGTCTTAGCCTTTCCATATAAATGTACATCCTGTCCCTCAGGATTCCCTCCAAAAACTTGCCCACCACTGACATCAGGCTCACTGGTCTATATTCCCTGGCTTGTCCTAACTACCTTTTTACAACAGTGGCACCACGTTAGCCAACCTCCAGTTTTCCGGCACCTCGATGATACAACTATCTCAGTAAAAGGCCCAGCAATCACTGCCCTAGCTTCCCACGGTGTTCGCAAGTCTTGAGAAGATTTATAGCTCAGGTTGAGGTTTTGGATGTAGGTGTGCTTGCTGAGCTGGAAGGTTCATTTCCAGATGTTTTGTCACCCTTCTAGATAACATCCTCAGTGGGCCTCAGGTGAAGCACTGCTGAAAATTCCTGCTTTCTACTCATATGTTTGGTTTTCTTTGGGTTGGTGATGTCATTTTCTATTGTGAAGTTATTTCCTGTGCTGAAGTCACTTCCTGTTTCTTTTCTCAGGGGGTGGTAGATGGTGTCTAACTTGATGTGTTTGTTGATAGAGTTCTGGTTGGAATGCCATGCTTCTATGAATTCTCATGCATGTCTTTGCATGTCCTAGGATGGATGTGTTGTCCCAATCGAAGTGGTATCCTTCCTCATGCTATTGTCTTTTTGTGGCTAGTTGTTGTTCATGTATCCTGGTGGCTAGTTTTCTGCCTATTTGTCCCATGTAGTGTTTGTTACAGTCTTTGCACGATATTTTGTAAATTACATTAGTTTTGCTCATTGTTTGTACAGGGTCTTTCAAGTTCATTAGCTGCTGTTTTAATGTGTTGGTGGGTTTGTGGGCCGAGTAGTCTGGCAGTCATTTCTGAGATGTCTTTGATTTAGGGGAGAGTGGCTAAGGTTTCTGGATGTGTTTTATCTGCTTGTTTGGGTTCGTTACTGAGAAATCGGTGGACTGTGTTCATTGGGTACCCATTCTTTTTGAATACACTTGGGACTAAAGAGATCAATGGATATGGGGTGAAAGTGGGAACAGATTATTGAGTTGGATGATCAGCCATGATCATATTGAATGGAAAAGCAAGATCAAGGGGTCAAATGGCCTACTCCTGCTGCTCTTTTCTCAGTTTACAGGTCACTCGTCTTGAATTCCCCCATTCTAGGGAAAGGAAACCTACCGTTAACCCTATCAACCACCTGGTGATTTTATAAACCTCTAAAAGGTCACCTCTCAACCTCTTATGCTCCAGTGAATAAGTGCCAGCTTTTTTAATAACTGAAACCTTGCATACCTGGCAACATCCTGGTAAATCTTTTCTGAACCCTCTCTAGCTTAATAATGTCCTCTCTATAACTGGCAATCAGAACTGGACACAGTATTCCAGAAGAGGCCTCAACAATGTCCTGTACAACCTCCACATGACTTCATTACTCCAAAACTCAAAGGACTGAGCATTAAAGTAAAGCATGCTAAACATCTTTTTAACTACCCTATCTATGTGTGACTTAACTTCAAAGAATTATGTACCTGAATCCCTGATCCCTCTATTCTACAACACTACCCAATGCCCTCCATTAATTGTCCAAGTTCTGCCCCATTTGCTGTATCAAATTGTTTCTCAGCTTTATCCAAATTGAACTGTATCTGCCATTTTTCAGCGCATTGACCCATTTGTCAAGATCCCTTTGTAATCTTGGAAAACCTTCTTCACCATCTACTTTGCCACCAATTTTACTGTCATCTGCAAACTTATTAATCTTGCCTTCTTTATTCTCAACTGAATCATTTGGGTTTGGTTTCTATCAACGCCTTAAGTAAACTCGCATCCTTTAACTTCCTTGAATTCTGTCATCTTTCTCTGGTCTATTGATATCACAGCGATGTTTCTGGTGATACCAGCAGCAAAACTGCAGAACTGGGGTGGCACAAAGATTTCCCACGAACAAGAGGCAAAATATCAGTGAAGACAAATAAATACCAGCACTCAACACCAGGAGTCATCACTTTGCAATGCTGCACGTTGACTAGAGAACATCACATGATGCACGATGCAGCCACATGAGTTTAGCATCAACATCAGGGAAAATTCCTGGTCACAGATTTAAAATTGCAAACACAAGTTTTGATTTGACAAACACGTTTTAACTGGACTTCTCAGTGGCAATACACTGACAGTGATAGGTGGATACCAGTCTCACCTTACGGTTAGTCATTCTCAGTTGTATTGTACACATCTATAAATATGGGTACACAAACAACCAGTGTTTTGTGCTGTTCTTTGCTGTAATGTTCCTTTCTCATTCCACCTTATTATACTGTACACAGGGCATAGTAAATGTGCGAGCACTGGCGTTAATAAAAGATAGATCTACCACTCGTTAAGAACAAGAATAAAAATGACGGTTGAGGGTTCATCTCATTTGCATTAAAATTCAAAGAGGTTTCTGGCAGCGTGTCAGTTGTGACTGACCTCAACTGTTATTGAGCTGGGCAGATTGGTTTTCAGTATCATTGAGTGGCCACAATATTAATGAAACCTGAGAACAAGGAATGGTATTGTGCCACAGCAGAATGATGTATCATTGATGAGGCATCTGGATAACTTGATGTGACTTTGCAGCCTCCGTGAATGGAAAGGTCTGTAACAACTCTCTTCTGCAGTCAATAGGTCCTGAAATATTTATCAATGAGTCAACATCACTGCAAAAAGAACATTAGTTATTAATGAAGTTCCATCTTTACTCTTTTGTTAAAATGTCAGGACCCTTCCATTTTTTCCAGAGGTCAAATTAGGATCTTTTGTTCTGGAGTGTAATGAATAATTTGTTCCCACCGTGTTGAGATTCTTCAAAGCTTAATTCAAGATTACCCTAATGAGTTCATCTTTTCCAGACAGAAAGCTTTTTCAGGTGACAGCTCCGATAACGTTCAACACAACTAATTGGGAATTGGTATGATGTTTCTCGAAGTGAGAGGAGGACAAATTTCTTCAAACAGCAATTTGGGGATTGGAATGCACTGCCTGAGAGTGTGACCACATTTATGTTAACTTTCAAAAGTGAATTGAATAAATACATGAAAAAGGGCAAATTACTGACCCAGAAGGAAAGGCCAGTAAAAAAAAAACTCGAGACCAAACATTGAGGCTGCATTTTCAGATATACAAGATGGCCTTGACCAGTTTACATTATTTTTAAGTTTTACTGTTTTTTCAAGGGAAAGAGCAGCAGTGTGTAATATATTCTTGTCTCATTGCCTTGACAGCTGCACATCCAGCACAGATTCAGCACTGACACTGGGCACTTTATTATCTGTTTAACTTATTTGAAAGAGCACAAATGTTTAAACTAAACAAAGGCTTCAAGTTTATTCCTGACATAATAACATCTGCAATTTGATCTTGTGATAGTGCTACTCATGGAGAAAGGCATCTCAGCGCATTTGAGATGAAAGGATGAGAAAAACAAAAGAAAGACATTTATCTGGCAGGGACTTTAATCAAGGTTTTGTAACAGGGAGGGAATAAGGGAGAGTGATGAACATTTCCTCACAAACCTATCTTCATTCACACCAATTTAATTCATCATCATGTCATTGGAAAAATCACACCAATCAAAACAATCTGAATGTATTTGACTTAAAAAGACCATGGTAGTTTTAATGCTGTGAATGAAAGTGCTCAACTAAATACTTTACTGGAATGATCTGAAATGATGTCAACTGGGGTTCAGTGATGACAAGTGTCCATCTAAGGAAGGGGTTATAGGTTCAAGTCCAACTCAAGCCCAGAGACCTGACAACACAATCTGGGCTGAGACTCAATGCAGTCCAGAGAGACGATGCAATATTGCAATGTAGCTGAAGTGAGGGTACAGGAGCAGGCCAGAGGCTGGGAATCCTGTAGCTATTGGCTCACCTCCTGACTCCCCAAGGCCTGTCCACCATCAAGAAAGCACCAGTCAGGAGTCTGATGGAATAATCCCCACTTGCCGAGATGGGTGCAGCTTCAACAGCACTCCAGAATCTTGACATCATCCAGGACAGAGCAGCCCACTCGATTGGCACATTCCCAAGCATCCACTCCCTCCATCATAAGACCATAAGACATAGGAGTGGAAGTAAGGCCATTCGGCCCATCGAGTCCACTCCACCATTCAATCATGGCTGATGGGCATTTCAACTCCACTTACCCGCATTCTCCCCTCGGCCCTTAATTCCTCGTGACATCAAGAATCTATCAATCTCTGCCTTGAAGACATTTAGCGTCCCGGCTTCCACTGCACTCTGCGACAATGAATTCCACAAGCCCACCACTCTCTGGCTGAAGAAATGTCTCCGCATTTCTGTTCTGAATTGACCCCCTCTAATTTTAAGGCTGTGTCCACGGGTCCTAGTCTCCTCGCCTAACGGAAACAATTTCCTAGCGTCCACTCTTTACAAGCCATGTATTATCTTGTAAGTTTCTATTAAGTCTTCCCTCAATCTTCTAAACTCCAATGAATACAATCCCAGGATCCTCAGCCGTTCCTTGTATGTTAGACCAACCATTCCAGGGATCATCCGTGTGAATCTCCGCTGGACACGTTCCAGTGCCAGTATGTCCTTCCTGAGGTGTGGGGACCAAAACTGGACACAGTACTCCAAATGGGGCCTAACCAGAGCTTTATAAAGTCTCAGTAGCACAATGGTGCTTTTGTATTCCCATCCTCTTGAGATAAGTGACAACATTGCATTCGCTTTCTTAATCACGGACTCAACCTGCATGTTTACCTTTAGAGAATTCTCGACTAGCACTCCCAGATCTCTTTGTACTTTGGCTTTACGAATTTTCTCACCATTTAGAAAGTAGTGTATGCTTTTATTCTTTTTGCCAAAGTGCAAGACCTCGCATTTGCTGACGTTGAATTCCATCAGCCATTTCCTGGACCACTCTCCCAAACTGTCTAGATCCTTCTGTAGCCTCCTCACTTCCTCACTACTACCTGCCTGTCCACCTAACTTTGTATCATCTGCAAACTTCGCTAGAATGCCCCCAGTCCCTTCATCCAGATCATTAATATATAATGCGAATCACTGATACACAATAGTAGCTGTGTGTACTTTCCACAAGATTAAATGCAGACATTCATAAAGCCTCCTGAGACAGAACCTTTCAAGCTCACAAGCAGTACTGTCTAGAATGTCAAGGGTAGTTCAAGTCAGGTCTGCTACCTCTTTCAGATTCTATTGCACTATTTCAAGGAAGAGCAGAGAGCTTATTTATCCCTCAGCCATCATCAATCAAACAGATTATCAGCTGTGAAACGTCTTCCCTTAAAACAATCACTGTACATCATTGGTTGCAAACACTTCGGAAATTGCTCATTTTGGATGATCAATAATGTGATATCGTTTGAACATTATTCTTGGAAAATATTTATTTTTCTAATGATTTTGTGACAGACTTTGTGTATGAGTTTACATTAGTAGAGAATTCAAAGTTTTTTTTACAATAGACAACAAAATTGGACAATATTTTTTGGTTTTTAGTCAGGGGATTTGGGTTGATTGTATTCACTGTCTATGTAACAATGTGAATGCAGTTCAAAAGGAATGAATTGAGTTAGTCCTGTGGAGGACTCGGTGAGCTTTGCAATGCCACAGTGCACCAATGGATCATGGCTGGCATTTATTGTCCATCCCTAACTGCCCCAGAAGGCAGGTAACAGTTAGCCACATTATTGTGTGTCACATGTAAGCCAGACCAGGAAAGGCCAGCAGATTTCCTTAAAGGACATTAGTGTACATGGTTATCATTAATGAGAATAGCTTTATACTCTGATTTTATTAAATTAATTTAATTCTACTAATTAACATTTTAAAAATTCATTTACTCAAGAGATGTGGGTGTCACTGGCTTTGGCCAGCATTTGTTACCCAACCCTGGTTGTCCTTGACGCTGGTGAGAAATTGCCTTCTTGAACAGCTGTGGTCCATATGTTGCAGGTTGACCCAAGTGTCCTTCAGGAGGAAATTCCAGGATTTTGACCCAGTGACAGTGAAGGAATGATGATATATTTCCAGGCGATGGTGATGAGTAACTTGGAGAGAAGCTTGCAGGTGGTGGTATCCCCAAGTACCTGCTTCCCTTGTCCTTCTCAGAGTTAGAGATCAGATTTTAGAAGGACTATTGGCAGAATCCTGATGAATTTCTGTAATGCCTCTTATAATTGGCACACTGTTGTTACTGAGCATTGCTGGTGGAGAGAGCAGGTGTTTGTGGAAGTGGTGCTTGTGGAGCAGGCTGCTTTGTCCTGGATGATGTAAAGCTTCTTGAGTATTGTTGGAGCTGCACCCATCCAGGCAAGAGGTGAGTATTCCATCATACTCCTGATTGGTGCCTTTTGATGGACAGGATTTGGCGAATCAGGAGGTGAGATGCGTGCTGCAGGATTCCTCGTCTTTGACCTGCTCTTTAGCCACACCCTCCTTCGACTGACTGAACTGGTCCTCACCCTGAATAACTTCTCTTTTCAATCCTCCCACTTCCTCCAAACTAAAGGAGTTGCCATGGGCACCCGCATGGGCCCCAGCTATGTCTGCCTCTTCGTAGGATATGTGGAACAGTCCATCTTCCGCAACTACACTGGCACCACCCCCCACCTTTTCCTCCGCTACATCGATGACTGTATCGGCGCTGCCTCGTGCTCCCACGAGGAGGTTGAACAGTTCATCAACTTTACTAACACCTTCCATCCCGACCTGAAATTCACTTGGACTGTCTCAGACTCCTCCCTCCCCTTCCTAGACCTTTCCATCTCTATCTCGGGCGACCGACTCAACACAGACATCTATTATAAACCGACTGACTCCCACAGCTACCTGGACTACACCTCCTCCCACCCTGCCCCCTGTAAAAACGCCATCCCATATTCCCAATTCCTTCGTCTCCGCCGCATCTGCTCCCAGGAGGACCAGTTCCAACACCGCACAGCCCAGATGGCCTCCTTCTTCAAGGACCGCAGATTCCCCCCAGACGTGATCGACGATGCCCTCCACCGCATCTCCTCCACTTCCCGCTCCTCCGCCCTTGAGCCCCGCTCCTCCAACCGCCACCAAGACAGAACCCCACTGGTTCTCACCTACCACCCCACCAACCTCCGCATACAACGTATCATCCGCCGCCATTTCCGCCACCTCCAAACGGACCCCACCACCAGGGATATATTTCCCTCCCCTCCCCTATCAGCGTTCCGCAAGGACCACTCCCTTCGTGACTCCCTCGTCAGATCCACACCCCCCACCAACCCAACCTCCACTCCCGGCACCTTCCCCTGCAACCGCAGGAAATGTAAAACTTGCGCCCACACCTCCACACTCACTTCCCTCCAAGGCCCCAAGGGATCCTTCCATATCCGCCACAAGTTCACCTGTACCTCCACACACATCATCTATTGCATCCGCTGCACCCGATGTGGCCTCCTCTATATTGGGGAGACAGGCCGCTTACTTGCGGAACGCTTCAGAGAACACCTGCGGGCCGCCCGGACCAACCAACCCAATCACCCCGTGGCTCAACACTTTAACTCTCCCTCCCACTCCACCGAGGACATGCAGGTCCTTGGACTCCTCCACCGGCAGAACATAACAACGCGACGGCTGGAGGAGGAGCGCCTCATCTTCCGCCTGGGAACCCTCCAACCACAAGGTATGAATTCAGATTTCTCCAGTTTCCTAATTTCCCCTCCCCCCACCTTGTCTCAGTCGGTTCCCTCAACTCAGCACCGCCCTCCTAACCTGCAATCCTCTTCCTGACCTCTCCGCCCCCACCCCACTCCGGCCTATCACCCTCACCTTGACCTCCTTCCACCTATCCCACCTCCATCGCCCCTCCCCCAAGTCCCTCCTCCCTACCTTTTATCTTAGCCTGCTTGGCTACTCTCTCTCATTCCTGATGAAGGGCTTATGCTCGAAACGTCGAATTCTCTATTCCTGAGATGCTGCCTGGCCTGCTGTGCTTTGACCAGCAACACATTTGCTACTGTGTATATGGTAAGTCCAGTTCAGTTTCTCGTCAATGGCAACACCTACCCCAGGGTGTGGATTTAGAATTGGTGATGCCCTTGATATTCAGAGGGCAGTGGTTAGATTGCCTCTATTGGAGATGGTTATTGCATTTTTGTGACACGAACATTATTTGCTACTTGCCAGCCCACGCCTGGATATTGTCCAGATCTTGTTGCACGGACTGCTTCAGTGTCTGAGGAGTCACGAATGGTGCTGAAAGTTGTGCAATCATTGGTGAACAACCCCACTTCTGATGTTATGGTGGAGGGAACGTCATTGATGAAGCAGCTGAAGATGGCTGGGCCTAGGACACTACCCTGAGGAACTCCTGCAGAGATGTCCTGGAGCTTAGATGATTGACCTTCAGCACGCTGGGATTTGAACCCTTGCTCCCAAAGATTCAGCTTAGCCTTTGGATTACAAATCTAGTGACTTTATCTCTTTATCTCTCACAGTTCAACTATAATTTCCAGTCCTCAATCTCCTTGTCAATTATTTTCATGTCAGGCAGTCCAAACAAGTCTTTCTTCTGATTATAGACATATGGAGTTGTCATTCAATTAATTCAATACAATTTACAACTATGGGAGCTATAGATAAGATCTCCACTCTGAACCCCATAAAGGTTGCTCAAGCCTATGCAGTATTTAAGGAAATCTTCATTGGAAGGGACTTTACAATGTAAGACCTTCCTTTTTCCGCTGTGAACTGCTGTCCTATGGCATAGTTTGAAGGATGTTTCACAGTTAGAAGGAGAAAGGCAGTGCCCCTTGGCTTCAGAGGCTTGCTGCCAATTACAGAAAAATAAAATTCATGGATACAACATCCTGATCCTGAACTGACCTTCACACTCCGATGATGCGTGCCCAGGTAATAAAATCTCACCAAAATGTCTCTACTCGCACTGAATTAATTTGCAGCTGATGAAACTTGAAGCAGCAACAAAAAAAGTCAAGGAACTGAAAGTGGTTCAGAGTATTATGCAATAAACTGGACAATGCAGCTCAGTCCAATTCCAAAAAATATACAATTTCAACCAGTGACTGTCTCTCACAGGAAATCGCTGACTGGAAGCAATCGGAGGGCTGTGAGAAAATAGTTTATAAAATTCCCATCTTCTATTCAATACAAATATAAGATGTCCTAGGCTGTAGAAACCTCAATAAGTTTAAAGATAACAAACAAAAATATTAAGTTAATTTTATGAACTTAGCAATTTTTCTAAAGTGCTTAGGTAAAATTACTCCATCAATTCTTTAAGAAAGGCAGTAACCCATGTTTTAGATGTAAGATAAAATTAATTCAGAAATAGTAATTTGAATAATATTAAAAACCCAATTCCAATGCAAAATACTTCATCGGTAACAGTAACCGTTTCTTAAAGCACAATTCAAAACCTGCTTCATTTTAATCATTAAATAAATTTCAGTTGGCTATCATGAGCAATGATGCACAATCATATGCAACCTCTTCATTAATTAAAGAGAAACTGAGAAATGGATTCCTGTGTCTTCTCAATTTATGAAGACATAATAAAACACAATTATCTGTTCAGTAATACCTTCTGACAGATTTCTCTTTCAGCACAACTGTTTCAGTCATGTTAAAGGTTCTTTTGTTTGTCTCTGAGTTCAGAGAGTTCTCATTTCAGGTTCTACATGAAGTTTTGCTCTTGCATGAAAGAAATAAACTGTAGACCACTGATTTTCAAAATCAATTATGTGAGATTAATACCCGAGACTTGTGTGGACTAAAAGTAGTTACAAAGGGAAACAATGACTTAAAATAGACACAACAGTCAGCTGACCACCCTGGGTTAGCAAGCGGCAGGGAACCAACTTGGAGCAAACAAAATAACCTCCCCAATAAAAAAAGAGAGGGCAAGAATAAACTATGAGGGTAACCTTGTGAGTAATGTCAAGACAGAGAGCAAGAACTTCTTTCAATCTTTAAAAAGAAAGAGAGGCCAAAGTAAACACAGGGCTCTTGGGGAGTGACGCTGGGAATTGGCAATGGAGAACTAGGAAATGGCAAAGGAGTTAAATAAAAACTTGATCTTAGTTTTCACAGCAGGGGATACGAATAGTATCCCAAAATTACTAAATAATCAGGTGGCGAAGGAAGAAGAAACAAATGCAATAACTATCACTCGTGAAAAATACTTTGGAAACAAAAGAGGTGAAAGAGTGGTCAGTCCCTGGAGCTGATGGAATGCATCCTAAGATATTAAAAATAGAAGCTATAGAAATAATGGATGCAGGAAAATGTGAGGTTGTGCACTTTAGCAGGAAGAAAAGAAGAGCTGAATATTATTTAAAAAGAGAAAAAACTGCAGAAAGCTACAACACAGAGGGATTTAGGAGTCTTTCTCCATGAACCACAAAAAAAGGCATCCAAGTTCAGCTTTATTTCAAAAATAAATGGAGTTTAAAAGTAGGGAGGTGTTTGATATAACTATACAAGGCGCTAGTCAGACCACAGCTAGAATTCTGTGAATAGTTTGGAACCTCTTACCCAAGGAAAGATACATTAACATTGGAGGCTGTCCACAGAATGTCCGCTCGGCTAACACAGGGTATGGAGGAACTATCTTATGGGAAGAGGTTGAATAGATTGGGGCTATATGCATTGGAATACAGAAAAATAAGAAGCAACCTTATTGAAACATACAAGATCCAGCAGAGACTTGGCAGAGTAGAACAGCACAGGTTGTGTCCTCTCGAATCAGAGAGGATAACCTCAGAATAAACGGCTACACACTTAAAACAAAGATGAAAAGGATTTGTTTTTTTCTCTCGGAGAGTCATATACACTTGGAATTCTTAACGCCAAGAGCTTTTGGGGCTGGGTAATTAGGTATATTCAAAACTGAGATAGATTTTTAGTTAGAAAAGGAATCAAGGATCATGAGGAAATGGTAGAAAAGTGGAGTTGAGGATTCTCAGATCAGCCATGATTGCATCGAATAGTGCAGCTGACACAATGGACTGAAGGGGCTACTTCTGTTCTCATGCCTTGTAGTTTTATGGAATGTCTTATGAAGTTGACATTTATCAACAGATCTTGAAACTAATCCATCCTGTCAGACATGAAAAGGCATAATTTTGATTTATACTTGTACGATCCATTTCACAAACTGGAGGTAAAAGAGATCGCTTTCAGTTATCAAACTTGGAAACAATGAATCTTGAAACTGAAATATACACACCAGCTGTATTTCCGGGAATTCTTTGTAGCGGAGCACGAGAAATGGACTGTGACTGCAGAACTGGAAAAAGTTCTCTCTTTCTCTTTGCCTCACAAGAAGGAAAAGTGCCCAGTGATCGAATGTTTTACAAAGAAGCATGGAACACGGAATTGAAAGGAAAGGTGAAATATTGGCTAATGCTGAAGACACAAAACATTCAAGAAACAAACCTAGTCTCAGATTAAAACCTTACACTTCAAGGACACATTTAAGAACTTTAAACTGCACATTCCTTTCATTTTCACATTGCACTGTATACTAATCCTTTTGAAATTTGTACTTGTGTGTTTATTTGCGTCATGCCATGTCTTTATAGTTTTTCTTAGGGTTACCAGCTTTTCCAGCACTCTCTGAAATGTTGTCATTGTCTCCCGACTGAATCGAAACTGATTAACTACCTTTTTATTTGAGAGAGGTGTAGGCTTATGCTAATAAGATCAATAGCCTACCAGGGATGTTGAAAAGATGTGAACTGATGAACTCCTCCTCACCTTGTCTTTACATATTCATGATTCAGGCTGATCCTTCCCTCTCATACTGAGTGGGAACGGCATCGTCATGCCTATCATCTTGGATGTGAGGTTCTGTCTGCCTGCTCAATTGGATGCTGTATTTGAAATGGAACAGATTGTTCTCATAGTGTCCTGATCTAAGTATGTCCCTCAGTGATAATCATTTCTTCATTGCTGCTTTTGGGACCTTGTATCTCATTAATTTGCATCATCTGCCTATAAAACAAATGAAGCATGTTTCAAAACAAATTATTGTGAGTTATTGTGAACATGCGCACATCACTGTTGATATTGTTCTTTTCAAATTTGATTGTGCTAAGTAATTCTTGTGGTTGAGTTCCCAGTAGAGTTTGGGCTATTATATTTTATCTTTTACAGACAGCTATCAGTGGTCGTATCTTTAATTTTTATAAAGAAATTATGAGTTACTGCATATAATTGTCAAAATATTAATGAGTGAGGTAGTGCCAAAGTGGAGATGTCACTGGCTAGCAATCCCGAACCCAGGCTTGAAACCCACCATGGCAGCTGGTGCAGTATGAATTCAATAAACAGTTGAGCTATTGGTGACTATGAAACTGTTGTTGAATGTTAACGGGAATGGGAAAAGGCCAATAAATGCCAGAGATTCCCATGAACATTTCATGAACAAGTAAAAGTTATGGAATTCCACACCATGAAACATTTGTCTGATTCATTACTCTAAGGCAGATATTATTGACTATGTATGTTGCATATTATATGGAAAACCTGCAGGATTCCACTTTCCAGAAAGAGCACAGAAGCAAAATCAAACACTCCATGTCAAAAGACGGGGAAAGAGTCCTGAATGACAGGAAAGGAAATTACTCCACGCTCATGTCCCTCCTACAAATCTCTCAAACACCAACACAGAAAAAAACAACCTACAATTCTGTACTGGTCTTGAACAGAGTAAACTGATAGCATGTATTTCTTAGAAGCATCACAAATATCTGTACTAGAAATTGGTAAGAAATTATTAATTTAGTGGCAAGAGGAGGAGAGACAACAGGAACAATCAATGTAAGAGCAAGAGGCCAGAGTCTTCCGAGGAATGTCAATCATTGTCAGATGGTCACTTCACACGAACCTTTCCCAGATCCTGCTCTGCTCTGCTTTACTTCTGGGACCTTCCAAACTCAGAAGGGAAGTTGACAGATTTGATCCTTCTACAAACCCCTCACACATTATTACACAAAGAACAACTCCTAACAAAAATTCAGAGTGCAGCATTCCTCAAGTGCTCTACGAGAGTGCTTTAGAGTCACAGGAAAAACATCCTCTCATGATGCTTGCTGCTTAATGGTAAATGTTAATGTTAGTGAATAGGTCAATAAGTGGAAACACAGCGTGATGGGACTGTGATAAGGAGGTGGGTGATGGGATGCTGGGTGGATAGAGGGAGGAGGTGGGTGGGCTATTGGGAGGATGGGTAAGTGGATAAGATGACAGGTGGATCTGCGGTAGTCACGTGGCTTGAGGGACGGGGCCTGGTTGTGTAGGAGGATGCTGTTGGGAGTTCAGGAGGTGATCATGGGGATGGGGGTGTGGGGTGTAGATGTGCTTGGTGAGTCAGCATGAAGATTAGGGGATCAGTTTTGGAATTACCTTGTTGGTACAGTCTGTGGAATTCTGGGAGTCAGGGACAGGTTGTCTCATTCAAAAGCAGTCTGAGCCTGGCCATGGGACTTAATAACAGGAAGTGGGAAAGCTGTAAGAAGAGACCTGTGCTTCCTCCCCACCGGCTCCGCCTGGTGGGTGCCCCTTAGCCCTGCAAGCCTCCTCATGTCCCATCTATCTACGTATGGAGGAACCATTGCTGCTCTTGCATGGGATAGTGTAATACCACCAACAGCCTTGGCACCTGCTGGCAGTGCCCCTAACCAGCTGCCTGCTCCTGACTTAGCAATTAAAAGGTGGGCACCTCTCAGGGGTAGGGTGTCTGCCTACATCAGGCAGTTCAAGGATTTAAAGATCCCAATGGAACTGGAAGCCCTAGAAACATGGCTCCCGTCCCCGTCAATGAACCTTAAACCATTGAGCTCCACAATGAGCAATTTCTTACCTGCAAAGGAACAAAGTGAGAACATACTGACCAGTAAAGAATGAAAAGTGTGGACACTGCAAGCCAGGAGAAAATTCACTTCAAAATCCGCAACACAGTATTGACACTTTTACTCCACTGTCGAAGGAGAAGCCAGACTCTTGTTTGGCCTATCAAAATATTAGGAGAAAGTGAGGACTGCAGATGCTGGAGACCAGCGTTGAAAAGTGTGGTGTTGGAAAAGCGCAGCAGGTCAGGCAGCATCCGAGGAGCAGGAGAATTGACGTTTCGGGCATAAGATTCCTGAAGAAGGGCTTATGCCCGAAAAGTTGATTCTCTTGCTCCTCGGATGCTGCCTGGCCTACTGCGCTTTTCCAGCACCGCACTATCAAAATATTGTCATAGTCTTCTTTTTGTTATTTAATGCATAGTAGCTGGACACTCACTGGCAACAGGGATTACACTTCAAATGGACTTCCTGGGTCATAAAACACTTTGGGACATTTTGAGGTCATGAAAGGGTGTTATGTAAATACAAATTATTTGTCCAATGCCTTCAAGCAGGGGTTTACTCAGGCTCCAGTCAAAGGCTCAACATTCAACAATATCTTAGCTCAGCTGCTCATTCTCTCAGCTCCTGTTCTTTCCTAAATCCAATACTCAAATGCAAGACGTGGATGTCACTGGCAAGGTAATCATTTATTACCCACACTTAATTTCCTTGAACTGAGTATCTCACTTGGCTATTTCAGAGGGTAGTTAAATATCACTCTCATTGCTGTTGGCCTAGAGTCACATGTAGGCCAGACCAGGTAAGGACGGCAGATTTCCTTCCCTAAAGTAAACCAAATGGGTTTTTAATATCAAGAGAAATAGGAGCAGGAGTAGGCCATTCAGCCCTTCAAGCTTGCTCCACCATTCAGTAGGATCATGGATGATCAATAACAAAACATTAATGACTGTCACGATACTAGCTTGTTCTTCCACATTTATAGAGTCATAAATTTAAATCCTGCAGCCTCTCCCAGGATTTGATCTAATGCCTCATAACTTTGGATCAACAATCACTATGCTACCATTCCCTAAATCTTTAATTCCCAACAATTTATAAGTGTTGAAATCGATAATAAAGTGCATAAGACCATCAGAAGTCAGAGCAGAAATTAGGCAATTCAGCCCATTTAGTCTGCTTCGCCATTCAATCATGGCTGATAACTGTCAACCCCATTATCCCACTTTCTCCCTGTAACCTTTGATGCCCTTGATATCTAAGAACCTATCTCCATTTTAAATATACTTAATGACCTGAACTCTACAGCCTTCTCTGGCAATAAATTCCTTAGATTCCCCACTCTCTGGCTGAAGAAGTTGCTCCTTATCTCTGTTCTAAAAGGTCTTCCCTTTACTCTAAGGCCATGCCCTTGGGTCCTAGTCTCTCCAACCAATAGAAATATCAAAGAACAAAGAACAAAGAAAATTTACTGCCCAGGAACAGGCCCTTCGCCCTCCAAACCTGAGCCAATCCAAATGTACCGTTTAAACCTGTCAGTCAATTCCTAAGCATCTGTATCCCTCTGCTCCCCAAATACTCATGCATCTGTCCAGACGCATCTTAAATTAATCTATCGTGTCTGCCTCTACCACCTCTGCTGGCAACGCGTTCCAAACACCCACCACCCTCTGTGTGAAGTACTTGCCGCGTGTATCCCCCTTAAACTTTCCACCTCTCATCTTGAAAGCATGACCTCTGATTATTGAATCCTTCACCCTGGGAAAAAGCTTGCCTCTATCCACCCTGTCTATACCCTTCATGATTTTGTAAACCTCAATCAGATCCCCCCCTCAATCTCCTTTTTTCTAATGAAAATAAACTAACCTACTCAACCTCTCTTCATAGCTAGCACCTTCCAGACCAGGCAACATCCTCATAAACCTTTGACAAAGGGTCAGTTAGACTTGAAATGTCAGCTCTTTTCTCTCCTTACAGATGCTGCCAGACCTGCTGAGATTTTCCAGCATTTTCTCTTTGGTCTCCTTGTAAACCTTCTCTGAACCCTCTTAAAGCGTCCACATCCTTTTGGTAATGTGGCGACCAGAACTGTACAGAGTATTCTAAATGCGGCCAAACCAATGTCTTGTACAATTTTAACATGACCTGCCAGCTCTTATACTCAATACCCCGTTCAATGAAGGAAAGCATACCATATGCCTTCTTGACCACTCTATCCACCTGTTCAGCAACCTTCAGGGTACAATGGACCCGCGCTCCCAGATCTCTCTGCCCATCAACTTTTCCCAAGGCTCTTCTATTCATTGTATAATTCACTCTAGAATTAGTCTTGCCTAAATGCATCACCTCACATTTGTCTGGATTGAACTCCATCTGCCACTTCTCTGCCCAACTCTCCAGTCTATCTATATCCTCCTGTATTTTTTGACAGTCCCTTATGCTTTCTGTTACTCCACCAATATTCGTGTCATCTGCAAACTTGCTGATCATACCAACAATCCCCTCTTCCAGATCATTTATATATATCACAAACAACAGTGGCCCCAGCACTGACCCCTGTGGGACACCACTGGTCACCTTTCTCCATTTCAAGAAACTCCCTTCAATTACTACTCCCTGTCTCCTGTTGCTCAACCAGTTCTTTACCCACCTAGCTAGAACACTCTGCACACCATGTAACTTCACTTTCGCCATTAGTCTACCATGGGGAACCTTATCAAATGCCTTACTAAAGTCCATGTATATGACATCAACAACCCTTCCTTCATCTATCAACTTGGTCACTTCCTCGAAGAACTCTATTAAGTTGGCAAGGCATGACCTCCTCTGCACAAAACCATGTTGCCCATCACCGATAAGCTCAATCCTTTCCAAGTATAAATAGATCCTATCCCTCAGTACTCAGCAACTTCCCCACCACCATCATCAAGCTCACTGGTCTGTAGTTACCCGGAATATCCATACTACCCTTCTTGTACAGGAGGACAACATAAGCAACCTTCCAGTTCTCCGGCACCTCACCTGTGTTTAAGGATGCCACAAAGATATCTGTCAGGGCCCCAGCTATTTCCTCTCTTGCCTCCCTCAGTAACCTGGGATAGATCCCATCTGGTCCTGGGGATTTGTCCACCTTAATAACCTCTAGCCTACCCAACATATCTTTCCTACTTAAACCAACGTGATCCAGACTAATCAAACTTCTATCTCTAATCTCAACATTCATCATGTCCCTCTCTTCAGTGAACACTGATGCAAAGTAATCATTCAGAATCTCACCCATTCACTCAGGTTCGGCACACAGCCTTCCTTCATTATCTTTTAGTGGACCAATCCTTTCTCTAGTTACCCACCTGCTTCTTATATAAGAATAAAATGTTTTGGGATTTTCCTTAATTCTGCTCACTAAAGCTATCTCATGACCCCTTTTAGCCTGCTTGATTCCTCGTTTAAGACTTGTCCTACTCTTCCAAGTTCCTCCAGCGCCTTTTCTGTTCTTAGCTGCCTGGACCTTATGTACGCTTCCCTTTTCCTCTTGGCTAGTTGTACAATTTCTCCTGTCATCCACGGTTCACGAATCTGGCCCTTCCTATCCTTTGCCTTCAAAGGGACATGCCTATCCTGCATTATCTTTAACCTAACTTTGAAAGCCTCCCACATCTCAAATGTGGACTTCCCTTCAAATAGCTGCGTCCAATCCACATTTCCCAGCTCCTGCCTAATTTTGATATAGTAGGCCTTGGCCCAGATGAGTACTCTTCCATTAGGACCACTCTCTTCTTTATCTACGAGTATTGTAAAACTTACAGAATTGTGGTCACTGTTCCCACTGTTCCCATCATCCCAACATTTCCTCTGGCCAGGCCATTCATTATTCTGTATGTTTCAATTAGATTCCTCTCATCCTTCTGAACTCCATTGAGTATCGACCCAGAGTCCTCAAACGTTCCTCATATGTTAAGCTTTTCATTCCTGGGACCATTAACATCCTCTGAACATGCTCCAGGTCCAGTATATCCTTCCTGATATATGGGGCCTGAGACTGCACACAATATTCCAAATGTGGTCTGACCAGAGCCTTATAGAGCTTCAGAAGTACATCCTTGCTTTTATACTCAAGTCATCTTAAAATAAATGCCACCATTGCATTTGCCTTTCTAACAACTGACTCAACCTGCAGGTTTACCTTGAGAGAATCCTGGACTAGAACTCCCAAGTCTCTTTGCACTTCAGACTTCTGAAGTTTCTCCCCATTTAGAAAATAGACCACGCCTCTATTCTTCTGACCAAAGAGCATGATTTCATAGTTTCCCACATTGTACTCCATCTGCCACTTCTTTGCCCATTCTCCTAATCTGTCCAAATCCTTCTGCAGCCTCCCTGCCTCCTCAATGCTACCTGTCCCTCTAACTATCTTTGTATCATCTGCAAACTTAGCCAGAAGACCCTTGGTTCCTTCATCTAGATCATTAATGTACAAAGTAAAAGGTTGTGGTGCCAACACAGAGCCTTGCAGAACACCATTTGTCACTAAGCTGCCTTCCTGAGAACGACCCTTTTATCCCCACTCCCTACTTTCTACCTATGCTAGCACCTTGTCTCTGACACCATGGGCCCTTACCTTACTCAGTAGCCTCCTGTGCAGCACCCTGTCAAAGGCCTTCTTGAAGTCCAGGTAGACAACATCACTGTCTCTGCTTGGTTTAACCTGCTCATTAATTCCTCAAAGAATTCTAGCAGATTTGTCAGGCATAACCTCCCCTTGATGAAACTATACTGACTTTGCCCTATTTTACCATGCACATCCAAGTATATAGAACATAGAACATTACAGCACAGTACAGGCCCTTCAGCCCTCGATGTTGTGCCGACCTGTGGAACCAATCTATAGCCCATCTATCCTACACTATTCCATTTTCATTCATGTATTTATCCAATGACCATTTAAATGCCATTAAAGTTGGCATGTCTACTGCTGTTGTAGGTAGGCGTTCTATGCCCCTACTACTCTCTGAAGAAAGAGACCACCCCGACATCTGTCCTATACCTATCACCCCTCAATTTAAAGCTATGTCCCCTCATGCTAGCCATCATCCAAGGAAAAAGGCTTGCATTGTCCATCCTATCTAACCCTCTGATTATCTTAAATGTCTCAATTAAGTCACCTTGTAACCTTCTTCTCTCAAACAAAAACAGCCTCAAGTCCCTCAGCCTTTCCTCATAAGACCTTCCCTCCATACCAGGCAACATCCTAGTAAATCTCCTCTGCACCCTTTCCAAAGCTTCCACATCCTTCCGAAAATGTGGTGACCAGAACTGTACGCAATACTCCAAGTGTGGCTGCACCAGCTGCAACTTGACCTCCTGGCTCCGAAACTCAATCCCGCTTCCAATAAAAGCTATACACTGTATGCGCTCTTAACAACCCTATCAAAATGGTTGGCAACTTTCAGTGATCTAGGTACATGAACACCGAGATCTCTTTGCTCATCTACAATGCCAAAAATCTTACCATTAGCCAAGTACTGTTTATTCCTGTTGCTCCTTCCAAAGCGAATCACCTCACACTTTTCCACATTAAACTCTATTCGCCACCTCTCAGCCCAGCTCTGCAGCTTATCTATGTCCGCCGATAACCTGCAATATCCTTGTGCACAGTTCACAACTCCACAGACCTTCATGTCATCTGCAAATTTACTAATCCATCCTTCCACGCCCTCATCCAGGTCACTGGTAACTGAACTCCAGGATGAACATTTCCCATCCACCACCACCCTCTGTCTTTTTTCAGATAGCCAATTTGTGATCCAAACTGTTAAATCACTCTCAATCCCATGCCTCTGTATTTTGCGCAATAGCCTACAATGGGGAACCTTATCAAACGCCTCACTGACATCCATATACATCACATCAACCACTTTATTCTCATCCACCTGTTTGATCAATAAGGTTTATGAGGCCTGACATACCCTTCACAAAACTGTGTTGACTATCCCTAATCAACTTATTCCTCTCTAGATTATTATAAATCCTATCACTTATAGCCCTTTCCAACACTTTACCCACAACCGAAGCAAGGCTCATTGGTCTATAATTACCAGGGTTGTCTCTATTCCCCTTCTTGAACAAGGATAGAGCATTAGCAGTCCTCCAGTCTTCTGGTATTATTCCTGTAGACAATGATGACATGAAGATCAAAGCCAAAGGCACTGCAATCTCCTCCCTGGCTTCCCAGAGAATCCGAGGATAAATCCCATCCCACCCAGGGGACTTACCAGACTTTCCAGAATTGCTAACACTTCCTCCTTAAGAAACTCAATCCCGTCTAGTCTAGTAGCCCGTACCTCAGTATTTTCCTCAACAACATTGTCTTTTCCAGTGTGACTACTAATGAAAAATATTCATCCTGCACCTGTCCTATCTCTTCGGGTTCAAAGTACAACTTCCCACTACTGTCCTTGATTGACCCTAATCTTACTCTAGTCATTCTTTTATTCCTGATATACCTCTAGAAATTCTTAGGGTTTTCCTTGACTCTATCCACCAATGACTTCTCATGTCCCCTCCTGGCTCATCTGAGTTCTCTGTTTCGGTCTTCCCTGGCTAGCTTGTAACTCTCAAGCACCCTAACTGAGCTTCATGTTTCATCCTCACATAAGCCTTCTTCTTTCTCTTGACAAGAGATTCAATTTACTTAGTAAACCATGGCTCCCGCATTCGACCACTTCCTCCCTACCTGACAGGTACATACTGTTCAAGGACCCGCAGTAGCTGATCCTTGAACAAGCTCCACATTTCAATTGTGCCCATCCCCTGCAGTTTCCTTCCCCATCCTATGCTTCCTAAATCTTGCCAAATCACATTGTAATTGCCTTTTCCCCAGTTATAACCCTTGCCCTGCGGTACATACCTATCCCTTTCCACCGCTAAAATGAACTTAACCGAATTGTGGTTACTATCACCAAAGTACTCACCTACCTCCAAATCTAACACCTGGCTGTTTTCATTACCTAGTACCAAATCTAATGTGGGTTCGCCTTTTGTTGACCTACATACATGTTGATGGTATAGGTTCATCTTGGAGTGCAGTTACTAGCGGTGTTCCACAAGGATCTGTTTTGGGACCATTGCTGTTTGTCATTTTTATAAATGACCTAGAGGAGGGGCTTGAAAGCTGGGTGAGCAACTTTGCAGATGACACGAAAGTCGGTGGAGTTGTGGACAGCGAAGAAGGATGTGGCAGGTTACAGCGGGATATAGATAAGTTGCAGAGCTGGGCAGAAAGGTGGCAAATGGAGTTCAATGTAGCTAAGTGTGAAGTCATTCACTTTAGTAGGAGTAACAAGAAGATGGATTACTGGGCTAATGGTAGGCTACTTGGTAGTGTGGATGAGCAGAGGGATCTTGGTGTCCATGTACACAGATCTCTGAAAGTTGCCACCCAGATAAATAGTGCTGTGAAGAAGGCGTATGGTGTACTGGGCTTTATTGGTAGAGGAATTGAGTTCCGGAGTCCTGA
The DNA here is from genome assembly GCF_020745735.1 of Hemiscyllium ocellatum. Classification (NCBI taxonomy): domain Eukaryota; kingdom Metazoa; phylum Chordata; class Chondrichthyes; order Orectolobiformes; family Hemiscylliidae; genus Hemiscyllium; species Hemiscyllium ocellatum. The sequence continues at coordinate 87,248,594 of NC_083416.1, read as the reverse complement.
GGTCATGTTGCAACTGTATAAGACTCTGGTGCGGCCTCATCTGGAGTATTGTGTGCATACTGTAGGAAGGACGTGGAGGCATTGGAACGAGTGCAGAGGAGGTTTACCAGGATGTTGCCTGGCATGGTAGGAAGATCTTATGAGGAAAGGCTGAGGCACTTGGGGCTGTTCTCATTGGAGAAAAGAAGGTTTAGGGGAGATTTGATAGAGGTGTATAAGATGATTAGGGGTTTAGATAGGGTTGACAGTGAGAACCTTTTTCCGCTAATGGAGTCAGCTGTTACTAGGGGACACAGCTTTAAATTAAGGGGTGGTAGGTATAGGACAGATGTTAGGGGTAGATTCTTTACTCAGCGGGTTGTGAGTTCATGGAATGCCCTGCCAGTAGCAGTGGTGAACTCTCCCTCTTTATGGTCATTTAAGCGGGCATTGGATAAGCATATGGAGGTTATTGGGCTAGTGTAGGTTAGGTAAGCTTTGGTCGGCGCAACATCGAGGGCCGAAGGGCCTGTACTGCGCTGTATTTTTCTATGTTCTATGTTCTATACATACTGTGTCAGCAAATGTACTTGAACTGTTACATTTCCAGTCAATATTTGGCAAGTTAAAGTCTCCCATAAAAACCACTTTATTACTCTAGCTCATATCCAGAATCATCTTTGCAATCCTTTCCTCTCTATTTCTGGAGCTATTTGAAGGCCTATAGGGTGGCTTCCCAACAGGGTGACTTCTGTGTCTAACCTCAGCCCAAACTACCTCAGGTGAGTCCTCAAATGTCCTTTCTACCACCGTAATACAGTCCTTGACTAACAATGCCACACCTCCCCCTTTTTTACCATCGTCTCTGTTCTTACTGAAACATCTAAATCCCGGAACCTGCAACAACCATTCCTGTCCCTGCTCTACGCAGAAGTATTTCGAAATCTCATCCTTCATAATGGATTCCAGGATCTTACCAATGTCTGAGATTAGGCTAATCGGTCTGTAATTTTCTGTTTTTTGCCTTACTCCCTTTTTAAACAGAGGTGTCATGTTGGTGATTTTGCAATCCTCTGGGACCTTCCCTAATTCTATCAATTCCTGAAAGGTCACCACTAATACCTCCACTATCCCATCAGCCATCTCCCTTAGAACTCTGGGGGAATAAAGTTGAATATTGTCTTTAAAGAAATCTTTATGTATAATTATAAATTCCTCTGAAAGAGTTTAATGAAGCTCTGCTCAGTAATAAATACAATAAAGAATTCAATTGCGATTTCTTTACCCAGAGAGTTGAGAGATGTGGAACTCACTATTGAGGTAAGTAGGACAGATGCATTTAAAGGAACCCAGCAGGCATGGCAACATCTGTGCAGTGAAAGCAGAGTTAACGTTCTCGGTCCACCAACCTTTCTTCAGAACATGTTATTTTAGTGTGTTTAAGGGGAAGATCAATAGACACATGAAGGAAGAGGGAATTGAGGGTTGAACTATTAGGACTGGATAAAGAAGAAATTCTGAATAATCTGTTTCTGTGTTTAAAACTTTCTGTAACATTAACTAATGCAGCAGTGAGACAGAAGAAAAACCTTTCCAGAACCTAGGTATCATGTAGTCTGGCTTTGTAATGTCATTTAATAGTTCAATTTTTAAAATGTTCTGTAATGGCTTGCAATGGTTTGTAATGGTTCATAACACTTTGTACTGTTCCTATAAATATTGTGGAACAGGGGTTCAGGAACCTTGAAAGTGGTAGACAGGGTGGTGAAGAAGATCTTAGGTATACTTGTTTTTATCAGAGCATTGAGTGCAGGAGTTGGGGCATCATGTTACAGCTGTACAAGACATTGGTAAAGGTATCTGCTATTGGAAGGATGTTATTAAACTGGAAAGGGTGCAAAGAATATTTACAAGGTTGTTACCAAGTCTGGAAGGTTTAAATTATTAGGAAAGGCTGGGACCTTTTTCCCTGGAGCATAGGAGGCTGAGGGGTGACCTTATAGAGGTTTCTAAAATAACAAGGGGCAGAAATAAGATGGGGAGCCAAGGTCTTTTCCGAGGGTGGGGGAGTCCATAACTAAAGGGGGTAGGTTTAAGGTGAGGGGAAAGATTTAAAAAGGACCTGAGGGACAATGTTTTCACACAAAGGATGGTCCTTGTATAGAATGAGCTGCCACAGGAAGGGTAGAGCTGGGCACAATGACAGCAATGAAAAGGCATCTGGATGGGGAAATGAATAGGAAGGGATATGGGTCAAATGCAGGCAAATGGGACTAGATCAGGAAGGAAAAATTGGTCAGTATGGATGAGTTGGGCTGAAGGGCCAGTTTCCATGTTTTATGACTCTATGCCTCTCCAACAACAATCATGGATCAGATTCAAGATGAAATAACAGAAAACTTGGAAGTGCCTGGTATAATAGAGTTGAATCAGCAGGACTTTGTCAAAGGGAGGCCATCCATTGGAATTCTTTCAGAAAGTAACAAGTTTGATAATGGAGTGGGCATGATTGATTTGGGTTTCCATAAAGGACATTGACAAGGTGCTGTACAGGAAACTGCTAACAAAGAACAAGAACAAAGAAAGCCCAGGAACAGGCCCTTCCGCCCTCCAAACCTCAGCCGATCCAAATCCACTGTCTAAACTTTTCGCCCAATTCCTAACCACCTGTATCCCTTTGCTCCCCACCTACTCAGGCATCTGTCCACACGCATGAGTAAGTGAATCTCCTGTGCCTGCCTCTACTACCTCTGCTGGCAACGCGTTCCAGGCACCCACCGCCCTCTGTGTGAAGTACTTTGTGTGTATCCCCCTTAAACTTTTCTTCTCTCACCTTGAACACATGACCTCTCGTTATTAAATCCCTCAACCTGGGAAAAAGCTTATCTCTATCCACCCTGTCTATACCCTTCATGATTTTGTAGACCTTAATCAAGTCCCCCAAATCTTTTTTCTAATGAGATATTTTGCAAAATAAGATAAGAGCCCATGGTGTTAGTGATTAATGGAGTTCAGAGGGGTCAGTGTTGTGCCCACAATTATCACATTATCCATTAATGATCTGGACAAAGGAATTGAGAAACAATACCCAAAGTTTTCAGATGATACAAAGATAGATGGAGGGACAGCCGGTGTGGAGGGACAGCCGGTGTTGAGGGACAGCTGGTGTTGAGGGACAGCCAGTGTTGAGGGACAGCCGGTGTTGAGGAGGCAGGGCAGTTGTAGAAGCACTTGGACAGGCTAGGAGACTGGACAAAAAAGTGGCAGATGAAATACAATGTGGGGAAATGTAATGTCATTTATTTTGGTAGGTAGATTAGTGGCAGAGACTATTTTCTAAATGGGGATAGACTTCAGAAACGTGAAGCGCACAGGGACTTGGAGTCCTAGTTTAGGTTTCTCTTAAGCTTAACATGCAGATTCAGTTGGCAGTTAGGAAGGCAAATGTAATATTAGCATTGTGCCGTTGAAGTTGTAGAAGGCTCTGGTCAGAACTGATTAAAGGCGGCTCCCTGGACCCAAAATATTCACTCTGCTTTCTCTCCACAGATGCTGCTCGGCCTGTTGAGTTTCTCCAGCAATTTCTGCTTTTGTTTCTGATTTCCAGCATCTGCAGTTCTTCAGTTTCTTTTTGGAACAGTGTGAGCAAGTTGAGGCCCTGTATATAAGGAAGGGTATGCTGACCTTGGAGTATGTCCAGAGGAAGTTTATAAGAATGATCCTGGGAATAATCTTGGGACTTTTCACAGGAGGCAAGGCTGAGGACTCTGGGTCTATACTTGATAGAGCTTAGAAAGTTGAGGGGGAAATCGGATTGAAACTTATAGAATACAGAGAAGCCCGGGTAGAGTGAACATGAATAAGATGATTCCACTTGTGGGAAATGCTAGGACTCAAGGCACAGCACCAGAGTGAAGGGATGACCCTTTGGAACTGAGATGAAGAGGAATAATTTCAGCCAGAGGATGGGGAATCTGTGGAACTCATTGCATGCAGAAGGCTGTGGAGGCCAAGTCAATGAGTGTCTTTAAGACAGATAGATAGGTTCTTGATTAATCAGGGATCAAGGGTTACAAGAGAAGGCAGGAGAATACGTTGAGAAACATATCAGCCATGATTGAATGGTGCAGACCTGAATGGCTGAATGCCTAATTCTGTTCCTAAAGCCTACTGTATTATGCGTTATGTTGGCCATTTGATTCCCTCAGAATTCAATGTGTGAAATTACAAACAGAATAGGGAAGATTTACAAAACATCTTTATATTTGTCAGTTCTTCCTTTTAAAAACAAAGGAATCTCTCACATAATATTGGTAAACTAAACCTCGATTATCAAAAGAAACATTGCACTGGTTTGTTCATGAGATTGGCTGGAGTTAAATCACAAGAAACAAGCCTCACACCTGCTCCATTATCCCTTTTGGAAACTTTTTCAGGAAGGTACTCAGGAGGTCTTGCAAATGCTTTGGAAAGTGAAACAGAGTTAATATTTTAAATCCAGCATGACTTTTCTTCACACAGGAGAGAGAGAAAATCTCTCTTACATATGGCTTTCAAATTGGCTCATTCTTAACGTTGAAACACGTGGAGTTTTACATTGGAAAAATACTGTATGTTATTTTAGCATACACTTGATAACAAGTGAGAAATGTTTAATATGGTTAAAAATCAAGTATATGAAATGAAAATTAAAACTGACTCGTCAGAGTTCTAAAAACAGAGTTTTTTACTATGGGAATCTTGTGGCTTTTTACTGACACAATTCATTCATTTCTAAAGTGAGCAATCATAATTGAAATGCAATGAACTTCTGCAATCACTTTAGTGAACAGACGTATCAATAGTTTACTGAGAAATGTCCTGATCATTACACAACTGCCTTTCCTGAGATTGAGGCATGTGAACTTCTGAGATCCCAAAAGTTATTGGTCCAAAACCCTCTGAGAATTTAAGCTGAAATTTCAGGGAGCATTAAGGTTGCGATCCAATGCTCGAGATAATTGTCCTAAATTAGAGCTCCTACTTCCCACTGACCTTCAGGAATGGCATCTTTCATGTGCTGAGATATTCCTTTTTGAACTAATAGGAACCCGATACATTCCAGTTATAGTTCACTGGCGTCAGTGATAATTTCAATTAAACTGGAAGCTGCTGTAAGTTGGAGGTTGGGGTGGTGAGGGTGAGGGTCACTGATGGCCCCTTCTCTGCACTGACTGAGTGCCCCAGCTAGAAAGCAGACTGTGTGTGTGTGTGTGTGTGTGTGTGTGTGTGTGTGTGTGTGTGTGTGTGTGTGTGTGTGTGTGTGTGTGTGTGTGTGCTAGCTTCCTGGGAGTTGACTGGTTTGGAAGGATGAGGGGCATGCTGCAGGTGGGGGGAGAAAATGGGAGATGTGATAAGAAGGGTAGGGAGGATATGTTTGAGGGGGTTGGGGTAAGGGATGTGGGGATGAAGGGTAGAGAGGGGTGAGAGGGATGGAGGTGAAGGAAAGGGTTTGAGGAGTTGCAGGAGAGGGAGGAGTGGCATGCCCGGGCCATCACTGCAGTCAGATTTACAAAGTCGGGGACATGAGGGGGAACATCTGAAAGTTATGATGATTTTTAAATTGAAGTTATTTGCTGAGGTGCTGTTTCTCCAGTAAGACCCACCTCTCTCCTGCAGCAGCTGGGCGCTTTAGGGTAAGTGTATCACAGCACTGAGCCAGCTAGACAGATCCTAGACTTTATTGTGAGACCAGGATCCCAGATTCAGAATAAAAAAATCACCCCCTATGTCTATTACAGCCACCAATAGAAAGCTGGCTAGTTGAAGGCACACATCCGTTTATACACTGTGGATATTACTGTAACCTTGAGCAGGAGAACAATTACTGAAAGCAATTATTGAAACTGCTCCATTATCCATTGACCTCCCAGTGCTGCCATTCTTCTGTTTAATAAGCTATTATTAGAAGAAACTCATTTCACAAGATCACAGAGAGTCGTGAGCAAAGGTGCTATTTATTGCTAAAGCAGTCAGTCATTCTTTCCACTTCAGACCATAACATGCAGAAGGAAAGTAGACCATTCAGCCCATTTGACTATTGTCCAATGAAATCATGGATATTTTGATCATTCTCAACACCTCTTTCTTGCCTTTACCCCATACCAGATTACCTTGCTGATTAAAAACCTACTGACATCAGCATTGAAAATACTCAATGACACAGCCTGACAGCACTCTGAAGGACACAAACTCACAATCCAAGTGCAGAAATTCCTCCTCACCTGTTTTACAAAAGTGTGACCCTCTACTCAGATTGCGCTTTCTGATCCTAGACTCCCCCACAAGGGGAAACACATCTATGTGAAATATTCTGACAGGAGTAGATGTTTCTCCAAGGAGTACAGGGACACATCAAGTAAGCTTCTCTTTTTTACTTTCTGACCAGGGGACTAGCAGGGATGGCAGTGCAGGGAGAGGACTGTTCTTCCGGCATGATGTTTGAGGTGAGGGACGCCATTAGTGTCCCATCCAAGTACATCTGCAGGAAGTGCATCCAACCCTCGTACCTCCAAGGCCGTGTTAGAGAACTGGAGCGGGAGCTGGATGAACTTTGGATCATTCGAGAGGCAGAGGCTGTGATAGATAAGAGTTACAGGGAAATAGTTACTCCTAGGCACGAAGAAAGCTGGGTGACTGTTCAAAGGGGGAGAAAACAGTCAGTGGAGAGATCCCCTGTGGTTGCTCCCCTGAAAAACAAGTACACAGTTTTGGATTCTGTTGGAGGGGGATGACTTCCCAGGAGCATGCAGTGGGGTGCAGGTCTCTGGCACAGAGTCTGTCCCTGTTGCACAGAAGGGAAGGAGGGAAAGGAGGAGAGTGTTAGTCATTGGGGACTCAATAGTTAGAGGGTCAGATAGGTTTGTTGGGAATGAAAGAGACTCACGGTTGGTGTGTTGCCTCCCAGGTGCCAGGGCGGTGATGTCTTGGATCGTGTCTTTGGTGCCTGAGGGGAGAGGGTGACCAGCCCCAAGTTGTGGTCGTGTAGTTTCAAATGACATAGGTAGAAAGAGGGATAGGGATGTAAAGTGGGATTTCAGGGAGTTAGGGTGGAAACTGAGAGTGAAAACAAATAGTGTTGTTATTTCTGGTTTATTCCCGTGCCACATGACAGCGAGGTGAAGAACAGAAAGAGATAATCAGCTGAACACGTGGCTGCAGGAATGGTGCAGGAGGGAGGGTTTCAGGTACTTGGATAATTCGGGCTCATTCTGGGAAAGGTGGGACCTCTACAAACAGGATGGTCTTCAATTGAACCAGAGGGGTACTGATATCGTGGATGGGAAATTTGCTGGGACTATTCAGGTGAGTTTAAACGAGCTCAGCAGGGGGATGAGGTGTAGTTCCAATGCACAGAAGGATGAGAATAGGGAGGGCATGGACAGGATATCACAGTCACAGGAATATGCTGGCAGACAGCGAAGTGGTTTGAAGTGTGTCCACTTCAACACCAGGAGTATCCAGAATAAGGTAGGTGAGCTTGCAGCATGGATAGGTACCTGGGATTTCAATGTTGTGGCCATTTCAGAGACATGGATAGAGCAGGGTCAGGAATGGATGTTGCACGCTCCAGGGTTGAGATCTTTCATTAAGATCAGGGGAGGCGGTAAAAGCGGGGGAGATGTGGCCATGTTTGTCAAGGACGTTATAATGGTGGCCGAAAGAACTTTTGTCGAGGACATGTCCACTGAGATGATATGGGTTCTGGTTAGAAACAGGAGGAGTGAAGTCACACTGCAGGAAGTATTTTTATAGGCGTCTCCGCAGAATTCCAGGGAAGTGGAGGAGAGTATTGGCAAAATTATTCTGGGTAGGAGTGGAAGAAAGAGGGTGGTCATTATGGGAGACTTGAACTTCCCCAACACTGACTGAAAAGCTATAACACTAGTACATAGAACATAGAACATTGAAAAGCACAGCACAAAACTGGCCCCTTCGGCCCATTATATTGTGCCGAGGATTATTTCTAATCTATAAAAATAACCTAATCTACCCACCCCTCAATACTGTATGTCCAGTAGTTGCTTAAATGTCCCTAAAGACTCTGCTTCCACCACCACAGCTGGCAACGCATTCCATGCATTCACAACCCTCTGCGTAAAGAACCTTCCTCTGACGTCTCCTCTATACCTTCCTCCTAATATCTTCAAACTGTGGCCCCTCGTGCCAGTCAATCCTGCCCTGGGGAAAGGTCTCTGGCTATTGACTCTATCCATGCCTCTCAAAACCTTGTAAACCTCGATAAGGTCACCTCTCTTCCTCCTTCTCTCCAGAGAGAAAAGTCCGAGCTTAGTCAACCTCTCTTCCTTGGAACCTTCTTTGCACTCTCTCCAAAGCTTCTGGATCTTTCCTATAGTAGGGTGTCCAGAACTGGACACAATATTCCAAGTGTGGTCTCACCCGGGACTTGTAGAGCTGCAGCAAAACCTCGCGGCTCTTAAACTCGATCTCCCTGTTAATGAAAGCCAAAACACCATATGCTTTCTCAACAACTCTATCCACTTGGGTGGCAACTTTGAGGGATCTATGTGCTTGAACACCAAGATCCCTCTGTTCCTCCAAACTGCCAAGAATCCTGTCTTTAATCCTGTATTCAGCATTCGAGTTCGACCTTCCAAAATGCATCACTTCACATTTATCCAAGTTGGACTCCATCTGCCATTTCTCAGCCCAGCTCTATAGCCTGTCTATGTCGCGCTGCAGCTTGCAATAGCCCTCAATACTATCAAAGGCACCTCCAACTTTTGTGTCATCAGCAAATTTACTAACCCACTCCTCAACCTCCTCATCCAAGTCATTTATAAAAACTACAAAGAGCAGAGGCCCAAGAACAGAGTCCTCCGGGACCCCACTCATCACTGACCTCCAGGCAGAATACTTTCCATCTACAACCACTCTCTGCCTTCTGTCAGCCAGCCAATTCTGAATCCAGATCGCCAAATCTCCCTGTATCATATTCCTCCTGACTTTATGAATGAGCCTACCTTGGGCAACCTTATCAAATGCCTTGCTGACGTCCACATACACCACATCCACTCCTCGACCTTCATTGACCTGTCTTGTCACCTCCTCAAATAACTCAATAAGATTTGTGAGGCATGACCTACCCCTCACAAAGCCATGTTGACTGCCTTTACTTATGTTATGCTTTTCCAAATAGTCATAAATCCTATCCCTCAGAATCCTTTCCAAAACCTTGCTGACCACAGATGTGAGACTGACTGGCCTGTAATTGCCAGGGATTTCCCTATTGCCCTTCTTGAAAAGAGAAACAACATTCACCTCCTTCCAATCCTCCGGTACGGTTCCTGTGGAGAGTGAGGAAGCAAAGATCTTTGCCAGCTGTTTAGCAACCTCCTTTCTCGCTTCCCAGAGCAAACTAGGATAAATCTGGTCTGGTCCTGGGGACTTATCAATCTTAATGTTTGCCAAAATTTCCAGCACATCAACTTCATCAATCTTGATCTGGTCAAGCCTGTATCCCAGCTCCTCAAAGTTCTCATTCACAACAAGTGCGTCAGATGGATCGGTTTTTGTCCAATGTGTGCAGGAGGCTTTCCTGACACAGTATGTCAAAGGGCCAATGAGAATGGAGGCCACACTGGATCTGGTGCTTGGTAATGAACCAGGTCAGGTGTTTGATTTAGTGGTAGGTAAGTACTTTGGAGACAGTGACCATAAATCGGTTACTTTTTTAAAAAAGTGATAGAAAGGGATAGGCACATCCGCAAGGCAAGAGTTGTCGATGAGGGAAGGGCAATTATAATGCGATTAGGCAAGACTTAGGATGCAAAGAATGGAGTCACGAAATGTAGGAGATGGGGACAATCAAAATGTGGAGCTGGTTTCAGGAACACACTGCAGGTCCTTGATAGGCATATCCTGTTAGGCAGAGAGGAAGTGATAAGGTGAGGGAACTGCGGTTTACGACAGAAATTGCATATCTTGTCAAGCGGAAAAAGGAAGCTTATGTGACGATGACACAAGATGGTTCAGATGAGACGATGGAGAGTTACAGATGAGCTAGTAAGGATTAAAAGAGAGAGTTAAGAAGAGCAAGGAGGGGACATGAACAGTCTTTAGCAAGGAGAATAAAGGAGAATCCTAATGCTTCCTATAGGCATGTGAGGAATAAAAGGATGACTAGGGTAGAAATAGGGCCAGTCAAAGTCAGAAGTGGGAAGTTGTGTGTAGACCCTGTGGAGATTGGAGAGGTGCTAAATGAATATTTCTCATTGATTTTCACTCAGGAAAAGGAGAATATTGAAGAGGGGAAGAATGAGATTCAAGATATTAGACAAGAAAGGATTGACGTTAGTAAGGAAGAGGTGTTATCAATTCTAGAATGTGTGAAAGTAGACAAGTCCCCTGGGCTGGCTGGGATTTATCTGAGGATTCGCTGGGAAACTAGGGAGGAGGTGTTGGAGCCTTTGGCTTTGATCTTTGAGTCGGCACTGTCCAGAGGTTTAGTACCTCAGGACTGGAGGTTTGCAAATGTTATGCCTTTGTTCAAAGACAGCAGGAGAGATGACCCAGGTAATCAGGGTTTAGTGAGCCTTACATTTGTTGTAGGAAATGTTTTGGAAAGAATTATACGAGATAGGATTTATAATCATCTAGCAAGCAACAATTTTATTGCAGATAATCAACATGGTTTCATCAAGGGCAGGTCATGTCTCACAAATCTCATTGAGTTTTTTGAGAAGGTGACCAAGTATGTGGATGAGGGTAGGGCAGTTGACATGGTATACATGGACTTCAGTAAAGCCTTTGATAAGGTTCCATATGGGAGGCTGTTGGAAAAAATGCAGAGGCATGGGATTGAGGGTAATTTAGCAGTTTGGATTAGAAACTGGCTTTCTGAAATAATGGAAGCGAGTGGTGGTTGATGGAAAATATTCAGCCTTGAGTCCAGTTAGTGGTGGTGTGCCACAAGGATTTGTTTTGGGACCACTGCTGTTTGGCAATTTTATAAATGACTATGACGCAGGCATAGGTGGGTGAGTTACTAAGTTTGCACTAAAGCCAGTGGAGTAGTGGACAGTGTGGTCAGTGTGGAAGAATGTTGCAGGTTGCAGGGAGATTTGGATAAACTGCAGAATTGGACTGAAAGGTGACAAATGGAGTTCACTGCAGATAAATGTGAGGTGATTCACTTTGGGAAGAATAACAGCAAGGCAGAGTACTGGGACAATGGACAATTCTTGATGGTGTGGATGTGCAGAGGAATATTGCTGTTCATATGCATAGATCATATGCATATGCCACCCACGTTGATAGTGCTGTTAAGAAGGCATACAATGTGTTAGGTTTTATTGGTAGAGGGATCGAGTTCTGGAGCTGTGATGTCATGCTGCAACTATACAAAATGCTAGTGCGGCCGCACTTGGAATATTGTGTACAGTTCTGTTCGCCCTATTACAGGAAGGATGTGGAAGGACTGGAAAAGGTGCAGAGGAGATTTACCAGGATGTTGCCTGGTCTGGAGGGAAGGTCTTATGAGGGAAGGCTGAGAGACATGAGTCTGTTCTCATTGGAAAGAAGAAGGCTAGGAGGGGATTTGATAGAGACATACAAGATGAGCAGAGGATTAGATAGGGTAGACAGTGAAAGTCTTTTTCAAAGAACAGAAGAGCAAAGAAAATTTACAGCCCAGTCACAGGCCCTTCAGCCCCCCCAAGCCTGAGCTAATCCAATTGTATTGTCTAAACCTGTCAGTCAGTTCCTAAGCATCTGTATCCCTCTGCTCCCCACCTACTCATGCATCTGTCCAGACGCATCTTAAATGAATCTACTGTGCCTGCCTCTACCACCTCTGCTAGCAACGCGTTCCAAACGCCCACCACCCTCTGTGTGAAGTACTTGCCGCATGTATCCCCACTTAAACTTTCCATCTCTCACCTTGTAAGCATGACCTCTCGTTATTGAATCCTTCACCCTGGGAAAAAAGCTTGTCTCTATCCACCCTGTCTATACCCTTCATGATTTTATAAGCCTCAATCAGGTCCCCCCTCAATCTTCTTTTTTCTAATAAAAATAAACCTAACCTACTCAACCTCTCTTCATAGCTAGCACCTTCCATACCAGGCAACATCCTCGTAAACCTACTCTGTGCCCTCTCTAAAGCATCCACATCCTTTTGGTAATGTGACGACCAGAACTGTACACAGTATTCTAAATGCGGCCAAACCAATGTCTTATACAATTTTAGCATGACTGGCCAGCTCTTATACTCAATACCCCGTCCAATGAAGGCAAGCATATCATATGCCTTCTTGACCATTCTCTCCACCGGTGCAGCAACCTTCAGGGTACAATGGACCTGCACTCCCAGATCTCTCTGCCCATCAACTTTTCCCAAGGCTCTTCCATTCATTGTATAATTCGCTCTAGAATTAGTCTTGCCTAAATGCATCCCCTCACGTTTGTCTGGATTGAAATCCACCTGTCACTTTTCCGCCCAACTCTCCAATCTATGTATATCCTCCTGTATCCTCTGACAGTCCCTTATGCTTTCTGCTACTCCACCAATCTTCGTGTCATCTGCAAACTTGCTGATCATACCAACAGTACCCTCTTCCAGATCCTCTTCCTCTTTCCTTCGATGATGATGTCCACTTGTATGAGAGGGCATAGTTACAAATTAAGGGGTAATAGATTTAAGACAAATATCAGAGGCAGGTTCTTTACTCAGGAGAATGGTAAGGGCGTGGAATGTCCTGCCTTCCAATATAGTTAACTCAGCCACATTAGTGAGATTTAAACAATCCAGTGGACCCAGCACTGACCCCTGTGGAACACCACTGGTCACCTTTCTCCATTTCAAGAAACTCCCTTCAATTACTACTCTCTGTCTCCTATTGCTCAACCAGTTCTTTATCCACCTAGCTAGAACACCCTGCACACCATGTGACTTTACTGTTTCCATTCGCTTACCATGGGGAACCTTATCAAATGCCTTTTAAAGTCCATGTATATGACATGTAGGGGAATGGGCTTAGATTAGTTCACAGGTTGGTGCAAAATCGAGGGCCGAAGGGCCTGTTCTGCGCTGTATTGTTCTATGTTCTATGTTCTGTCGGTCCAACCTCTTGTTTTAGGAAATTCCACTATACTTGAGATAAGCCAAAACAAACCTTCTCTAGATTGCCACCAATGCCAGAATATCTTTCCTCAGGTAAAGGGCCAAAACTGTTCACAATATTCCAGCTGTGGTCTGACTAGTGCCTCGTATCATTTTGGTAATCTCTCCATGCTGTAGCTTTCTTCAATCTGTATCTATTTTTGATTTGTCCCCCTCCTCTTTGATGATATTTTTCTCCAATACATTTTGTTTGCCATTGTCTCACTGTTGGTGCGTCCCCAACCTGTTTCGTTGTAAGGTGCATCTCAATTCTCTTATTCAATAAATTACATGAATCTGATTATACTTCGATCACTTGTCTCAAGATGCTCTCACATAGATACATTCTTCATCTGTTTTGGGTCTTTTCTTTTATTAGATCCAACAATGTTATCCCTTTGTTGGGTTTCTGAAATTCTACATCAGAAAAAAGTTTATCACATAACTATGAAATCTCCACATTCTGTAGTTTGAGCTATGTGTCAGGAATGTGTGAACAAGTCTGAAAGAAGCTGTGCATTTTGAAGTCAGAAGAGGATGAACCACTGTAAATTTCCCAGAGGAATCTTGAAAGGAGGGTTCTGTCACTTGCCTGATTCCAGCTTGCCCTGTGGACCCTTTCACTGTGACAGATGAATAACCTGACCAGATTTATTGAGCTAATTGTTTCAGTCAGACTACAGCTAACACAGGCTCACTTTGTACAAAAGAAACTGATCATCCTGGGATAGTGTGGGGTTATTGTGGTGCAAGGGTAGTGCCCCATCTCTGGACCAGAATGCCTGATTAAAATCACACCTGCACCAGAATTTGTAGTCATATCTCTGAACAGGGTGATTGGAAACTATCTAATCCTGGGTCACTAATTGGGTTGAGGCAAAGGCACTTGACAATATCGGATCATTGCTCCTTTATCCTGCATCTTTAGAGGAATGTTGACTCCATGGATATGGAGCATGGGAGCATCAACAACTCATTTTTACCAAGACAAATCATTCCCAGCCTCTCACCTGGAAAATCACTGGCATCAGGGAGAAAAAAAGCAAACAATTTTAAACTTCATCATAATTCTTTTTGAAACCATTTATCTCTTAGGTGAGCAAAAAAATGCAACTCTTATTTCATATGAAATTTCTGCCTGAACACATGAAGGTCAAATTGACGATGAAAACCCACCAAAAGGGATATAATAACCGAAGAATTTCAATGGGAGAGGGAAAAAGATGTGCAACGGATGAGATTACCAGCCCGATGAACTAATTCCAGAGAGGCTGGTATCCCGTCACCAAGTCACCCTTTATTTACACTTGGAGAGTACTTGACACTGATCCACCTCCCTCAGAGCCAGCTCCCAGAGTGAAAAGGCCCTCTGACATAAGAAAAGCAAAAGAATAATAACCAGGAGCAGAAGTAGGCTTTCTGGCCCTTCAAGCCTGCTCTGCCATTCAATAAGATCATGACTGATCTTTTCATGGACTCAGCTCCACTTACCCACCCTCTCACCATAACCCTTAATTTCATTATTGTTCAAAAAACATCTTAGCTTTAAAAACATTTACTGAAGTAACATCAACTACTTCACTGTGCAGGGAATTCCACAGATCCACAACCCTCTGGGCGAAGAAATTTCTTCTAAAGTTGGTCTTAAATCTGCTCCCACTAATTTTGAGGCTATGATCTATCATCCTATTCTCACCCACCACAGGAAACATCCTCTCCACATCTATCTTATCTATTCCCTTCATAATTTTATATATTTCTATAAAATCCTCCCCCCCCCCTCATTCTTCTGAATTCTAATGAATATAATCCCGGCATAAGCCAACCCTCTCAACTCTGGAATCAACCTAGTGAGCTTCCTCTGCACCCACTCCAGTGCCAGCACATCCTTTTTCAAGTGAGGAGGAGACTAAAACTACACACAGTACTTCAGGTGTGGCCTCACCAGCACCCTGTACAGCTGCAACATAACCGCACAGCTTTTAAACTTAATCTCTTTAACAATGAAGGACAAAATTCCATTTGCCTTCCTAATTACTTGTTGTACCTGCAGACCAACCTTCTGTGATTCATGCACAAGGACACCCAGGTCCCTCTGCACAGCAGCATGCTGCAACTTTTGTCATTTACGTAATAGTTCTTTTTACTGTTAATACAAACAAAATTAATGACTTCTCATTTATTAACAGTGTACTCCATCTGCCATTCCTTTGCCCACTCACTTAAAATTTATGTTTTGCAAGTTTCACAGTCTTCTGCACACTGCGCTACCACTCAAGTTAGTGTCATCTGCAAACTTTGACACAGTATATGTGGTCCCCAATTCCAAATTTCCCCAATGCAAATTGAGAATAATTGTGGTCCCAACACTGATCCCTGAGGCACACCATCAGTTACGGATTGCCAGCCAGAATAGCACTCATTTATCCCCACTCTGCTTCCTGTTAGTCAACTAATCTTCTATCCACAACACTGGTGTAGCCTGCTTTCTATTTTTATGTTTGAGTTTCCTTGGGGGTTGGTGATGTTATTTCCTGTGGTGACATTATTTCGTATGGTAATGGAATTTCTGTTTTTTTTACTTTGGGGGTGGTAAATGGGATCCATATTAATATGTTTGTTGATAGAGTTCCAGTTAGAGTCACCTCAGGGAATGACATTGTCAACCCAAGGAAACTCAAACAGACAAATAGAAAGCAGGTGACATCACCAGTGCTTCATTCGGAGGCTCACTGACATTGTTAACTAGTATGGTGACGAAACGTCTGAAAACAAACCTTCCAGCTCAGGGGGCAAACCTACATCCAGAACCTCAAACTGAGCTACAAATCTTCTCAAAACTCGCTAACTCCTATTTATATCTGTTAGCCATGGCTCCTTGATTGGACCAGATTAACAGTCCCAATCAGGGAACTAATTCTTCCTGGCTGACCTCATTATATGATTGCTGTTATTTTACAGTAAATGGATGAGTTGGTTCCTTCATTAACAGGATGCTACCATCAGCCAATGAGATGCTTGGGCACTCACACCAAGGTGAAATTTGATATGAGTTTCAGTGTTACAGTTAATGTCATGCATATCGTCCGAACATGCAAACGACCAGGGGTCCAGATCAGAACATATGTTCCTTTGACTGTCAGAGTTGGCAGCATGCCAATTGCATTAGCAGCCCATGATGCCAGACTGAGAGTATAGTGCCCAACATCAGGTGAAATTCTGCTCCTGGACAACATTTATTAAATAATCCAGACTGTGTTAAGAATTTAACAAAAAGTACTTTTAAGATTCTCAGTTGAGTTCAAGGTAATTGAAATAGCTCTCTAGCCGAGTCAGGCATGTGGTTCTAAGGTAATTACAGATGGATACCTGCTGACCTTGCCAGTGATGCCCTAACCCATGTCAACCGCAGTCCAACCAATCAACATCATCTTCTCAAAGAGGAATAGAGACATACAAGATAATCAGAGGGTTAGATAGGGTGGACAGGGAGAGCCTTTTTCCAAGTATGGGGATGGCAAACATGAGGGGACACAACTTTAAAGTGAGGGGAGATAGGTATGAGACAGATGTCAGAGGTAGTTTCTTTACCGAGAGAGTAGTAAGGGCATGGAATGCTTTGCCTGCAACGGTAGTAGATTTTCCAAGTTTAAGTGCATTTAAGTTGTCATTGGACAGGCAAACGGACGTACATGGAATAGTGTAGGTGGGATGGGCTTCAGATTAGTATGACAGGGCGGCGTAACATCGAGGGCCGGAGGGCCTGTACTGTGCTGTAATGTTCTATGTTCTATGTTCTCATGTTGCATAAACTGTTGTGACCTTTCTCTCATTGGTTTCTCATTTCTATCAGTCTTGATGACTGCAAGACAAAGAGCTTCTACTTTAACAACATTCATGTTCTGTGCTCCCAAGGAACTACTATTTAAGGACAAAATGTTACCTATGGTGATAAAACTCAAAAGCAAGGCACTGACCCAGAATACACTCACTGTTCTGGAATAACTAAGGATTCCTTGGCTCACAATCTGAAGAGCAGGTCATAGGCCAATATTCCTTCTTCAAGTAAATACAAGAAGTGCTGGAGAAATTCTGCTCCTCAGCTGGATGGAAAAGATCTGACAGAGCCATTCAAAGAACAGCAGGACAGTTTTCCCAGTGTCCTTGACAGTGTTTAATCCTCACCCACCACTTAATCAAGAACTCAGCTAGTGATATTTCTTCTTTGGAAATGAATTCAGTTTAGTCTTGAAAGCCTGGTACTTTATCAGTTTTTAAAGGAGTAGAAGGCATTCTCTCAAGGACAGTGATGATTGCTCAATCAGCCTTTACAAATCATTTACATTGTTCTGTCACAGGGATAAGGCTGAGCTAATCAAAAGCTGATGTGTTAGTTCCTTCACGGTCTACACTCACCTTCCTCAATACAGTTCTTCTAAGAGGTTGAACACAAGTGAATGATCTACAACATCATGCCTGAGTCTACATATCTTGGTGTCATCATTACTCAGCATCTTCAGAACCTCTCTTATCCTTAGTTTTTGAAAATTTGCTCTGACTGAACATCATGGAAGATTAAAGAATAAAAGATTCAAAATTTGGATTAATTTCTGATGATTCCATTAATCAGGAAGTCCAGAACCAGGGGATCAATTTAACGAAATAGAGTAGGCTACAGGTTGATACAGTACACAACCCCATAACCAACAGATCAAGTCAAATATACACTGAAGGAGACGCACTGGAATCAATACATTAATCCTGTTTCTCCCCCCACAGATGGTGGCAGACCTACTGAGTTTCTCCAGAATTTTCTGCTTTTAGTCCAGATCTCCAGCATCTGCCCATCTCGGCTTTATTTTGGGTCAGATGTGACTGACACAATTTTGTTGACACTGAAACAATGAACAAGATACAGAAGAGGGTCCACAAATTGTAGGTAATGATGGAACTGACTTGAAAAAACAAAGATCAAAGAACAGTACAGCACAGGAGCAGGCTCTTCGGCCCACGAAGACTGCATCAACATATGCTGCCTTTCGAAACTAAGACTTTTTGCCTCCCTGCAAACCTTATCCCCCTATTTCCTGGTTATTCATGCATCTGTCAAGATGCCTTTTAAATATTGCTATTGTATTTGCCTCCACCACCACTTCTGATAGCACATTCCAAACACTTACCACCCTCTGTGAAAAATAAACTTGCCTCTCACATCTCCTTTACACTTTCTCCCTATTACCTTTAACCTATTTCCCCTAGTAAATGATTTTTCTATGCTGGGAAAAAGATACCAACAATCCATTCTCTCTATGCCTCTCATAACTTTATAAACTTCTACCAGGCCACCCCTCAACCTCGAATGTTCAAGTGCAAACAAACCAATTTAGTTCAACCTCTCCTCATAGCCAATACCCTCCAAACCAGGCAAAATCCTGGTAAGCTGCTTTTGTAACCTCTCAACACCATCCAAACCTTCCTGGCAGCATGGCAACCAAAACTACACATATTCCAAATGCATACTCATTAAAGTTCGACACAACTGCAACATGACTTGCCAATTTTTAGACTCTACCTTGACCGATGAAGGTAAGCATGCCATAACCACCTTAACTACCTTAACTACTTGTGTTTCCACTTTTAGGCAACTGTGCACTTGTATGCCTAGATCCCTCTGTATGATGATGCTAAGGGCTCTGCCATTTACTGTCTACATTTCTGCTGCATTAGATCTTCCATGAAATGTATCAACTCACAATTTTCCAGATTAAAATTGCATCTGCCATTTCTCAACCAAGTCTCCAGCCTGTCTGTATCCCAGTGTATCCTTTGGAAATCCTCCACCCTACATGTAGCTCTCCTAATTTTTGTCATTCACAAACTCACTAATCAGGCCAATTACATTCTCCTTAATACATATTACAAACCTTACAGGTCCCAGCACTGATCCCTGGGAAACACCACTGGTCACAAATCTCCAGTCAGAAAAACACTTAGTGAGTTTTGAGAAGATTTGTAGCTCAGGTTGAGGTTTTGGACACAGGTTTGTTCACTGATCTGCAAGGTTCATTTCCAAACATTTGGTTACCTTACTAGGTAACATCGTCAGTGGGCCTCAGGTGAAACAATGCTGAAAATTCCTGCTTTCTATTTATATGTTTGGGTTTCTTTAGGTTGGTGATGTCATTTCCTGTGGTGATGTTATTTCCAGTGAAGTCACTTCCTGTTCCTTTTCTCAGGGGGTGGTAGATGGGGTCTACTGCTCTGCGTAGTTTCTCTGCACTGCAGTGTGTGTTGGCTCATTGAAATAATGTTCTGATGGAGCTTCGTTTGTGGGTGTTGGGGTGATTGCTTCTGCAGTTCAATACTTGGTCCGTATATGTTGTTTTCCTGTAGACGTTGGTTTGAAGTTTCCCATTGGCTGTTCAGAAATGACTGCCAGACTACTCAGATTCCTTGGCATCATGGTAGCCCACAAACCCTCCAACACACTAAAACAGTGGCTAATGAACTTGAGAGATCCTATACAGACAACAAGCAAAACTGATGTAATTTACAAAATACTGTGCAAGAACTGTAACAAACTGCTACCAGGATACATGAACACCAACTAGCCACAAAATGACATGACCCAATCTCACTAGTATCCTTATGCACAGGTGAGGAAGGACACCACTTCGATTGGGACAACACATCCATCCTAGGTAAAAACAATGACTGCAGATGCTGGAAACCAGATTCTGGATTAGTGGTGCTGGAAAAGCACAGCAGTTCAGGCAGCATCTGAGGAGCACATCCATCCTACGACAAGCCAAACAGAGACACGCACGAGAAATCCTAGAAGCATGGCATTCCAACCGGAACTCTATCAACAAACACATTGAGTTAGACCCCATCTACCACCCCCTGAGAAAAGGAACAGAATGTGACTCCCCTCCGACGTGGTCGACGATTCTCTACACCGCATCTCCTCCACTTGCCGCACCTCCGCCCCTCCAATCGCCACCAGGACAGAACCCCACTGGTCCTCATCTTCCACCCCACGAACCTCTGGATACATCGTATCATCCTCCATCATTTCCACCACCTCCAAACAGCCCACACCTCCCCCCTCACCTCCCTCCAAGGCCCCAATGGATCCTTCCATATCTGTCACAAATTCACTTGCACCTCCACACACATCATTTACTGTATCCACTGCACCCAATGTGGTCTCCTCTACACTGGGGAGACAGGCCGCCTACTTGCGGAACGTTTCAGGGAACATCTCTGGGACACCCGCACCAACCAACCCAACTGCCCCATGGCTGAACACTTTAACTCCCTCTCCCACTCCGCCAAGGACATGCAGGTCCTTGGCCTCCTCCATCGCTAGACCCTGACCACACGATGCCTGGAGGAAGAGCACCTCATCTTCCACCTAGGAACCCTCCAACCACACCGGATGAATGTAGATTTCTCCAGCTTCCTCATTTCCCCTCCCCCCACCTTATCTCAGTCCCAACGCCCGGATTCAGCACCGCCCTCTTGACCTGCAATCTTCTTCCCGACCTCTCCGCCCCCACCTCCTCTCAGGCCTATCACCCTCACTCTCACCTCCTTCCACCTATTGTATTTCCAGCGCCCCTCCCCCAAATCCCCTCCCCCACCTTTTATCTCAGCACGGTTGGCACCCCAGCCTCATTCCTGAAGAAGGGCTTATGCCTGAAACGTCGATTCTCCTGCTCCTCGGATGCTGCCTGGCCTGCTGTGTTTTTCCAGCACCACCTTTTTCAACTCTGGTCTCCACCATCTTCAGTCCTCACTTTCTCCTAGCTCAGTGAGCAAACCTACATCCAGAAAAACATTCTTCCACCTTTACTCTCGATGACTAAACCAGTTCTGTCTCCACCTTATCAGCTCATGATGGATCCTTTGTGACTTCATCGTTTGTATTAGCCTGTCATGAGGGATCTTGCCAAATGTCATGCTAACATCTGCTGCCCTGCCCTCAATCATTTTTGCCACTTCCTCAAAATGCTCAGTCCAGTTGGAGATGAAAAACAGAAGGCAGCAACAATTGCTACCAGAAAAAAATAAAAAGGGTTTGCATTTATATAGTGTCTTTCTAGACGTTAGGATCTCTCAAAAATACTTGCCAGCCAATGAAGTACCATTACTGTTGGATGTATGAAACACAATACCCACTTTGTGCATTGCAACCTTCAACAAACAGACCAGAAAACTAGTCTTTTGGTGTTGATTGAGAGATTAATATTGACCCGGAAAGAGGACTGACCCCGTTTGCTCTTCTATAAAATAGTGCTGAGAATTTTTTTGTCTGCCTTTGAAATCATTCAGGGCCTCAGTTTAACATTCAATAAGACACACCTCTGGCAGTGACAGACTCTGCTGGAGGATCGTTCCTCAAGTTTTTTCTCAAGGCCTGTATTCAGGCATCAATACACAGTCTCCCAATTCAGAAACAAGAATGCAATTGGCCAACCACAGTTTCAGTCAGAAGTTCTGAGCAGATGATTCTCCTCAGACTCCTTCTGAGATTCCCACCATTCCAGACATCGGTATACAGCCAATTTGAAGTGATCCATAAGACATCAGGAAATGGTGAGCACACTGGATATGGGGAGAGCAAACATTCAATCTAGGGATTTTCGAGGGCCAGATTTTCATTACCGCATTCACAATCCAAGACCTGTCTGCAAATGTCTGAGGTTTCAGCACGGTAGAATGAAGCTTGTGGTGAGCTCCTTAATCGACAATTCCAAGAGGCTTGTGCACACACATTCAGACACACTCACATAAACAGGCAAATACAAACGCACCCAGAGTGACAGACATACATATCAACACTAAAATACACATGGCACAGTCACGCATGTTCCCATCCTTTTAAACAAAATGTTCAGCTTTACGTTGGCTGATTTTGCCCCTGTGAAATGCTTTGAGATGTTTTGCAATATTAATTTATGAAATAAATGCAAATTATCAGTACAGTTTCTGTAAACTTTATGATTAACACAATTATCACCATCACGGAGCACAGTGGATAGAAAGCCAATGGTTTTGTAATTACCTCTCTCAAATTGGATTGAGATGGAAGAGAATAGTTATCATGACAACAGACTGAAGCGAAAGTTCAGGATCCAACGCGTAATTGTCAGAACATTGCCAGACATTGTACGGTATGCAGCATTTTGTATATTTGCCAGACACTTCTTGTTGAGGGACAAGAGACCATTCATTGCCCTGAAATTTGCTGCAGTTAATTTATCTTTGATTTATTTTATTACTGTCATGTGTACCGAGGTACAATGAAAAGTGTTGCATTCAGTCACAAAGCACGTAAGACATCTGTCAGAGCAATCAAGAGATACTGATTTAATGAGAGTTAGTCCCTACATAAATGAAGAATGCTATATATCATAAACATGGACAAATACCTTGAATCAACAGGTTCATAATCCCCCCAATAGTCCACAATTCTTCCAAACTTAGGATTCTATTGCTGTGTTGTCTCAGTTATTGGGTTAAATACCTAGAACACCATTCCGAACAATGGCAGATTGAATTTAATCCTGATAAGTCTGAGGTGAAGCATTTTGGGAGGTCTAACAAGGGAAAGATGCACATAATGAATGGTAGAGAGTATTGAGGAATGAAGTGACCTTGCTGTACAAGTCCATAGATTCCTGAAAGTATCAGCACAGGTAGACAGACAGGTGGAGACAGCATAGGGATGCTTATCCTCATTAGCTGGGGGTATGGAATAAAGCAACAAGGAAGTTTTGTTCCAACTTGATAAAATGTTGATTAGGTCATAGATTGAACACTGTGTGCAGTTCTAGACACCACACTATAGGAAGAATGTGATTGCAGAGGAGAGGGTAGAGAGGAGATTCACCAGGGGATGTTACCCAGGATGGAAAGTCTCAGTTATGAGGAAACAGAATAGCCTGGGTTTGTTTTCCTTGGAGCAAGGGAAGCTGAGAGGGAAAATTATAAGAGGCTTAGACAGGGTAGATCAGAAGGATCTTTTCACAATGATTGACATGTCTATGACCAGACAGCATAAATTTAAAGGTGAGGAGTAAGTGGTTTAGAGGAGATCGGAGGAAAAATGCTTTTCTGTCTGAGAGAAATATGACGGGTGCTGCCTGAGAGGTTGGTGGAGACAGGTACTCCCATAATATTTCAGAAACATCTTAAACAGAGTTCTTAAAATGCCTGGGCATAGTAGACCATGAACCAAGTACAGACAGATGGGATTCGTGTAGTTTGATGGTTCTGATTTACAGCATTTGTAGTTCTTTCAGTTTTTATTTAGTGAAGTTTCATGTTTGTTGGCTGGCATAGACATGGTGGGCCTGTTTCCATGTTATATGACTCTATGACTCACTAACATCCTGCAATAAAAAAGAATTTAATATTTCACTCCCTTTACAATCAAAAAGTAACATCTCTGCTTGTTTTCCTAATCACTTGCTGTACATTGAAGAAAATTGAAGGTGTAAGTACAGCAGCTAAAGAAATGGAAATTGTCTAATTCGACAAACACTGGGGAACACAGGTTACAGGCAACAGATAGCCAGAGTGTGAGAAGCAAAATCTATTCCTACTAGTGTTGATGAGTTGTAACTTGCTGCTCACGAGCGTGGGGAAGCAAGGACCATCATTAATTTCAAAAGAGTAATTGGACAAACACCTGAAGGAAAGAAACTTATAGGGTTATGGTGATCCAATGAGGAAATGGCATTGACTGGATTTTTATAGAGAGAGTTGAGATGGAGCTGATGGGTTGAATGGCCTCCTTCTATGGTGTAATGATTCTAATAACATTTTATTGCGATACTCTTAAAGCAAAGAAAATGTTACTTGAAGCATTCATCTAGTCACTTGATAGCATTTAACTCATTCTGGAACCAAGTATCATGAAAGAATAACCACTGAGGATCAGGTTCAATTTGTTTTAATCCAATCCGAACTGCACTGGAGCATCAAAACTGAACAGATAGAGAAACCAGGTCAGTGGATGTAAATAATAGCATTTGTTAACAATAGCTTCATTATCATCAAAGCTTGGCTGGAATCCTTAGCACCCAGTTTGAGTGTCTATGGGAGTTGTTGAGGTATAAGTAACATGTTTGCAGGTGGAATTGGTCCCACAGAAGACAGCATTCCTGTTTCTAAATCATAACACTTTAGGAACAAGTCCAAGCAGCTGAATATATATTAAAGGATGTCAGTCAAATGCATCAGGATAGGAGCTCCACACTTGGTGTGACTGCATTTTCGATCAAAGCAATGCCCTACCTGCTCACTCAGGTGGATAGAGAAAAAAAACCCAAAGATTATTTCAAAGAAGAGCTTTGCTTAAGCTCTTCACTGAATGAACTGTTCATTACCTCACTGCAGCTTGGGAGAGTTTGCTGTGCAAAAATATAGCACTGTGCTCCCTAAGTCGCAACTTCAAAAATATTTTGTAGTCTCTAGATACTTGTGAGATTATGAATAGTCCAAGGTGATTGCATTAAATTTTATAATTTCAAATTGTGGCTGTAGGTCAGATTGACAATATGAATTGCAAGCTTGGAAATGATTGCTTTTCACCATTAGGAGGTGAACCACTAAGTAATGAAACAGGATTAATGAATAATGTCAAAGAAAAGGATCACTGAGACAAAATTATTCATTATGTGTTCGAAATTCATGTTCAGTTTGAGTGCGAAAAACTTGAATCTGAAGCTAGAGTCTTAAAATTAACTGAAGGCAATTTCAAAGCTAGCAAGATAAAATTAACCACAGTAGATTGGGAAAATAATATAAAACCATATTATCAATGGGTGAAGATATTGATATTAACTTTACCTTAGAGTAAGGGGTTTCCTGATTGTCCCAGACCAGACGTTTTTGGCTAATAAGGGCTCCCTTGTCAGCCTTTAGTTTCTTTAGTTTCCTTGAACGTATCACCTGTTGTTAGTACCCGTAAGGTCCTCTCTCCATTTCAACCATTCTTTGGAGTTTTTAAAAAAATTTTGCCTTTTACTGCAAAGAACAAAGTATTTGTTCAGCTT
The DNA here is from genome assembly GCF_020745735.1 of Hemiscyllium ocellatum. Lineage (NCBI taxonomy): Eukaryota > Metazoa > Chordata > Chondrichthyes > Orectolobiformes > Hemiscylliidae > Hemiscyllium > Hemiscyllium ocellatum. The sequence goes on along the minus strand of NC_083416.1, from coordinate 87,223,385 downwards.
CTCTGCCTGTTCCCCAGACTTATTCTACAAAGGGTGCACATATTCTTAAGCCTCTCTCTCTTCCTTTTGAATACTTAAAATTAAAATATCAGAGCAAATGTGAAAAAACAGCAGACTGTAAGAATATTTGCAATTTTGCTTTTTTTGCTTTTAAAGATCATTTGCTCACTTGAAATATTTTCCCAATATTCTAAAGAATCAGAGTCTTATAGAATTGTAGACCTTTTCTTTCCATTCGATACTCTCCTTAATGTCTGGATTTTGGCACTTGGAGTTAGCCACGTCTAGATTTAGGAGAAAGTGAGGACTGCAGATGCTGGAGATCAGAGTCGAGAGTGTGATGCTGGAAAAGCACAGCAGGTCAGGCAGCATCCGAGGAGCAGGAGAATCAACCTTTCGGGCATAAACCCTTCATCAAGATTTTGCCAAGTCTGAATTTCACCATGTGCAGATTTGGTCATGGATGCTTTCTACTTTCCTTTGGATACCTTTCTCAGTAGAACATATTTAAAACTCTCAAGAAAGATATGTCCTCAAGCATCTGCCTCTGCATACCTGCATCTTAATTAAAGGCCATACAATCATAGGATGTAGGAGCAGAATCAGGCCATTCAGCCCACTTCACCATTCAATGAGATCATGGCTGATTTGATAATCCTCAATCCCTCTTTCCTGCCTTTCCCAATAATGTTTGATTCCCTTACTAATTTAAAATCTGTCTATCTCAACCTTGAATGTACTTAACAATCCAGCCTTGACAGCTCTCTGTTGTAAAGAGTTCACTACCCTCCAAAAGAAGGACTGCTGATATACTACCGGCAACACCTAGGGCTCTTATCTTATCAAGAGGTTAATGTGCAGTATCTTTGAAACTCCACATATTACATCCACTGCTTCCCCATTATCTATTCTGTTCATTACCTCCTCAAAGAATTCGCATAAATCTGTCAGACATGAATGCTGCTGAAAATGTGTTGCTGGTTAAAGCGCAGCAGGTCAGGCAGCATCCAAGGAACAGGAAATTCAACGTTTCGGGCATAAGCCCTTCATCAGACATGATTGCCCCTTCATGAAGCCATGCTATCTTTGAGTCACTAGCATTAACCATACCTTTGCTCCCTTAATGTAAGTCATTGATATAAATGGGAAAGATTTGAGGCCTCAGCACTTACCCCTGTGGTAAACCATTTGTTACATTAACTTTAGATTGACAAATAGCAAATGACGTTTGCGCTACACAAAAGCCAGGCAATGACAAAGAAATAATCTAATTATTGCCCCTTGATATTCAATTGTGTTACCATGACTGAATCCCCAATTATCAACATCCTGGAGGTTATCATTGAGCAGAAACTCAACCATACTACTCACATAAACATAGTGACAACAAGAGCAGGTCAGAGGTTAAGTATGCTGTGGTGAGTAACTCACCTCTTGCCTCCCACAGCCTGTCCACTATCTACAAAGCACAAGTCAAGAGTGTGATTGAATATTTCCCATTTGCCTGGATGGGTGCAGCTCCCATAACACAAGAAACTTGGCACCATCCAGGACAGATCATCCACTCCTTCCACTGCCAACACTCAGTAGCAGCAGTTTGTACTATATATAAGATGTACTGCAGAAATTCACCAAAGATCCTTCGACAACATCTTCCAAATCTAAGATCACTTCCATTTAGAAAGACAAAGGCAGCAGATACCACTACTTGAGAGTTTCCCTCCAAACTACTTACCATCTTGGTTTGGAAATATATCATTGTTCCTCCACTGCTGCTGGTTAAGTATCTTGAAATTCCCTCCCTGATGATATTATGGGTTAACCGAGAGCATATGACTGAAGCTGTTCAAGAAGCAGTTCGCCATCACCTTTCCAAGGGCATCTAGGGATGGGCAATAAATGCTGCCCTGGCAGTAACACTCACATCCCATGAGTGAACAGAGACAAAGACTCACTTACACCTACTTTCTGTTTCCTGTCAGCCAGCCAATCTTCGACTCATGCCAAAATTCCACCCTCTACACGTGGAATAACTATCTTCCACAAAACCAGGAATAAGGGTGATGAACTCAGAGCATGGATCAGTACTTGGAAATATGATGTTGTGGCCATTACACAGCCTTGGATATCACAGGGGCAGGAATGGTTGTTGGATGTTCTAGGGTTGAAATGTTTCAAAAGGAATGGGGGGGGAAGTTAAAAAGAGATGGAAGAATGGCATTGTTAATCAGGGATAGTATCACAGCTGTAGAAAGAGAAATCATCGAAGAGGGTTTGTCGACTGAGACAGTTTGGGTGGAAGTCATAATCAGGAAAGGAGCAGTTACTTTACTAGAAGTTTTCCACAGGCTGCCCAATACTAACAGAGACATGGAGGACCAGACTGGGAGGCCGATTTCGGAAATGCATAGAAGTAACAGGGTTGTTGTCATGGGTGACTTCAACTTCCCTAATATTGATTGGAACCTCCTTAGTTCAAATAGTTTGAATGGAGCAGTGTTTGTCAGGTGTGTCCAGGAAGGGTTCCTGACACAAGATGTAGATAGAGTCAAAAAATGTGGCACTGGAAAAGCTCAGCAGGTCAGGCTTTATTCAAAAAGCAGAAGAGTCGACATTTTGAGCATAAGCTCTTCAGCAGGAATAGGGAGGTTCTTACTGATGAATAGCTTATACTCGAAATGTAGACTCTCCTGCTCCACAGATGCTGTCTGACTGGCTGTGCTTTTGCAGCATTTCATTTTTGACTCTGATCTCCAGCATTTGTTTCTCCTAGCAATATGCAGATAGGCCGACTAGAGAGGAGGCCATATTGGATTGTGTCCTTGGCAACAAACCATGCCAGCTGTCATATCTCTCGGGGGGAGAGCATTTCAGTGATAGTGACCTTTACTATACTCATGGAGAGGGATAGGAGCAGACAGTATGGGGAAGTATTTAATTGGGGGAGGGTGGAATTACAATGCTATTAGGCAGGAACAGGGGCTTCTAAATTGGGAACAGATGTTCTCAGGGAAATGCACAACAGAAACAAATGTTTAGGAAGCACTTGCTGATAGCGCCACTGAGGCCTGAAAGGGATGATAGGGTGAAGGGACCTTTGGTGACAAGGGACATAGAACATCGAGCCAAGAGGAAGAAGGAAGCTTACTTAAGGTTAAAGAGGCAAGGATCAGATAGGGCTTACAGGGTTACAAGGTAGCCAGGAAAGAACTGAAAAATGGACTGAGGAGAGCTAGAAGGGGGCATGATAAAGCTTTAGCAGGTAGGATTAAGGAAAACCCCAAGGCGCTCTACAATTATGTGAGGAACAAGAGGATGGCCAGAGGGAGGTGAGGGCTAATCAGGGATGATGGAACTTGCACCTGGAATTAGAGGAAGTAGAGAAAGTCCTTAATGAATACTTTGCTTCAGGATTCACTGAGAGGGGCCTTGATGTTTCTGAGGACAATGTGAAACAGACTGATCCACTTGAACAGGTTAATGTTAGGAAGGCGGTTTCTAAAGAAGTGAGGGAAGCGATTACTGTGCCTTTTGGTGATAATCTTTGCATCCTCCCTGTCCACTGGAGTAGTGCCAGATGATTGGAGGGTGGCAAATGTTATTCCTTTGTTCATTCGTCAGTCTCATGTCAGTGATGTGTAAAGTATTGGAGAGAATCTGAGAGACAGGATTTATGATTACTTAGAAAACCATATTTTGATGAGAGATAGTCGGCATGGCTTTGTGAGGGGCAGGTCAAGCCTCACAAACCTTACTGAATTCTTTGAGGATGTGACAAAACATGTTGATGAAGGTAGAGCAGTGGATGTGGTGCACATGGATTTTAGCGAAGTGTTCCCCATGCTAGGCTCATTCAGAAAGTAAGGAGGCGTGAGATACAGGGATGTTTGGCTGTCTGGATACAGACCTGGCTGACCCATGGAAGACAGGGGGTGGTGGTAGAAGGAAAGTATTCAGCCTGGAGCTTGACAACCAGTGATGTTCAGCAGGGATCAGTTTTGGGAACTCTGCTCTTTGTGATTTTTATCAATGACTTGGATGAAGAAGTGGAAGGCTGCTTTGGTAAGTCTGCCGATGACATGAAGGTTGGTGGAGTTGTGGAGGGCTATTGTAGATTGCAACGAGACATCGACAGAATGCAGAGCTCAGCTGAGAAGTTGGCAGATGGAGTTCAACCTGGAGAAATGTGAAGTGATTTATTTTGGGAGGTTAAATTTGAATGTCGATTACAGGGTTAAACGCAGGATTCTTGCCTCACAGGTGTTGTTAGGAAGGAGTATGGTGTGTTGGCTTTCATTAGCAGGGTGATTGAGTTTAAGAGCTGCGAGCTTATGCTGCAGCTCTATAGAGCCCTGATTAGACCACACATGGAATATTGTGTTCAGTTCTGGTCACCTTATTACAGGAAAAGTGTGGAAGCTTTAGAGAGGGTGCAGAGGAGATTTACAAGGAGGTGCCTGGACTGGAGGGCATGTCTTATGAAGGAAGTGCAAGATGATGAGAGGTCTGAGAGGATAGCCAGAGACTTTTTCCCATGGCAGAATTGTCGATCACGAGGGAGCATATTTTTAAGGTGATTGGAGGAAGGTTTGGAGGAGATGTCGGAGGTCGGTTCTTTACACAGAGAGTGGTGGGTGTGTGGAATGCACTGCTAGTATTGGTAGTAGAATCAGATACATCAGGGACATTTAAGCAACTCTCAGGTATGCACATGGAAGATAGTACAATGAAGGGGATGTAGGTTAGTCTGATCTTCGAGTAGGATAATAGGCTGGCACAATATTGAGGGCCAAAGGGCCTGTACAATGCTGTAGGGTTCTGTTATGTTCTATAACATTTAAAGTGACTATTTATCAAATGCCTACTAAAAATCTAAGTACTGCAAATCCATCAGTTCCACTTTATCCACAACACAGTTACTTCCTCAAAGGAGATTCTCCAATCGGATAAGGGATAATGTATTGAAATGGATAGAAAACTAATTAGCAGACAGGAAACAGTGTATGTAGGAACATAGGAAGAGGAGTTGATCAGTAGGAGTGAGCTGTTCTATCATTCAAGGAGATCATGGCTGACTAATGGCCTAACTCCACATACCTGTCTTTGGCCCATATCCCTTAATACCTTTGCTTAAAACAAATAATCACCTCAGATTTAAAGTTAACTGATCCTCAAAGTTTGTGAGAAGATTTGTCGCTCGGATGCTCATTGTTGTGGTTCTGTTCGCCGAGCTGGGAATTTGTGTTGCAAACATTTAGTCCCCTGTCTTGGTGACATCCTCAGTGCTTGGAAGTGCTTCACAGGAGGCTCCCAAGCACTGAGGATGTCACCTAGACAGGGGACGAAACGTTTGCAACACAAATTCCCAGCTCAGCGAGTTAACTGATCCTGTATCCACTGCTGTTTGTGGAAAAGAGTTTCAAACCTTTCCCACCCTTTGTGTGGGGAAGTGCTGCTTAACATCTCTGCTGAACTATTTGGTACTAATTCTTTGGCCATGTCGCCTGGTTCTGGAATCTCCAAACAGTGGGTATAGTTATCTTCATTTGCCCTGTCTCCAAGACATTAAAAGGGAAAGACATAGATCACCCCTTAACTTTCTAAATTATTGGGTAAAATTGCCTAATTTGTACAATCTTTCCTCATAACTTAAACCCTGAAGTCCAGGTGTTATTCTTGTAAACTTATATTTATTCCCTCCAAGGCCAACCTATCCTTTCTAACATGTGGTGTCCAGATTTGCTCACAGTACTCCAAATGGGGTCTAACCGGGGTCTTGTATAACTGCAGAGTAAGTTCAGCTTCCTTATATATCAAGGACTGGCATACAAAGGTCTGTATTCCATTAGCTTTCTTGATTATTTCTGCACCTGTTTGTGACATCTTAAAGAAATATTCACCTGAACTCCAAAGTCTCTCTGGATATCGCTGTTTTAACTTCATATCATCCAGATAAAAGTTTTCCATCCATCTTTTGCTCAAAAATGGATAACCACACACTTGCTTATATTGAACTCTACCTGACACTGTTTTGCCCATTCACTTAGTCTATCAATATCCCTTTCCAATTTTATGCTATTGTCCACACTATCTCTAATGCTGCTTAATTTTGTGTCATCAGAAAATTTGGATACAACTTTCTATGCCACTAAGTAATTCATAATTAATATGAATAATTGAGGTCCAAACAGATCCTTTGGGGACACCCCGCTAATTCAAGTACCAACCATAATCCCTTCACTCTGCTGTCTGCCACTAACCCAGTTTCCCAGCCAAGTCTGCATTTTGCCCTTAATTCTATGGATTTCTACCTGTGTTAGCAATTTCATATGTGAGAATTGATCAAATGCATTTTGTAAGTCTATATAAACAATATCCATAGACATTCCCATGCCCACTACCTTAGTCATCTCTGTTTAGCCATTTTTTATCAAATGTGTTATTCATAAAATATCTTTATACATCCTCGTCACTAAAGCAGTTTGGTGCTGCACAATAGCCTATGAAGAAAACAAACAAATAAACTCTAAACAGCAATCCCTGTCCTGATCTGCTATTAATTTCTTTGGGACTTCCAGCAAGCTATCCCACTTTTCTACTGCAAATACTGAGGCAAAGTTATTCTACCTGTGTTATTTATCCACAGTCAAATTGCAAATATTCTCATTCTTTAGTGGGTCAACATTGGTCTTGACCACTTGCTTTACCAAGGAATACATGGTTCTTTATCTGAATGACAGTGTCCAAAGGGTACTATCGTGATCAGTAATTGGACTCAAGTTATTCACAAATATCAATAATTTAGATGTAAAACCAAATGTAATATGTCCAGGTTTGCAGATCTCACATAGCTGGGTGGGAGGGTGAGCCGTGAGGAGGATGCAGATTTGATTGAATATAATTTGGACAAGTTGAGAGTTTGGAAAAAATACATAGTGGATATAATATAATGCGGATAAATGTGAGATTACCCACTTTGGTAGCAAAAATAGGAACCCAGATTATTAGCTGAATGGCTATATTTTGAGGGAAGGGAATAAGCAGCAAGATCTGTGTGTCCTTAAACATCAGACACTGCAAGAAAGCATACAGGTTCAGAAGGCAGGAAAGAGGGCAAAGGTATGTTGTCCTTCACTGTAACAGGGTTTGAGTACTTGAGCAGGGATGGCTTGTTGCAATTGTACAGGACCTTGTGATTATGCCTGGAATATTGTGCTGCTTTGATTCCTTACCTGAGGAAGGACTGGCTTTGGAGGGAGTGCAGCAAAGGTTCATCTGATTGATTCCCGGGATGACAGGACTGAAGTATGAGTAAAGGTTGAATTGGTCAGGATAATATTTGCTCATGTTTAGAAGAAGGTGGAAACTTGTCGGAACCTATAAAATTCTAATTGGACAAGACAGAGTGAATGCAGGAAAGATGTTTCTGGTGACTGAGGAGTCTAGAACCAGGGCTGACAGTCTAAGGATACAGGGTAGCCATTTAGGACTGAGATGAGGAGAAATGTCTTCACCCAGAGAAAGTGGTGAACCTATGGAATTCACAACCACAGAAAGCAGGTGAGGCCAAAAACTGAATACTTTCAAGAAGGAATTGGATATAGTTCTTTCAGGTAAAAGTATCAAAGGGGACAGGTGTTGAGTTGGATGATCAGCCATGATTATGTTGAATGGTGAAGCAAGCTTGAGAGCTGAATCACCTACCACTGTTCCCAAATTCGATGTTTGTGTGTGTACAGAATCTAATAGTTTGGTTTAACATGATCAGAGTCCATACAGTCACCACTGATATGCTTCAGGACTTCCACGATCAGCAAACCCTACAGGGATGGAGTGTTCTCTCAGTCCAGAACAACATTTGAAGTAAACTGATTTGTTTCCTTGTGGACAGTTTCTCAACTTGAGTGAATATAATCCTAACCAATCCAGTCTCTTCATTTGTTAGACTTGCCATCCCAGCAATCAGTCTGGCAAACCTTTGTTGCACTCCCCCCATAGCCAAAACATCCTTCCTCACATAAAGAGACCAAAACTACAGATTACATTCCGTATATATAAGTGCAGCAAGACAGCCTTGCTCCTGTCCTCAAATCCCCGTGCTGTGAAGACCATCATACCATTTCCTTCATCACCTGCTGCATCTCTCATGGTTACTTTCGGTGACTGGTGGACAAAGGCACACAGGCCTCATTGCAGCTCTCCCTTTCCCAATGTATCATCATTCAGGTAGTAATCTGTCTTCCTATCTTTGCTTTAATGTAAAATACCTCACATTTATCCTCATTATATGGTGTCTACCATACATTTGCTCACTCACTCAACTCGTCCAAATCACATTGAAGAATCTCAGCATCCTCCACCCAGTTCACCCTACACCCAGCCTTGTGTCATCTGCAAACTTGGAGATATTACATTTATTTCATTCCTCAAAATTACTAACATATCTTGTGAACAGCTGGGGTCCAAGCACTGACCCCTATAGTACCCCAATGGGTAAAAAAAGACTCATTTATACCTACTCTTCTTTTTCTGTCTGCCAGTCAGTCCTCTACCACGTCAATACTCCATCCTCAATCCCATGTACTTTAAGCATGCACACTCGTCTGTTATGAGAGACCTGATCAAAAATCTTTTGAAAATCCAAATAAACCAATTCACTGGCTCCCTTCAACAACAACGATAGTTACACCCACAAAATACTCCTGCATAATTGCCAAACATGATCTCCCTTTGTTAAAACCATGCTTATTCTGTCAGATTCTGTCAATGACTTTCAATTGCGCTGCTATTAAATCTTTTTTTAATGGACTCTAGCATCTTCACCATTACGGATGTCAGGTTAACTGATCTATAATTCCCTACTGTCTCTCAATCTCCCTTTTCAAATAATGGGGTTAGATTAGTTATCCAACAATCCCTATCAATTAGTCCAGGGTTCAGAGAATCTTGGAAGATGACCATGAAAGCACTACTACTGCTGGGCCACTTCCTAAAGTACTGGGATGGAGATTATCAGGCTCTGGGGATTTATCAGTCCACAATCCCATCAATGTCCTCAACACCATTTATCTACTAATTCTGACTTACCCTCTTGCTCACCCGATGACCCCAACATATTATCTGCATCCTCCTTCATGAAGGCAAAACAAATGTACATGTTTAATTGGTCTGCAGTCTCTTTGTTCCCTATCATAACTTCCCTTGTTTCTGACTGAATAAAAAAAAGGACATTTGTCCAATTTCACACTTCACAACTGACAAAAAACCATTTAACACAACAGAACCAAATTCTAGCTTTTACAGTCATAGAATCATATAGCACAGAAATAAACCCTTAGAGCTTAGAACATAGAACAATACGGTGCAGAACAGGCCAGTCAGCCCTCAATGTTATACCAACCTGTGAACTAGCCTAAGCCCATCTTCTTACAGTATCATCCATGTGCTTATCCAAGGATTGTTTAAATGCTCCTAATGTGGCTGAGTTGACTACATTGGCAGGCAGGGTATCCCACGCCCTTACCACTCTCTGAGTAAAGAACCTGCCTCTGACATCTGTCTTAAATCCCTTCGGTTTACAGCTATGCCTCCTTGTACAAGCTGACATCATCATCCTAGGAAAAAGACTCTCACTGTTCACCCCATCTAATCCTCTGATCATGTTGTATGTCTCTATCAAGTCCCCTCTTAGCCTTCTTCTCTCCAATGAGAACAGACCCAAGTCCCTCAGCCTTTCCTCATAATACCTTTGCTCCAGACCAGGCAACGTCCTGGTGAATCTTCTCTGCACCTTTTCCAATGCTTCCACATTCTTCCTATAATAGGGCGACTAGAACTGTACACAATATTCCAAGTGTGGCCGCACTAGCATCAAAATGGCTCCGGAACTCAATCCCTCTACCAATGAAACCTAACACACCATATGCCTTCTTAACAGCACAATCAACCTGGGTGGCAACTTTCAGGGATCTATGTACATGGACTCCAAGATCCCTCTGCACATCCACACTACCAAGGATCTTTCCACATTGACCCAGTATTCTGCCTTCCTGTTATTCTTCCCAAAGTGCATCACCTCACATTTAGCTGCAGTGAACTCCATTTTCCACCTCTCAGCCCAATTCTGCAGTTTATCCAAGTCCCCCTGTAACATTCTTCTAAACTGTTCACTACTCTACCGACTTTAGTATCATCTGCAAACTTACTAATCCATCCATCTATGTCTGCGTCCAAGTCGTTTATAAAAATGACAAACAGCAGTGATCCCAAAAACAGATCCATGTGGCACACCACTAGTAACTGGACTCCAGACTAAATATTTTCAATCAATCATCACTTGATGCCTTCTTACAGAAAGCTAGTTTCTAGTGCAAACTGCTAAATCACCTTCAATCCCATGCCTCCGCATTTTCTACCGTATGAAAACTTATCAAAGACTTTACTGAAGTCCATGTAGACCAAGTCAACTGCCCTACCCTCATCCACATGCTTGGTCACCTTCTCAAAAAACTCAATGAGGTTTGTGAGACACGGCCTGCCCTTGATGAAACCATGTTGACTATCTGAAATCAAATTGTTGCTTGCTCAATGATTATAAATCCTATCCCTTATAAATCTTTCCAAAACCTTTACTTCAACAGACATAAGGCTCACTGGTCTGTAAGTACCTGGGTCATCTCTACTGCCCTTCTTGAACAAGGGCACAATATTTTTGATCCTCCAGTCTTCTGGTACTAAACCCATAGATCATGATGACTCAAAGATCAAGGCCAAAGTCTCCACCATCTCCTCCCTAGCTTCCAAGAGAACTCTTGGAAAAATCCGATCTGACCCAGGGGACCTATCTAATTTCACTCCTTCTAGAATTGATAACATCTCCTCCTTACTAACCTCAATCCTTTCAAGTCTGATTGCCTTATCTCAGTCTTCTCCTCTACAATATTCCCCTTGTCCTGACTGAAAACAGATAAGGAATATTCATTTAGCACCTCTCTGATCTCCACAGGGTCCACACAAAACTTCCCACTTCTGTCTTTGATTGGCCCTATACCTACCCTAGTCATCCTTTTATTCCTCATATACCTACAGAAAGCTTTCGGGTTCTCCTTTATTCTATTTGCTAAAGACTGCTCGTGTCCTCTCCTTGCTCTTCTTAACTCTCTCTTTAAATCCTTCTGAGCTAGTCTGTAACTCTCCATCACCTCATCTGAACCATCTCGTCTCATCAACAAATAAGCCTCCTCCTTCCGCTTAACAAGAGATGCAACTTCTGTAGTAAACCACAGTTCTCTTCCCTTATCACTTCTTCCCTGCCTGACAGGGACATACCTACTAAAGACATGCAATAGCTGTTCCTTAAATCAGCTCCACATTATGATTGTACCCACCCCCTACATTCTGCTACCCCACTCTATGCTTCCTAATCGCATTATAATTGCCCTTCCCCCAACTCTAACTCTTGCCCTGTGGCATGTACCTATTCCTTTCCATCGCTAAACTAAATGTAACCGAATTATGGCCACTCTTCAAAGCGCTCACCGACCACTAAATCAAACACCTGGCCTGATTCATTACAAAGCACCAGATCCAGTGTGGCCTCCATTCTCATTGGCCCTTTAATATGATGTGCCAGGAAAGCCTTCTGCACACATTGGACAAAAACTGACCCATCCGACATACCAGAGTTAGTTACACCATTTCCAGCCAATATTGGGGAAGTTAAAATCTCTCACAATGACCGCCCTATTATTTTCACTCCTGGCCAGAATTGATTTGCCAATCCTCTCCTCTACATCCCTAGAACGTTGCAAAGGTCTAGAAAACCTCCCAGCAGTGTGACCTCTCTTCTCCTGTTCCTAACCTCAGTCCAGACCACCTCAGTAGACATGTCCTTGTCAAAAGTTCTTTCAGTCACCGTTATACTGTCCTTGACTAACAAAAGCCACACCTCCCCTTTTTTTAACCATCCTCCCTGTTCTTAATGAAAGATCTAAACAGTAGAACCTGCAACATCCATTCTTGACCCTGCTCTATTCATATCTCTGAAATGGCCACAACATCAAAGTCCTCGGGTGCAACCCTCAGCTCCCCGATTCTGGATACATCTGGTGTTGAAGTAGACACTTCAAACCAGCTTGCTGTCTGCCAGCACATTCCTGTGACCATGAAATCCTGTCTATGTCCTCCCTACTCTCATCCTTCTGTGCACTGGAACTACAACACAGGTTCCCATCCCCCTGTTGAGCTAGTTTAAACCCACCTGAATAGTACCAGCAAATTTCCCATCCATGATATTAGTATCCCTCTGATTCAGATGTAGACCATCCTATTTGTAGAGGTCCCACCTTCCCCAGAATGATCCCCAATTATCCAAGTACCTGAAACCCTCTTTTCTGCAACCCTTCCTCCTGTACCATTCCTGAAGCCATGTCGTCAGCTGATATCTCTCCCTGTTCTTCGCCTCGCTATCATGTGGCACGGGTAACAATCCAGAGATAACAACGCTGTTGTTCCAGCTCTCAGCTTCCACCCTAGCTCCCTGAAATCCTGCCTTACATCCCTATCTCTCGTTCTACCTCTGTCATTGGTACCTGCGTGGGCCACGACTTGGGGCTGGTCACCCTCTACCTTCAGGACCCTAAAGGCATGATCCGAGACATCACAGACCCTGGCACTTGGGAGGCAACACACTAACTGTGAGTCTCATTCGTTCCCAACAAACCTTCTATCTGACCCTCTAACTATTGAGTCCCCAATGACTAATACTCTCCTCCTTTTCCTCCTTCCTTTCTGTGCAAAAGGGACAGACTCTGTGCCAGAGACCTGCAACATAGTATATGCCCCTGGTTAGCTGTCCCCCCCAACAGTATCCAAAACAGTATACTTGTTTTTCAGGGGAACCACCACCACAGGGGAATCCTACACTGCCTGTTTTTCCCCCTTCTAACAGCTACCCAGCTTTCTTCATGCCTAGCAGTAACTGCTTCCCTGTAACTCTTATCTCTCAGAGACTCTGCCTCCCGAATGATCCAAAGTTCATCCAGCTCCCGCTTCAGTTCCCTAACACGCTCTTGGAGGAGCGAGAGTTGGGTGCACTTTCTGCAGATGTACTTGGATGGGACACTAATAGTGTCCATCACCTCAAACATCATGCAGGAGGAACAGTCCTCTCCCAGCACTGACATCCCTGTTAATCCCCTTATCACAAAATAAAAAAGAAGAGACACTTACCTGATGTGTCCCTGGTGTTTAAGGTTAGAGGATGTGGTTGGGTGGGAGGCTCTACAAGGGTAGGATCTCGTGTATAGAAAACACTCACTTATATAACTGGAGAGAAATACAAAAGTGCCTCCTTTCCCAGAAACCTTTACGCTCCGAGGTGCCACTGCTACTTAAAGTTTTAAATCAGTGACCCACCTTTCCTGACAAGCTCCTGGTCCAAGCTCCCGCTCTTCCTTCAGTCCAACCAGCCCATGTTGAACATATCCCAAACTAAACTATCCCACCTTCCTGCTCTTGGCCCATATACCTCCAAGGCAAATGTGGGGACTGCAGATGCTGGAAACCCAAGTTTAGATCAGAGTGGTGCTGGAAAAGCACAGCAGGTCAGGCATTCCAGATGATGGGCTTTTGCCCTCCCCCAAGTCCCTCCCCCCTACCTTTTATCTTAGCCTGCTGGACCCACTTTCCTCATTCCTGATGAAGGGCTTATGCCCGAAACGTCGAATTTCCTGTTCCTTGGATGCTGCCTGACCTGCTGTGCTTTTCCAGCACCACTCTGATCTAAACCCATATACCTCCAAACCTTTCCTTATCAAAATGTAACTGCGCCCACATCTACCACTTCCTCTGGAAGTTCATTCCACATGTGAACTACCCTCTTTGTAAAAGATTTGTCCCTCATGTCTTTAAATCTCTCTCCTCACCCCAGTCTTGAAATTCCCCATCCCACAGAAAAGATAATTACTATTAACTCTATATCTATACCTCTCACCATTTTATAAACTTCTGCAAGGTCACCTCTCAACCTCCTATGCTCCAGTGATAAAAGTGCCAGCCTTTCTTTACAACCTTCCATTCTCAGCAACATCCAGGTAAATCTTTTCTGAACCTTCTCCAGCTTAATAATATTCTTCCTATAACTGGGTGATGAGAACTGGACACAGTATTCCAGAAGAGGCCTCATCAATGTCCTGTAAAATCTCAACATGACTTTCCAACTCCAATACTCAAAGGACTGAGCACTGAAGGCAAGCGTGCCAAATGCCTTTCTTTATGATTAGATTCCTTACAGTGTGGAACAGGCCCTTCAGCCCAACCAGTCCACACCGACCCTCCAAAGAGTAACCCAGCCAGACCCATTTCCCTCTGACTAATGCACCTAACACTACAGGCAATTTAGCTTGGCCAATTCACCTGACCTGCACATCTTTGGACTGTGGGAGGAAAGCCACACAGACACAGGGAGAATGTACAAATTCCACACAGACAGTGACCAGAAGCTGGAACTGAACCTGGGACCCTGGTACTGTGAGGCAGCAGTGCTAACCACTGAGCCGCTGTGCAGCCCAAGTGTGATGCAAACTTCAAAAACTTATGTATCTGCACTCCTAGGTCCCTCTGTTCTATAACACTACCCAAGGCCCTACCATTCGGTATATAAACTCTACCCTTGTTTGCTCCTACCAAAATGCAATACCTCGCATTTATCCAGATTGAACTCCAACTGCTATTTTTCAGCCCATTGACCCATTTTCTAAGATTACAAAGGGATCCTAATCAACCTTTCCTCTTGATCCACTATACCACCGATTCCAGTGTTATGCACAAACTTACTAACTAAGCCTTCTATATTCTCATCCAAATCAATTATATAAATAACCAAAGAGAATCCAGAACTGATCCCTGTGGACCACCACTGGGGACAGGGCTCCAGTCTGAAAAACAACCCTCCAATACCACCTTCTGTCTCCTGCCATTAAGCCAATTATATACCCAATTGGCAAGCTTGCCCTGAATCCCATGTGACCGAACTTTACTAATTAGTCCACCATATAGAACCTTGAAGGCTTTAATAAAATCCAAGTAAACAACATCCACTGCTCTGCCGTCATTCTTTACTTTTTGTTTGTAACATAAAACATGATTGGTTTAACATTGCTTCATTTGAAGTTGCACTTTTTTTCTAAATGGAATTCAACCTCAAATTTCAGGATTCTACACCAACATCCCCCACAATGACGGCATCATGGTAAGAGTCTCGGTACTCAACACCAACAACTGCCAATCTCCGAGCACTGTCCGACAACTCATCATTTTATCCTTGATCACAGCATCTTTACGTTTGACAACAGTTCTTCATCCAGACACACGGAACAGCCATGGGGACCAAATTTGCACCCCGATATGCCAATATTTTCATCAACAAGACTTCTTCAATACGCAGGACTCCAACCAACTCTATACACCAGGTATATTGATGACATTTTCTTCCTCTGGACCCATGGCAAGGAGTCACTGAAACAACTACAAAGTGATATCAACACGTTTCATCCCAGCATCAAACTCACCATGGACTACTCTTTAGGATCTGTCTCATTCTTGGATACATGCATCTCCATCAAGGATGGGTACCTCAGCACCTCATTCTACACAAACCCACAGATAACCTCATGATGCTGTACTTCTCCAGCTTCCACCCAAAACATATTAAAACAGCCATCCCCTATGGACAAGCCTTATGCATACACAAGATCTGTTCAGATGAGGAAGAACATGATATGCACTTAGAAGTGCTCAAGGATGCCCTCATAAGAATGAAGTATGCTGCTCAATTCATCCACCACCTGTTCTGACATGCCACAGTGAGAAACCGTAATGACCTCCTCAGGAGACAGGCACGAGCTGCAACCGACAGGGTACCCTTCGTTGTCCAGTACTTCCCAGGAGCCGAAAAACTACACCATGTTCTTCACAGCCTGCAACACATTATCAATGAGGATGAGCACCTTGCCAAGACCTTCCCTACACCTCCACTGATCGCCTTTAAACAACCGCCAAACCTGAAACAGATCATTGTTCGCAACAAACTGCCCGGCTTTCAGGACAACACCACACAACCTTGTCACGGTAGACGTTGCACGACTGTTGACATGGATACCACTATTACATGTGGGGACACCACCCACCGTGTACTTGGCAGGTACTCATGTGACTCGGCCAATGTTGTCGGAGAACACTTCAGTAATCCGGGATGTTCGACCTCGGACCTTTGGGTGACCATCCTACAAGGTGGACTTTGGAATAGGCAACAACGCAAAGCGGCCGAGCAGAGGCTGATAGCCAAGTTCGGTACCCCAGCTTGGGTTCATGTGACACTACAGGTGACCCCTACACCTACAGACCACATACACTCACACATACACTCCCACACTCACACCCACTCATGCACCCTCTCACAGACTTATACTCCTTTATACTCACATCCATACACACTCTCTCACAGACACTCATACCCCCTCGCACGCGTGTGCAGACACACACACATATACACATGTATGTTTGTGGGGTGAATTTGTACTTGCAGAATTACATTTTATTTTGATCAAAAACTGCATGAATCCATGTAAGGTTCTATAAATCCCTTTTTTAGAAATAGTCTGAATATTGGGGCACAGACAACCTCACACAGGGCACCTCACACCTTCAATGCAGTATCTGAGCCGACAGACACCTTTTGTTAAAGTTCATTTTAGATATACAAGATAATGAAAGGCATAGATAGAGTCGATAGCCAGAGACTATTTC
Source organism: Hemiscyllium ocellatum (assembly GCF_020745735.1). Taxonomy (NCBI): domain Eukaryota; kingdom Metazoa; phylum Chordata; class Chondrichthyes; order Orectolobiformes; family Hemiscylliidae; genus Hemiscyllium; species Hemiscyllium ocellatum. The sequence goes on along the minus strand of NC_083416.1, from coordinate 87,206,579 downwards.
CCAGGGCAGAAATGACTCACACGAGGGGTCATAGTTTTAAGCTAGTTGGAGGAAAGTGTAGAGGGGATGTCAGAGGCGGGTTCTTTACATAGAGAGTTGTGAGAGCATTGAATGCGTTGCCAGCAGCAGTTGTGGAAGAGAGGTCATTGGGGACATTTAAGAGACTGCTGGACATGCATATGGTCCCAGAAATGTGAGGGTGCACACATGAGGATCAATGGTCGGCACAACATCGTGGGCTGAAGGGCCTGTTCTGTGCTGTACTGTTCTATGTTCTATGTCCTAATGTAATTTTACAATGTTCTGCAATTTACATGTGAAAGAACTGAAACCAACATGGTCATTCTAAAATATGAGAGACTTAACAAACAATCCAGGTCTTTTTTAATATATAATTTCAGTTACATCACACTATAAATTTTGCTGTAAATTCAGTGACGAATGATCTTATACTCCACAACCACTTGATGAAGGAGCAGCGCTTTGAAAGCTAGTGCTTCCAAATAAACCTTTTGGGTTGTAACTAATAGGTGGTTGATGTTATGTGATTTTTAACTTTGCTAACCTCAAGCAAGTGAGTCGCAGGTTATAGTGTGAGCGAGCTTGCGAGATGCCAATAAAATCAGTCTTGATTTATTCATTGTTGGAGTAAGCCAGAATGGTAACCTCATGTTCCTTTTATCATGTTATGTTCTTTTTGATTTGTGGGAGTCAGGCTTGTTTAGGAGCAGAAAGATGAATGCATCAAGCGAGTGTCTGGGAACAGTCACTTCCAGGTAAGTGAATATACATTTTCGAAAATGCAATTTATGAAATATAACAAAAAGGAAATCGGTCCTCACTTTTAACAAAGTGAAGTCATTACAATGTGCAGTTTGCTGCCTGTTCAGTCAGTGTGTGGCTAATGTCAACATAGACTCCTGATTTACTGACACTGATTCTAACAGTGCAGTGAAATGAGGGACAACAGGTTTTACGAGTTCACACTCATAACAACTTTGAGAAAGGAGAAACTTCCAGCTTGTCAGCTACTGTTTGAGATCACGTGTGGAGCTCAAGATTTACCCCTATTTAGAATGAGAAGGATCGGAGAGAAAGATGCAGGGTGCTGGAGGGAACATTCCTGTTGACCGAGATTGTATGATTGAAATATTCCACATTGATAAAGGACAGAGTGACATTGCAAATACTGGTCTGAACCAGCTGAGGCCAATGTTTAACCAGCAGCTTGGAGTTAGAAAAAGTGAAGCCATCTCAGTCCCAGAGAACCAAGGGGCTGCCCTCTCATTACAGAGAGATGACTGGTGGTGGCTTAACCTGAGGGGCACTATGTCTCAAGTGAGATGGAACCGTCATGGTGACCTCAGTTGAGTTATACTGCTGGCTTTGCTGTCCTGCTGGTCTAAAGAAACACCACTCTGTGTCTGCTTGTATTAAATGGTTGAGGTTAGAAAATATTGAATGGAAAGGATAAGACATGGTGTGGCCATAGGGGATACAACTGCTGCTGGTTCAATGGACAGTGAAAGGAGCAGGAAACCAGGCAACAGTCTTCTAATAAGGTCAGATTTGGCAGTTTGACAGTTTGACAACTATATAAAAGTCACTTTCCAAAGTGTTTCATTTGCTAATAATCCTAACAAGTAGCTTGTTTGTTTTCTTTCATTTTGATTTATTTCTGAATGTTTTAAATGTTTGATAAATATTATTGTAAAATCTATAATAATGTACAAACTATATATTCTACAAATATGAACTGTACAACCGTGAGGATGCACACCCTCACAATAATGTACACGCAAGGCCATACTCAACTTGGGAGGGGATGGGGAACAGGGGGTGGAGGGGCCGAGGGGTGGAGGGGACTGAGGGACAGAAGGGGACATAGGAGTATAAGAAATGAGTGCTGGAATATGACATTTGGCCCTTCATGGCTGACCTGCCTGAGGCCTGAACTTTTCTTATTTGTTAGTTCCTCATAGACCTCAGCTTCCTAATATTTTAATACCCTCTCTACCTTCTCTGCAAATTGTTTCAGTGATCAAGCTACCAGAACTGTCAGAGGTAGAGAACCCCAGGCATTCATCTGGAAGAAGAAATTTCTTAACATCTCAGTTGTAAATGAGTGTCCCCTCATTCTTAAACTATGTCCCCAGTTTGAGATTCTCCCACAAGTGAAAACATTTTCTCAATGTCTCGCTTTTCAAGCCCCCTCAAGAGTTCACACATTTGGCTGTTCTTGATTAATCAACTCCTTCATCTAAGGAACCAACTGAAAGGACTTCTGTTGAACTACCTCCAATGCCAATGTGCCCTTTCTTAAATTTGAAACCAAAACTGGACACAGTACTCCAGTCTTTGTCCAAAAGGAAAAAAAGACTCAAACAATCTTTAGTCTCAGGCAGATATGTGGCAAGTAACATTCACAAAGCAGAAAAGCCCAGTGATAACCATCTCCAATAAGAGAATTTAAACATCTCCCCTTGACATTCAATGGTATTTCCATCACTGAATTCCTCTACTAACAACACTCTGGGTTTACCAGAGATGAGAAACTGAATTGGATTCACCAAATAAATACAGTGGCTCCAAGAGCAAGTCAGAGGCTAGGAATCTTACAATGAGGAACTCACTTCCTGACTCGCCTAAACCCTATCTGTCATATACAAGACACAAATCAGGAGTGTGATGGTCTACCCTCCACTTCCTTGGATCTGTGCAATGCCCAACAACACTGAAGCTTCACACCATCCAGGACAAAACAGCCCATTGATTGGCACCACAAGCATCTACTCCCCCCACCAACACTCTCAGTAACAAGCATGTGGATCATCTACCAGGTGCAATGCAAGAAATTTCCCTTTCAAATCCAGAACCACAAAACCAGGACAAGGGCAGCAGATACATGGGAGCACCACCCCTGCAAGTTCCCTTCTAAGCCACTCACCATCCTGACTTGAAAATATATTGCCATTCCTTCAGTGTGTCTGGGTCAAGATCCTGGAATTCTTTCCGAGGGAATATGAGTCAATAGACAATAGACAATAGGTGCAGGAGTAGGCCATTCTGCCCTTCGAGCCTGCACCCACCATTCAATATGATCATGGCTGATCATCCTTAATCAGTATCCTGTTCCTGCCTTATCCCCATAACCCTTGATTCCACTATCTTTGAGAGCTCTATCCAACTCTTTCTTAAACGAATCCAGAGACTGGGCCTCCACTGCCCTCTGGGGCAGAGCATTCCACACAGCCACCACTCTCTGGGTGAAGAAGTTTCTCCTCATCTCTGTCCTAAATGGTCTACCCCGTATTTTTAAACTGTGTCCTCTGGTTCGGCACTCACCCATCAGCGGAAACATGTTTCCTGCCTCCAGAGTGTCCAATCCTTTAATAATCTTATATGTCTCAATCATATCCCTCTCAGTCTTCTAAACTCAAGGGTATACATTCCCAGTCGCTCCAGTCTTTCAGTGTAAGGTAATCCCGCCAATCCAGGAATAGACCTCGTGAACCTACACTGCACTCCCTCCATAGCTAAAACGTCTTTCCTCAAATTTGGAGACCAGAACTGCCCACAGTACTCCAGGTGTGGTCTCACCAGGGCTCTGTACAGCTGCAGAAGAACTTCTTTGCTTCTGTACTCAATCCCTCTTGTTATGAAGGCCAGCATGCTATTAGCCTTCTTCACTACCTGCTGTATCTGCATGCTTGCCTTCATTGACTGGTGTAGAAGAACGCAGCTGCAAATGTGTTGCTGGTCAAAGCACAACAGGCCAGGCAGCATCTCAGGAATAGAGAATTCGACGTTTCGAGCATAAGCCCTTCATCAGGAAGCTTCTTCAAGGAAGGCATCCTTGTAAAAGGATTCGCAGTAGGTTAAAATCTTCGAGTAAAAAATGAGGTCTGCAGATGCTGGAGATCACAGCTGCAAATGTGTTGCTGGTCAAAGCACAGCAGGCCAGGCAGCATCTCAGGAATAGAGAATTCGATGTTTCGAGCATAAGCCCTTCATCAGGAAGCTTCTTCAAGGAAGGCATCCTTGTAAAAGGATTCGCAGTAGGTTAAAATCTTCGAGTAAAAAATGAGGTCTGCAGATGCTGGAGATCACAGCTGCAAATGTGTTGCTGGTCAAAGCACAGCAGGCCAGGCAGCATCTCAGGAATAGAGAATTCGACGTTTCGAGCATAAGCCCTTCATCAGGAAGCTTCTTCAAGGAAGGCATCCTTGTAAAAGGATTCGCAGTAGGTTAAAATCTTCGAGTAAAAAATGAGGTCTGCAGATGCTGGAGATCACAGCTGCAAATGTGTTGCTGGTCAAAGCACAGCAGGCCAGGCAGCATCTCAGGAATAGAGAATTCGACATTTCGAGCATAAGCCCTTCATCAGGAAGCTTCTTCAAGGAAGGCATCCTTGTAAAAGGATTCGCAGTAGGTTAAAATCTTCGAGTAAAAAATGAGGTCTGCAGATGCTGGAGATCACAGCTGCAAATGTGTTGCTGGTCAAAGCACAGCAGGCCAGGCAGCATCTCAGGAATAGAGAATTCGACGTTTCGAGCATAAGCCCTTCATCAATTGGTGTAGAAGAACACCCAGATCTCTCTGTACTGCCCCTTTACCTAAATTGATTCCATTGAGGTAGTAATCTGCCTTCCTGTTCTTGCCACCAAAGTGGATAACCATACATTTATCCACATTAAACTGCATCTGCCATGCATCTGCCCACGCACCTAAACTGTCCAGGTCACCCTGTAATCTCCTAATATCCTCCTCACATTTCACCCTGCCACCCAGCTTAGTATCTTCAGCAAATTTACTAATGTTATCACTAATACCATTTTCTGTATCATTAACATATATTGTAAAAAGTCAATCTGCAGCACATGGACTGTGGCAGTTCAAGAAGGCATCTCACCCTCACCTTCTCAAGGGCAATTAGGGAGAGGCAATAAAAGCTGACCCAGCCAGTGTCACTGTCATTTAAAGAACAGATAATAAATATAGAAGGTAGAACATAGAAAATTGAACAATACAGCGCAGAACAGGCCCTTGATGTTGTGTTGACCTGTGAACTATTCTCAGCCGACACTATCCCATCATCATCCATGTGCTTATCCAAGGATTGTTTAAATCTCCCTAATGTGGCTGAGTTGACTACATTAGCAGGCAGGGCATTCCACGCCCTTACCACTCTCTGAGTAAAGAACCTGCCTCTGACATCTGTCTTAAAGCTATCACCCCTCAATTTGTAGTTATGTCCCCTCATACACGCTGACGTCATCATCCGAGGAAAAAGACTCTCACTGTCTACCCTATCTAATCCTCTGATCATCTTGTATGTCTCTATCAAAACCCCTTCAAGCCTTCTTCTCTCCAATGAGAACAGATCCAAGTCTCTCAACCTTTCCTCATAAGACCTTCCCTCTAGACCAGGCTATATTCTGGTAAATCTCCAATGGGGCAACCAGAACTGTTCACAATATTCCAATTGCGGCCACACAAGCGTTTTGTATAGTTGCAGCATGATGTCACAGCTCTGGAACTTAATCCCTCTACCAATAAAACCTAAGACACTGAATGTCTGCTTAACAGCACTATTAACTTTCAGGGATCTATGTACATGGGCACCAAGATCCCTCTGCACATCGACACTATCAAGAATCTTTCCATTGAACTATTTCCATTCTGCCTTCCTGTTATTCTTCCTAAAGTGAATCACCTCACATTGAGCTGCATTGAACTCCATTTGCCACCTCTCAGCCCAATTCTGCAGTTAGAACATAGAACATAGAACACAGAACAATACAGCACAGAACAGGCCCTTCGGCCCACGATGTTGTGCCGAACATCTATCCTAGATTAAGCACCCATCCATGTACCTATCCAATTGCCGCTTAAAGGTCGCCAATGATTCTGACTCTACCACTCCCACGGGCAGCGCATTCCATGCCCCCACCACTCTCTGGGTAAAGAACCCACCCCTGACATCTCCCCTATACCTTCCACCCTTCACCTTAAATTTATGTCCCCTTGTAACACTCTGTTGTACCCGGGGGAAAAGTTTCTGACTGTCTACTCTATCTATTCCTCTGATCATCTTATAAACCTCTATCAAGTCACCCCTCATCCTTCGCCGTTCCAACAAGAAAAGGCCGAGAACTCTCAATCTATCCTCGTACGAACTATTCTCCATTCCAGGCAACATCCTGGTAAATCTTCTCTGCACCCTCTCCAAAGCTTCCACATCTTTCCTAAAGTGAGCCGACCAGAACTGCACACAGTACTCCAAATGTGGGCCTAACCAAAGTCCTGTACAGCTGCAACATCACTTCACGACTCTTGAATTCACTCCCTCTGCTAATGAATGCTAATACACCATAGGCCTTCTTACAAGCTCTATCCACCTGAGTGGCAACTTTCAAAGATCTATGTACATAGACCCCAAGATCCCTCTGTTCCTCCACCTGACTAAGAACCCTACCGTTAACCCTGTATTCCGCATTCTTATTTGTTCTTCCAAAATGGACAACCTCACACTTGGTAGGGTTGAACTCCATCTGCCACTCCTCAGCCCAGCTCTGCATCATATCTAAGTCCCTTTGCAGCTGACAACAGCCCTCCTCACTGTCCACAACTCCACCAATCTTCGTATCATCTGCAAATTTACTGACCCACCCTTCGACTCCCTCATCCAAGTCATTAATAAAAATTACAAACAGCAGAGGACCCAGAACTGATCCCTGCGGAACTCCACTTGTAACTGGGCTCCAGGCTGAATATTTACCATCTACCACCACTCTCTGACTTCGACCGGTTAGCCAGTTTTCTATCCAATTGGCCAAATTTCCCTCTATCCCATGCCTCCTGACTTTCCGCATAAGCCTACCATGGGGAACCTTATCAAATGCCTTACTAAAATCCATGTACACTACATCCACTGCTCTACCCTCATCCACATGCTTGGTCACCTCCTCAAAGAATTCAATAAGACTTGTAAGGCAAGACCTACCGCTCACAAATCCGTGCTGGCTGTCCCTAATCAAGCAGTGTCTTTCCAGATACTCATAAATCCTATCCCTCAGTACCCTTTCCATTACTTTGCCTACCACAGAAGTAAGACTAACTGGCCTGTAATTCCCGGGGTTATCCCTATTCCCTTTTTTGAACAGGGGCACAACATTCGCTACTCTCCAGTCCCCTGGTACCACCCCCATTGACAGTGAAGACGAAAAGATCATTGCCAACAGTACTGCAATTTCCTCTCTTGCTTCCCACATAATCCTAGGATATATCCCGTCAGGCCCGGGGGACTTGTCTATCCTCAAGTTGCTCAAAATGTCCAACACATCTTCCTTCCTAACAAGTATCTCTTCTAGCTTACCAGTCCGTTTCACACTCTCCTCTTCAACAATACGGTCCCTCTCGTTCGTAAATACTGAAGAAAAGTACTCATTCAAGACCTCTTCTATCTCTTCCGACTCAATACACAATCTCCCAGTACTGTCCTTGATCGGACCTACCCTCGTTTATCCAAGTCTCCCTGCAACCTGCAACATTCGTCCACACTGTCCACTACTCTGCCGACTTTAGTGTCATCTGCAAACTTAATAACCCATCCACCTATGCCTGTGTCTAAGTCATTTCTAAAAATGACAAACAGCAATGGTCCTTGTGGCACACCGGAATCCAGGCTGAATATTCTCCATCAACCACCATTCGCTGCTTTCTTTCAGAAAGCCAGTTTCGAATCCAAACTGCTAAATCACCCTCAATCCCATGCCTCTGAATTTTCTCCAACAGCCTACCATATGGAACCTTATCAAAGGCTTTGCTGAAGTCCATGTACACCACGTCAATTGCCCTATCCTCAGCTACATGCTTGGTCACCTTCTCAAAAAACTCAATGAGGTTTGTGAGACACGACCTGCCCTTGACGAAACCATGTTGACTATCTGAAATCAAATTGTTGCTTGCTAGATGATTATAAATCTTATCTCGTATAATTCTTTCCAAAACATTACCTACAACAGATTAAGAGCACAAAATTTGCAATCATCCAGTTCTCTCTAAATCTGTAAACAATGACGACTCAAAGACCAAAGCCAAAGACTCCAACACTTCCTCCCTAGCATCCCAGAGAACCCTTGGATAAATCCCATCAAACCCAGGGGACTTGTCTTCTTTCACTTCTTCTAGAATTCATAACACCTCTTCCTTACCAACCTTCATCCTTTCTACTCTAATATTTGTACCTCATTCTTCCCCTCTACAATATTCTCCTTTTCCTGAGTGAAAACCAATGAGAAATATTCATTTAGCACCTCTCCGATCTCCACAGGGTCCACACACAACTTCCCATTTCTGCCTTTAACTGGCCCTATTCCTACCCTAGTCATCCTTTTATTCCTCATATACCTACAGAAAGCTTTAGGGTTCTCCTTTATTCTACCTGCTAAAGACTGCTCGTATCCTCTCCTTGCTCTTCTTAACTCTCTCTTTAAATCCTTCTGAGCTAGTCTGTAACTCTCCATCACCTCATCTGAATCCTCTCGTCTCATCAACACATAAGCCTCCTCCTTCCGCTTAACAAGAGATGCAACTTCTGTAGTAAACCACAGTTCTCTTCCCTTATCACTACCTCCCTGCCTGACAGGGACATACCTATCAAGGACATGCAATATCTGTTCCTTAAACCAACTCCACATTTTGCCTGTCCCCATTTCCTGCATTTTGCTACCCTGTTCCATGCATCCTAAGTCTTGCTTAATTGCCCTTTCCCCCATCGATAACTCTTGACCTATGGCATGTACGTATCCCTTTCCATTGCTAAACTAAATGTAACTGAATTATGGTCACTCTCTCCAAAGTGCTCACTTACCACTAAATTAAGCACCTAGCCTGGTTCATTCCCAAGCACCAGATCCAGTGTGGCCTCCCCTCTTGTCAACCCTTCGATATGATGTTCTAGGAGAAAGTGAGGACTGCAAATGCTGGAGATCAGAGCTGAAAATGTGTTGCTGGAAAAGCGCAGCAGGTCAGGCAGCATCCAAGGAGCAGGAGAGTCGACGTTTCGGGCATAAGCCCTTCTTCAGGAATGAGGAAAGTGTGCCAAGTAGGCTAAGATAAAAGGTAGGGAGGAGGACTTGGGGGAGGGGCGTTGGAAATGCGATAGGTGGAAGGAGGTCAAGGTGAGGGTGATAGGCCGGAGTGGGGGTGAGTGCGGAGAGGTCAGGAAGAAGATTGCAGGTTAGGAGGGTGGTGCTGAGTTCGAGGGATTAGACTGAGACAAGGTGGGGGGAGGGGAAATGAGGAAACTGGAGAAATCTGAGTTCACCTCAGGTTACCATCCCCCTGCTGAATTAGATTAAACCCACCTGAACAGCACCAGCAAATTTCCCACTCAAGATATTCGTACTCCTCTGGTTCAAGTGAAGACCGTCCCGTTTGTAGAGGTCCCACTTTCCCCAGGAGGAGGCCTGGTTATCCATGTACCTGAAACCCTTCCTCCTACACCATCCCTGCAGCCACGTGTTCAGCTGATATCCCTCCCAATTCTTTGCCTTGCTGTCACATGGCACAGGTGACAAACTAGAGATAACAACTCTGTTCTAGCTCTCAGCTTCCATCCTAGCTCTCTGAAATCCTGCCTTACATCCCTATCCCTCTTTCTACCTCTGTTGTTCGTACCTACATGGACACCGACAGGGGCTGGTCAGCCTCTCCCTTCAGGGTCTCAAAGATTCGATCAAAGACATCACAGACCCTAGTGCATGCCCCTGGTAAGGGTCATCCCCCTCCAACAGAATCCAAAACCGTTTACTTGTTTTTCAGGGGAACGACCACAGGGGATCCTTGCACTGACTGTTTTTCCCCCTTCTAACAGTTACCCAGCTTTCTTCATGCCTAGAAGTAACTGCTTCCTTGCAACACTTATCAATCACAGCCTTTGCCTCCCGAATGATCTGAAGTTCATCCAGCTCCCGCTCCAGTTCCCTAACGCGGTCTTGGAGGAGCGAGGGTTGGGTGCACTTCTGGCAGATGTACTTGGATGGGACACTAGTGGCGTCCCTCACCTCAAAAATCATTCATATTATTTCACTCTGTCCCACACCTTCATCATGCACTTAATATTTCCATAATCAAAACCTAATTAAAATCACAAATAACATCTGATGTGACTTAGGCAAATGTGAACTTTCCTCCATTATCCACTTGAATTTATATAATCATGAAGTGCACGGATAGGGTGAATAACCAACGTCTTTTCCCCAGGGTGGGGGAGTCCAAAACTAGAGAGCATTGGTATAAAGGGGGGGTGGAAAATGAAAGGGACCAAAGGGGCAATTTTTCATGCAAAGTGTGGTGCGTGTATGGAATGAGCGGTCAGAGAAATTGGTTGAGGCTGGTAGAATTACTATATTTAAAAGACATCTGGATAGGTATATGAATAGGAAGGGTTTAACGGGATGTGGGCCAAATGCTGGCAAATGGAACTCAATTAATTTAGGATATCTAGTTGGCATGGATGAGTTGGACCAAAGTGTCTGTTTCTGTGCTGTACATCTCTATGTTTCTATGACCTGTCAACAGCCTTTGATATGGTGATCACACCATGTTCCTTGGCAGAAGTGGGTACCGCAGATACTGGAGATTAGAGTCAGGATGAAGGGCTTTTGCCCGAAATGTCAATTTTCCTGCTCCTCGGATGCTGCCTGACCTGCTGTGCTTTTCCAGCACCACTCTAATCTTGACTCCATACTCCTTGTCCAGTGAATAGGTCTCCTCTTACCTGTTACAACACAGCAGTGAACCCCCCTGCTAATTAACTAAACACCCAGAAAAGCTCATCTCGCCTCATAATCTGTTAAAATATGAGTGACAGAGAATTCCCAAATTCTACTATTTAAAGAAAAAATTCAATTTATTCTTTAAATCTAAAAGTGAACATTAAACAACAACTACTTTCAACCCTAAGCCTCCTTTCTTCGAATTGCTTGTTAACTGCCTCCAACTCGATAACATAGAACATAGAACACTACAGCACTGTACAGCCCCTTCGGCCCTTGATGTTGCACCAACCTGTGAAGCCAATCTGAACCCCACCTAACCCACTCTATTCTATTATCATCCATATGTTTGTCCAACGCCCAGTTAACTGCCCTTAAAGTTGATGAGTCTACTACTGCTGCCAGCAGTGTGTTCCATTCCCCTACTATTCTGAGTAAAGAAACTACCTCTGACATCTGTCCTACATCTATCACCATTCAATTTAAAGCTATGTCCCCTCGTGTTAGCCAACAGTATCTGAGGAAAAAGGCTCTCACTGTCCACCCTATCTAACCCTCTGATCATCTTATATGTCTCAATTAAGTCACCTCTCAACCTTCTTCTCTCGAAACAAACAGTCTCACATCCCTCAGTCTTTTTACATAAGACCGACCCTCCATACCAGGCAACATCCTAGTAAATCTCCTCTGAACCCTTTCCAAAGCTTCCACATCCTTCCAATAATGCAGTGACCAGAACTGTACTCAATACTCCAAGTGTGGCTGCACCAGAGTTTTGTACAGCTGTAGCACGACCTCATGGCTCCAAAACGCAATCCCTTTTCCAATAAAATCTAACACACCGTATGCCTTCTTAACAACCCTATCAACCTGGAAGGCAACTTTCAGGGGTCTATGTACATGGACATCGAGATCTCTCTGCTCATCCAAACTACCAAGAATCTTAACATTAGCTCAGTACCCTTTCGTCCTATTGCTCCTTCCAAAGCGAATAACCTCTCACTTTTCTGCATTAAATTCCATTTGCCACCTCTGAGCCCAGCTCTGCACCGTATCTATGTCCGTCTGTAACCTGCAGCATCCTTCAGCACTATCTGCAACTCCACTGATTTTAGTGTCATCTGCAAATTTACTAACCCATCCTTCTATGCCCTCATCCAGATCATTTATAAAAATAATAAACAGCAGTGGCCCCAAAACAGATCCTTGCGGTACACCACTAGTAATTGAACTCCAGGATAAACATTTCCCATCAACCACCACCTCTGTCTTCTGTCAGCTAGCCAATTTCTGATCCAAACCGCTAAATCACCCTCAATCCCATGCCTCCATATTTTGTGCAATTGTATACCGTAGTGAACCTTATCAAATGCCTTACTGAAATCTATATATATCACAACAACCACTTTACCCTCACCCACCTGATTGGTCACCATCTCAAAGAACTCAATAAAGGTTTGTGAGGCATGACGTATCTTTCACAAAACCATGTTGACTAACCCTAATCAACATATTCCTCTTTAGATGATTATAAATCAATAACAATATACTGTTTCCGTAAACACCTCTATTAAAATTACATCGAGTTAATTTTCACAGCGGCTGTCATCTCCGATGTCCTCCTATCTCTGGCTGTCAATCTCCCTGGGTCGGCTTTGGTCTTTCGCTGGAACGAAGTTTCGGTCTTTTGCTGTAAAGATGTTTCATATGAAAAAGGTACCTTTGATCGAGTGTTTTGCTGGCAGATACTCTGACAATGGCAGTTGGTCACTTTCTGTCTGGCTAACTCTCAAAATGCTGGCTTCTTTTATTCCCCAAACATCGGATTGTCTCATTGGTTCAACGTTATCAAAACAGTAAAATTAAAATTCTATCGGATTTTAGTGTCCTGGGGCATAATTTAAACTGATTGGTTAAATTCAAACTGTTGTGAAAATATGGCAACCTAAAATCAAATATTTGCTTCACAGTTAAATATTACATATATTCAATGTTCCAGTACTCCCTGAGTGCTAGTCAGTCACATGACAGTTGCCTGCAAAACAGCTTTCACTCTCTCTTAAAGGTACAGTAGATGCCTTCAACTTCATAACACAGCTCAATTCATTCTTTTCTGACTAATCGTAGCCAGAAGATAACTTCCATTACTTTCTTTCTTACTCTGGTGCAGTTCCTTCTTGTTTCCTTAAGGATCTGTCCTTGTCCTCTCGGAATTCTCATCAACATCCTTCCCATTGGCCACATCCTCTGAACTACATTGTTTGCTTTGACATGTACAACACTCAGCTCTACCTCACTAGCGATCTTTCCAGACCTGTCACTAAATTATCAGATTCCTTCTTGGACATCTCTCCTGAATGAACAAATATTGCCTCCAATTATATATTGGCAAGGCTGAAGACATTGTTTTGTTCAACTCCAGAATGCATTCCCCAGCTACCAACTCCATCCCAAGAGTTTAAGATTAAGCCAATTTGTTCACAAACTCAGGGTCACGCTGAGTCAGAGATGAACTCCTGATCTCAGATCTGTGCCAACAGGAACTCTGTTTATTTCTACCTTGGTAATGTTTGCCGATTTGATCAATCACATATCAGCAAAATTACACACAGTCAATATGGATCTGTGAAAAGGAAATGGTGTTGACCAGCTGTTTAAAACACTTTGCAGCTAACTAGTAGAATAGATAAGAGAGAGCCAATGGATGTGGAACCTTTGAATTTTCAGAAAGCTTTTGATAAATCGCGTTTAAGAGGTCATTTAGAATCAATACGCATGGGATCAGGAGTAATGTTTCATCACGGATTGAGCATTGGCTAGTGGGCTAGAAAACAGGGAACACAAATAAATGGATTGTTTTATAGCCGTGACTAATGACATGGGTCAATGCTTGGGCACAAGATTGTCACAATATGCATCATTGATTGGATAAAAGAACTAAATGAAATATTTCTAAGGTTTTATTTTTCATTCACAGGTTGGGTGGGTTGCTGTCTAGACCAGCATTTATTGTGCATCCCACATTTCCCAGAGAGTCGCTAAAAGTCACATTGCTGTGGATCTGGAGTCACGTTTAGGCCAGGAGGGGTAAGGATGGCAGATTTCCTTCCAAAATGACATTTGCTGAACAGTGAACAGTGAGGAGGACAGAATCAGCCTTCAAGGTACTTTAATTAAGTGGACTGAGTGGCAGACACAAGATAGATACAGTATCTGCTGGATAAATGTGAAGTTATTGTGAATACGACAGAATGGAAAATATTATTTTCATGATGATAAATTGGGAAAGGTTGATGTACAAAGAAACCCAAGTGTCCTTGTACAATGGGCATCAAATGCAAGCAGGTGTAGTGAGTAGTTAGAAAGGCAAATGCAATATTGGCCTTCATCGAAAATGGGGGAGTACAGAAGGAAAGAAGTCCTACGATTTTACAGGGCCATGGTGAGACCACAGAGGAGTATTTTGTGCAGTTCTGCTCTCACATGACAAAGGAGTCAAAGATTACGGGGACAGACGAGAATGTGAGTTGAAGCTATAACCAAAGCAGCTATGGTCTTATTGATTGATAGGGTAGGTTCCAATGGCTGAATGGTCTGATCCTGCTCCGAAGTCTCTACTTCAATGTTTAGTAGGAACAAATTACTGCAGATGCTGGAATCTGTATTGAAAACAAATGCTGGGGATCACAGCTGCTCGGAGAAAGTGAGGTCTGCAGATGCTGGAGATCAGAGCTGAAAATGTATTGCTGGAAAAGCGCAGCAGGTCAAGCAGCATCCAAGGAACAGGAGAATCAACGTTTCGGGCATGAGCCCTTCTTTAGGAATTTTCAGGAACCATTCCTGAAGAAGGGCTCATGCCCGAAACATAGATTCTCCTGCTCCTTGGATGCTGCCTGACTTGCTGCGCTTTTCCAGCAACACATTTTCAGATCACAGCTGCTCAGCCAGCATCCATGGAGAGAGAACGAGCAAATGCTCCAGATCTAGATGGCTCTGAAGAAGTTACCCAAATTCAGAACTTTAGCTTGCTCTTTCCCCATGGATGCTGCCTGACCTGCTGTCATCCCCAGCATTTGTTGTTTTCAGTAGTGTTTGGATGATCACATCGATCTAAGGATATCATTGATGATTGTTGCTAGGATTAATTTTATTCTGTGGAATTTAAAGGCCAATTAAAATTTAAATGCAAAAATTCAAATGCAAAAACTTCATGAGGCGGTTTTGGGGCAAACTGCTGTTTCTAACCAGGCAAACTGCCAGTACCTTGCTGCGATTCACAGTTTGCAGTGCATCTTGCTGCTACCATTAATTGCTGGATTATTTAACAACAGTCAATGTCTTTCACATCCTTATTTATTCAGGTATCCTGGGACCAACATAATTTCACAATCTCACCTTCTGTCAAAATATTCCTTTCAGATAACCAAGAGCAGTTTTAAACATTGACTATCTCAGTGATTAGATCCGTCATCATTTAAGATGACAATCAGTAACAGAGTGCTTGTGAATTTGGTTGAAACAGATATGCAGTGCACATGTGAGCATATCACAATGCTGACTCAGATGGAAAGGCTGCAACATCTGATACTGAATTCTATCCTCATCATCACTTATCAGTCATAAAAACTGATTACGTTAGCATCAAAACTGCAGAGGC
Organism: Hemiscyllium ocellatum; assembly: GCF_020745735.1. Lineage (NCBI taxonomy): Eukaryota > Metazoa > Chordata > Chondrichthyes > Orectolobiformes > Hemiscylliidae > Hemiscyllium > Hemiscyllium ocellatum. The sequence continues at coordinate 87,191,138 of NC_083416.1, read as the reverse complement.
ATTTTCTGGCAAATCACAGACTGATTCAGGATCTGTTTTGAGGAAAAGAATAAGGTGCGAATATTGAGGAGTCAGATTTAAGTTCAAGCAATAGAACCCAAGAGATTCAGCTCAGAGTTTTATTGACACCAGTGATACACTGAAATATTCAAACAAGAGAAACCCAACAAAACATCACATCTGCAAGAGTTGCTGATGTTGACTTTATCTAAATTGTTGCTGCCCTTTGAAGCTTTCGTTATTTAAGCATTTCTTAGCAGAACAAAAATATTCTGTTGATATAATTAATTTAGAACCAGACAAAAATCAATCTTTCAGAGCCAAATAATAGCTTCATATAATGGATCCGCTCAGAAGGAGGATTTCTGTTCATCATGCTGAATTTAATAGTGCCCAGTTTGCAAGAGGGAACACAATGTATACCACATAATTCATAATTATCAGCAAAGGAACAAATCAAAACCGTGTTATAGCAGAAATTATGATTGAATAGCTTATACTGAGACAACATGGCTTGGGAAACAATGATCTAGTTGTATTATTGCTAGACTATTAATCCAGAAACTCAGTGAATGTTCTTGGAACTTGGGTTTGAATTCAATAAAATATATCTAAAATTACAAACGACTGAAGACCATAAAACTATTGATGATTGTCAGAAAACTCATCTGGGTCACTAATGGCATCAATTAAGTATGGCATCAAGGAGCCCAAGCAAAACTGAATTAATGCATATCATGGGGTAAACTCTGCTGGTTGGAGGCATACCTGACACATAGGAAGATTATTGTTGTTGTTGTTGTTGTTGGGGGTCAGTCATCTCAGCTCCAGAACATCTCTGCAGGAGTCCCCAGGGTGATGTCTGAGGCCCAACCATCTTCAGCTGCTGCATCAAGTAAGTACCTTCTCTTTATCATAAGGTCAGACATAGGGATGTTTACGAATGAGTGCATTATGTTCAGCATAATGAATTAGCAGATACTGAAGCAGTCCAGATTCAAAAGCAATAGGATCTGGACAATATCCAGGCTTGGTCTGACAAGTGGCAAGTAACATACAAATTTCACAAAAGCCAGGCAATGAACATCTCCAATAAGAGACAATCTAACCACAGCTCTTTGACATTCAATGTCAGACAACCACTCAATGAGAAGGTGGTGGTGAGCTGCCTTCTTAAATCGCTGCAGTCCACTTGCTGTGGATTGACCCACAAGGCCAGTGGGGAGGGGATCCCAGGGTTTTGACCCAACGATTGTGAAGGAACAGCAGTATATTTCCAAGTCAGGGTGGTGAGCGGCTTGGAGGGGAACTTGCAGGTAGTAGTGTTCCTAAGTACCTAATGCCCTTGTCTTTCTAAGCAGATGTGGTCATGGATTTGAAAGACACTGTCTAAGGATCTTTGGTGAATTTGAAATTGCAGCAAATCAATTTGTGCCAGATTAATTCCTATAGCTTTTTTCACAATTTTGATAAGCCAATCACAAATGGTGCATCCAAGAGCCATTTAAAAGAGTTTTTAAACAGATGAAACCTCTCATTCTTTGAAACATTACAACTCCTGGTTTGCTTCGCATTAAAGTATCTTTCATTTGAGTTCATGGCTTCAGCAATCAGCTCCGATTTCTAACATGTTCATTGCTTTCTTTGATTTACTGTACCTTTGTAACATTGGATCCAGAAGATGGATAGTGAATCAGAATTGGGAGAGGGCAATTCCAATGAATCGGGTTTGGGAGTGGATAATTGCAGTGATTTGGGATTGGGAGTTTGTAATTCCAGCAAATCAGGATTGAGAATGGGCAATTTTATTGAACTAGGATTGAAGGGAATTAATTTCATTTAATTCAGAATGGGAGTGGATACTTCCAATAAATTGTAGTAAGTAATTCTAGTGCATCAAGATTGGTGTAGGCGATTCAAGTGACTCAGGATTGGCTGATACCAGTGAATCTGGTTGAAGTGGTTAGTTCTAAGGGGAACCCAAGTTGGATTTAAATGAAAATTCAGTCAGTAATTTTGTTCTGAAGAAAGGTCACTGGCCCAAAACATTAACTCTGCATTCTCTCTACAGATGCAAGGTGATTCATTTTGAAAGGTTGAATTTGAATGTTTAATACAGGGATAAAGACAGGATACTTGTTGGTGTGGAGGAACATCAGGTTCATGGACATAGATTACCCAAAGTTGCCACCCAAGTTGACAGAGTTCTTAAGAAGGCGTATGGTGTTTTGGTTTTCATTAACAGGGAGATTGAGCTTAAGAGCCGTGAGGTTTTGCTGCAGCTCTATAAAACCCTGGTTCAACCAGACATGGAATATTGTGTCCTGTTCTGGTTACCTCGTTATAGGAAAGATGTAGATGCTTGAGAAAGGGTGCAGAGGAGATTTACCAGGGTGCTGTCTGGATTGGAGAGACTGAGTGAGCTTTTCACACTGGACAGAAGAAGGAAGGTGATTTGATGGAAATGTACAAGGTAGTGAGAGGCATAGATAGAGTAGATAGCCAGAGACTTTACCCCAGGGTAGAAATGTGTCCCAAGTGTCATAATTTTAAGATGATTAGAGGAAGGTTTAGGGGAGATGCTAGAGGTAGATTCTTTACGCAGAGAGTGGGCGGCACGGTGGCACAGTGGTTAGCACTGCTGCCTCACAGCGCCTGAGACCCGGGTTCAATTCCCGACTCAGGCGACTGACTGTGTGGAGTTTGCACGTTCTCCCTGTGTCTGCGTGGGTTTCCTCCGGGTGCTCCGGTTTCCTCCCACAGTCCAAAGATGTGCGGGTCAGGTGAATTGGCCATGCTAAATTGCCCGTAGTGTTAGGTTAGGGGTATGGGTGGGTTGCACTTCGGTGGGTCGGTGTGGACTTGTTGGGCCGAAGAGCCTGTTTCCACACTGTAAGTAATCTAATCTAATCTAATCTAAAAGTGGTGGGTGAATGGAATGCACTGCTAGTGGTTGGAGTAGAGTCAGAGACATTAGGCACATTTCAGCCACTGCCAGACAAGCAGGTGCATGGCAGTAAAGTGAGGGGATTGTAGGTTAGGTTGATCTTAGACTAAGATAAATGCTTGGCTCAATTTCATGCTGTGCTGATATATGTTCTATGCTGAGTTTTCCCAGCAATTTCTGATTTTGTTTGGTTTGTAGTCACAATAAGAGTTAAACAATGGGTTAATGTTAAAAGACATGTTGAGAATTATTTTGTTTAAGATCTAACTTGCTTTTGTCTCTTACTGGATGTGTACTGAATTTATACAAATTGATTCATCTCACTTGTCCATAATTCAAGAATGCAATAATTCACCTGGTAATAAATTTATATTTGAAACTGTCTGATATACCACACGGACGCACATACTCATGTGAATAAAACTCTACTTTGTTGAGTGTGACTGCAAAGATAAATCGATTTTGATCCAAATTCAAATCTTACCACAGTTTAAAATTGTGACCATTTTGTGATCAGCTGACCTGAAATCCCATGATCATCCCACCTACAGTATTCTAGAGGAATCATTTAAATTCCGCAAATAGAGCAGTATGGTAACTCAGTGGTTACAGTGCTGCCTCACCGCACCAGGGACTCTGGATTGACTCCAACGTTGGCAACTCAGTTTGCATGGAGTTTACCCATTCTCCCTGTGTCTGCATGGGTTTCCTCTCACAGTCCAAAGATGTGCCAGTCAGTTGGATTGGCCATGCCAAGTTACTCCATAGTGTTCGGGGATGTTCTGACTAGGTGGGTAAACATGGGGAGAGACAAGGACTTGAGGACACAGTCTCAGAGCGAAAGGGTGACCCTTTAGAATGGAGATTAAGAGGAATTTCTTTAGCCAGAGGGTGGTTAATCTGTGGACCTCATTGCTGCAGAGGATTGTGCAGACCAAGTTGTTGAGTGTCTCTAAGATAGACAAAGATAAGCTCTTGATTAAGAAGCAGATCAAGGATTACAGGGAAAAGGCAGGAAAAGAGGGGTTAAGAAACATATCAGCTATGATTGAAATCGAAGCAAATTTGATGGGCTTAATGGCCTAATTCCATTCCGTCATCTTATAGTCTTACAGTTTTTTTACGCACATAGACTTTTTACATGTTAGTGGGAGAAGTGAATTTCAAAACATTTTTTTTCACTGGATTTAAAGCAGAATTTAAAATTGTTGGTCAGGTTTCTGGAAATGGATTGAGTATGTCTTTACAAAAAGAATTTCAGCAATTCCCAACACTGAAATGGAGAAATTGCAGACGTCTAATTGAACAGTGAAATAATTGAGCTCCCAAAAAGATCCAAAGGCAAAAGATTATTCAGGCAAATAAAGTATTCACGTTAGTTAGAAATGAAGCATTGTGCTTTAAAATCTCTATCGTGGGGAAATGCCAGGAACATGAAGGGTTAATATAGAACATAGAACACTACAGCACAGTACACGCCCTTCAATCCTCAATGTTGTGCTGAACTGTGACACCGATCTGAAGCCCATCTAACCTACACTATTCCATTATCATCCACATGTTTATCTAATGACCTTAAAGTTAGCGAGTCTACTACTGTTGCAGGCAGTGCATTCTATGCCCTTCCTACTCTCTGAGTAAAGGAACTACCTCTGACATCTTTCCTTTATCTATCACCTCTCAATTTAAAGTTGTGTCCCCTTGTGCTAGCCTTCACCATCCAAGGAAAAAGGATCTCACTGTCCACCTTATCTAATCCTCTGATCACCTTGTATGTCTCTATTAAGTCACCTCTCAACCTTTTTCTCTCTAACGAAAACAGCCTCAAGTCCCTTAGCCTTTTCTCATAAGACCTTCCCTCCATACTAGGCAACATCCTAGTAAATCTCCTCTGCACCCTTTTCAATGCTTCCACATCCATCCTGTAATGCCACGACCAGAACTGTACGCAATACTCCAAGTGCAACCACACCAGAAATTTGTGCAGCTGCAGCATAACCTTATGGCTCTGAAACTCAATCCCTTTACCAAAAGCTAACACACCGTATGCCTCCTTATCAACCCAATTAACCTGGGTGGCAACTTTCAGGGATCTATGTACATGGACACCAAGATCTCTCTGCTCATCTACACTACCAAGTGTCTTACCATAAGCCCAGTACTCTGTACTCATGTTGCTCCTTCCAAAATGAATCACCTCACACTTTTTCCCATTAAACTCTATTTGCCACCTCTCAGCCCAGCTCTGCAGCTTATCTATGTCCCTCTGTAACCTGCAACATCCTTTGGCATTATCCACAACTCCAGCAACCTTAATATCATCCGCAAATTTACTAACCCATCCTTCTACATCCTCATCCAGGTCACTTATAAAAATGACAAACAATAGTGGACTCAAAGCAGATGCTTATGGTACACCACGGATAAATAAACTCCTGGATGAACACTTCCCATCAACCACCACCCTCTGTCTTTTTACCAGCTTGTCAATTTCTGATCCAAACTGCTAAACGTATTTTGTGCAATAGCCTACTGTGGAGAATCTTATCAAACGCTTAACTGAAATCCATGTACAACATATCAACTGGTTTACCCTCAACCGCCATTTTGGTCTCCTTCTCAAAGAACCCAATGAGGTTTGTGTGGCACGACCTACCCTTCACAAAACCGTGTTGACTACCTCTAATCAACTTAGGATTTGTAATCATCTAGAAAGGAATATCTCTGATAACCCTGTCCAATAGTTTACCCACAACTGAAATACGGCTCACTGGTCTATAATTACCAGAGTTGTCTCTACTCCCCTTCTTGAACGAGGGAACAACATTGGCTATCCTCCAGTCTTCTGGCACTATCCCTGTAGACAATTATAACATAAAGCTCAAAGCCAAAGGCTCTGCGATCTCCTTCCCAGTGAATCCTAGATTAACTTTCATGTGGCCCAGGGGACCTATCTACTTTCACACTTTCCAGAATTACTAACACATCCTCCTGATGAATCTCAAACATATCTAGTCCAATAGCCTGTACCTCAATATTCTCTTTGACAACATTGTCTTTTTCCTGTGTGAATAGTGATGAAAAATATTCATTTCACACCTCTCTCATCTCTTTGGACTCCATTCTCAACTTCCCACTACTGTCTTTGATTGCCCTAATCTTACCCCTGTCATTCTTTTATTCCTGACACACCTTTCGAAAACTTTAGGGTTTTCCTTGATCCTACCTGCCAAAGATTTCTCCTGTCCCCTCCTGGCTCTTCTTAGCTCTCTCTTTAGGTCCTTCCTGACTAACTAACTCAAGTGCGCTAACTGAGCCTTCATGCCTCATTTTTGCATAAGCCTCCTTCTTCCTCTTAACAACAGTTCAACATCTTTAGTAAACCACAGTTCCCTCACTTGACCACTTCCTCCCTGCCTGACAGGCATACACTTATCAAGGACACACAGTCACTGTTCCTTTAATAAGCTCCACATTTCAATTGTGTCCATTCCCTGTAGTTTCCTTCCCCGTTCTATGCATCCTAAGTCTTGTCTAACTGTATCAAACTTGCCTTCTCCCATGCTGTAACTTTTGCCCTGCTGTATATATCTATCCCTATCTAAAGTAAACTAAATCGAACTGTGGTCACCATCACCAAAGTGCTCACCTACCTCGAAATCTAACACCTGGCCCAGTTCGTAACCCAGTACCAAATCTGATATGGCCTCATCTCTTGTTGGCCTGTCTACATACTGTGTCAGGAAATCCTCCTGGACACAAGAGACAAAAACTGACCTGTTTAAGGCACTCAAACTATAGCATTTCCAGTCAATATTTAGAAAATTAATGTCCTCCATAACAACTGCCCTGTTATTTTCGTTCCTATCCAGAATCATCTTTGTAATCCTTTCTTCTTCACCTCCAGAGCTTTTTGGAGGCCTAGAGCAAATCCCAACACGATGACCTCTCCTTTCCAGTTTCTCAGCCCATACTACCTCAGGAGATGAGAGCTCATGAAACGTCTTTTTTGCCACCATAATTCTTTTTGAAGAAGGAGGTAAATGTTGTTTATTAGCTTAGAAAAATCTAAAACAAACTGCTAAAAGTACCTCAGCAACATAAACTCTCACTTTTGGTGAGGTGGTTGATAGAGTTAGGGTTAATATTGCAAGAAATTCTAAAAAGGGGTTCAACAGTTATTCCCATTGAGTTCCACATTCCTATGAGCATCATTACCTACTGCCAATCTCTTGCTTTCTCCCGTATTCTTATACTGCATTTTTATCCAAATAATCAAAACATACCTCCTGGAAAGTTTCAATGCTCCATATATAAGGTACATACACTTTAAATCTCAAAGGAAAAGAAAGGCATCTCTTTTGTCTAGGTTAGAGTGGGGCTGGAAAAGCACAGCAGGTCAGGCAGCATCCGAGGAGCAGGAAAATTGACATTTCAGGCAAAAGCCCTTCATCAGGAATACAGACAGAGTGCCTGCAGAGTGGAGAGATAAATGAGACTGGGGTGGGGATAGGGAGAAAGCAGCATAGAGTATAATGGGTGAATGGGGGTGGGGATGAAAGTGATATCTGAGAGGAGGGTGGAGTGGATAGTTGGAAAGGAAGATACGCAGGTAGAACATGTCATGAGGGTGGTGCTGAGCTGGAAGGCTAGAGCTGGGGTGAGCTGGGGGAAGGGGAAATGAGGAAACTGGTGAAATCCACATTGACGCCATGGGGTTGAAGCGTTCTGAGGTGGAAGATGAAGTGTGCTTCCTCCAGGCGTTGTGTGGTGAGGGAGCAGCGGTGAAGGAGGCCCAGGACCTGCATGTCCTCGGCTGAGTGGTAGGGGGAGTTGAAATGTTGGGCCACAGGACACCGTAGTTGATTGGTGTGGGTGTCCTGGAGATGTTCCCTAAAGCACTCTGCTAGGAGGTGTCCCCTGTGTAGAGGAGAACACATCGGGAGCAACAGATACAATAAATGATATTGGTGGATGTGCAAATAAAACTTTGATGGATGTGGAAGGCTCCTTTGGGGCCTTGGATGGAGGTGAGGGAGGAGGTGTGGGCACAGGTTTTGCAATTTCTGCAGTGGCAGGGGAGGGTGCCAGGAAGGAAGGGTGGGTTGTTGGGGGCATAGACCTGACCAGGTAATTACGGAGGGAACTGTCTTTGCGGAAGGCGGAAAGGGGTGGGGAGGGAAATATATCCCCGGTGGTGGGGTCCATTTGGAGGTGGCGGAAATGTTGTCGGATGATGCGGTTTATGCGAATGTTGGTAGGTGGAAGGTGAACACCGGGGGGGGGTTTGTTCTTGCTACAGTTGGAGGGGTGGGGTCTGAGGGCAGAGGGGCGGGATGTGGATGAGATGCATTGGACGGCATCTTTCACCACATGGGAAGGGAAATTGCGGTCTCTAAAGAAGGAGGTCATCTGGTGTGTTCTGTTCTAAATATCATTTATTGTATCTGTTGCTCCCGATGCAGTCTCCTCTACATTGGGGAGACTGGATGCCTCCTAGCAGACCACTTTAGAGAACATCTCTGGGACGCCCGCACCAATCAACCACACCGTCCTGTGGCCCAACATTTCAACTCGCCCTCCCACTCTGCCGAGGACATGCAGGTCCTGGGCCTCCTCCACCACCACTCCCTCACCACCCGACACCTGGAGGAAGAACGCCTCATCTTCTGCCTCGGAATACTTCAACCCCATGGCATCAATGTGGATTTCACCAGTTTCCTCATTTCGCCTTCCCCCACCTCACCCCAGCTCTAGCCTTGCAGCTTAGCACTGTCCCCATGACCTGCCCTACCTGCCTAACTTTCTTCCCATCTATCCACTCCACCCTCCTCTCTGACCTTTCACCTTCATCCTCACCCCCATTCACTCATTGTACTCTTTGCTACCTTCCCCCACCCTCCTCTCTGACCTATCACCTCCATCCCCACCCCCTTTCACCTATTGTACTCTATGCTACTTTCCCCAACCCCACCCCCCTCTCATTTATCTCTCCACTCTGCAGGCACCCTGCCTCTATCCTTGATTGAAGGGCTTTTTCCTGAAATGTCGATTTTCCTGCTCCTCGGATGCCTCCTGACCTGCTGTGCTTTTCCAGCACCACTCTAATCTAGACTCTGGTTTCCAGTATCTGCAGTCCTTGTTTTACCTAGGCATCTATTTTGATCTAGTAGGGTCTAGTGGGGATTGATCCTTAATCTCTTTTCATTCAAACATTTTGTTGATTGTACGTTACCCCACAATCGATGTGGAACTCTTTGGGAATTACTGCTGAACCCTTTCTTTAGAATTTCTTACAATATTAACACCTGATTACAAATGGTCTGGGAGAGGAAGTAATAGTTATCAATTAATTAATGGGATAGGTGGGTAGGGAAGTGATTGCATGTGTATACCAGACAAGTAATCAGAGGTTTTGGTGCTTTGTGATGTGTGTGTTGAAATAAACCTGTCCCAAAAAGCATATGCCTGGAGACTGTATAATGAGCCTTTACCCTTTGCTGTCTATCATTCCAGGATGTTTTAATGATAACATTGATAATTGTGCTGAACTGATTGAAATAATCTCCTATGTCATGTTGATCATGTAGTTCAACATATTTCTGGCTTGAATCATATTCTTTGTACTTTTTTCCAAAACAAATAAACTGACTCAATCAAAATAACAGCAGCGTTTAGTGTCAGGGAAGTACACTTGTCTCTGATTGTTACTTTTCAAATCAAAACTCACATTCAGTGAACATTGTTCATCCCCATTAACCTCCAATGTTCAGCAGCATTGATTTTCTGATTTGCTAGTTGGAAATGTAGTTAAAACATGGAGGAGAATTGTGCTTCCTTTTGACTTAAAAATCAAAAATTCAATCAAAAATTGCTGGAGAAACTCAGCGGGTCTCAATGCATCCATTAAGAATTAATTTTTCAGGTCAATTGACTGTTCTGGGATATGACACTATCATGAAGCATTCTGTCGAACACACTGGCTAGAAGAAAATTGGAGACTTGAATCTGTCAACTCCCAACGTTATCACTGACAGAATTTATATTATCATGTTTATATGGGGGCTCCAAAAACACAAAGCTTTTTTTTTCTCAGCACACAGTTACAAAGGTTTAAAGGTACAAATCTAAGTTATAAATGGGCAGTGTGTAAGCTGCTGATCTTAACGCTCAGTCTCTGGATTTCAGCCAGTGACTGAGCTGGATCTGAAAAGAAAGGTCACTAGCATTTGTCCATAACTCACAGGTACCTGAACGTGACTCACATTGGAAACATTGACACCCCTACAAAAACATTCTGAAATAGACTTTAGCAGTTCTGCTCATAAATCAAAAGCTAATTGGTTTGGGTACATGCAGGTCCTGCAGTTTTAATCTTCACAGGTATAAGGAGAGACAGGTGTAATGTGACCTTGATAAGGCTACGACACAGCCATCATAAAATCTGAATTAAAGTTCCTCAGTTTTACATTTGTATTCCCATTTCCTTTCTCACACTGAACTTCAGTACTCAGGTTCACTGTTCACAGTGCTGCAGCTATCAGGTTCCCCATCATCTGTTATTAAACCCATAGCCCTTTATTGTGAACCTAAACTCTCTATCACTTTCAATGGAAATGCACACAGCCATTGTCAATCCCCTTCAGTTTCTGTGGATCCAGAAACGTCTCTTAGTAAGTCTGTCCCATTTACTGGTCAGCCCTGCTTAAAGTTCCCAAAAGCTCATCAAGACATGTGAACCACCTGAACTACAAAGCATCCATGTGGGTATCTGAGCCACTGAAGGACACAGGAAACAATATTTCATTTCAGATAAATCCAGTACCAAAGTTTATAAATCCATTGCTCAAAATCATGAAGCATTTTGAAATGGAAACCATGATAAATTGTCTCGAACAGTGGAAGAATTGTTAACGAAAGGACAGAAATTTCAATCATTTGCTAAAGAACTAAAGTGAACATCATGAAGAAGCTTCTCACACATCTCATGGTTATGATTAGAAATGAGTTTCATCACAACAACATAGAACATAGAACATAGAAGGATACAGCGCAGTACAGGCCCTTCGGCCCTCGATGTTGCGCCGACCGAGTCCTACCTAACCTATACTAGCCCAATAACTTCCAAATGCCTATCCAATGCCCGCTTAAATGAACATAAAGAAGGAGAGTTCACCACTGCTCCTGGCAGGGCATTCCATGAACTCACAACCCGCTGTGTGAAGAATCTACCCCTAACATCTGTCCTATACCTACCACCCCTTAATTTAAAGCTATGTCCCCTAGTAACACCTGACTCCATTAGCGGTAAAATAGAATATAAACATTGAAAGGGTAACTGATAATATTGAAGTGGGAATATCTGCACGAATGCCAATAAAGGGAAACATACTATTTTGGATTCCAACATCTGCATTTTGTTTTGTCTCTATTAAGGAGAGACTGGCACTGATTGGCTAGCTCTTTTAGAGATCCAGCACACACATAATGGGTGGAATGGCCAGTTCATCCGCTGTCAGATCCTGAGGAGGGTGGCTCAGTGGGTGGAACTGCTGCTTCACATTGCTAGAGACATGGGTTTGATTCTAGCCTTGGGTGACTGTCTGTGTGGGGTTTGCACATTCTCCCTGGGTCTGCTCCAGTTTCCTGCACAATCCAAAGGTGTGCAGGTTAGATGGATGGGCCATAGGACATTATCCATTGTGCTCAGGGATGAGTAGGCTAACTACAACTGCCATGGGAATTGCAGGGATGTGTGTCTGGGTGGAATGCTCTTCAGAGCTTCAGTGTGGACTTGATGGACTGAATGGCCTGTTTCCACACTGTAAGGATTCTATATGATCCTGTGACTTGTTGCAGGGAGAGCCATGGAAGCGAAGGGTCTTATTCTAATCTCTGTAATTTTTGGTAATTGAAATTTGAGACTCACTGTGATGATAAAAATAAAATCTCTCAATATTTTGAAGTGAGGAAGAAAGTGCAATAACAAAACAGAAGGCTAACATTTTCTTGCCTATTTTAATTTTGATCAATTCAAAAGTCATTGATATTCAACATTAATGAAACAGTTGGTAAATACAGCTGGGAGAATAGCCACAGGTAACCATTGGTTTATATGGTTTTCATGGTTGCCATTTTCCTAACTACCATTAATTCTGAGGAAGAGTCACTCAACCCAAAACATTGACTCTGATTTCTCTCCAAAGATGCTGCCAGACCTACTGAGCTTTTTCAGCAATTTAAGTTTTTGTTTCTGATTTACAAAATCTGCAGTTCTTTTGGGTTTTTTTTAAACAGGTAAACATTTTTGGTTTTGTAAAACAGCGAGTAGTTTCAGTGCTTCGTATTCACCATTGCTTCCAATTTAATGATTAGATTAATTCCCTACAGCATGGAAACAGGCTCTTCGGCCCAACAAGTCCACACCGACCCTCCGAAGAGTAACCCACCCTGACCAATTTCCTCCTGGCTAATGCACCTAACACTATGGACAATTTAGTGTGGCCAATTCATCTGACCTGCACAACTTTGGACTGTGGGAGGAAACTGGAGCACCCAGAGGAAACCCATGCAGACACGGGGAGAATGTGCAAACTCCACACAGACAGTCGCCCGAGGCTGGAATCAAACCTGGGACCTGGTGGTGTGAGGCAGTAGTGCTAACCACTGAACTAATGTTTATGTTTCTGTTACAAAAATATACAAGCAGCAGAATGAGATTTAACTGATCATCTTGTCCTGGTTAATTCCAATACAGGAGGTAATATTTTATAATGATTGCATTCTCTATTAATAACTAAGCATTTTTGGCCTAACTAGCTCTTCGAAGGATCTTTACAATTAATCCCACATCCCTCTTTTTCCTTCGTTGTCCTACAATTTTTTTTTCATTTTAAACATTTATCCAATTCTCCCTCACTGCTGCCATTGAGTTTGATTTGAGCACATTCAGATCCGAACAACTTGCAGTGTAAAATGATGCTTTCTCTAATTGGACTGGTCTGTCTATGTCTTTTATGTTGTCTATAATTCTTTCAAATTCTTGCTTTATATTTCTCTCTTCAGCTGTGTTTTCTCAATTGTAGGTTGGGGTGTTAGGCTCCTTTAACTCTAACTAAGGGAGCACCAGAGAGGATCATAGTCAAAACATAAACGTTGTCCCTCCAATGATGCTCCCAGACCAGCTTTCCCTGTCTGCCTGGTTACGTTCCCATGATAATCTTATTCATGTCTGTCGACTCACCTCTTACTCTCCAATACAATCCAGTCTGTCTATCTTTTCCATATAAGACAACCTGTTCATTGCAGGTATGGAAGAGTGTGGCGCTGGAAAAGCACAGCTAGTCAGTCAGCATCCGAGGAACAGGAGAAACGATTAGATTACTTACAGTGTGGAAACAGGCCCTTCGGCCCAACAAGTCCACACCGACCCGCCGAAGCGCAACCCACCCATACCCCTACATTTACCCCTTACCTAACACTACGGGCAATTTAGCATGGCCAATTCACCTGACCCGCACATCTTTGGACTGTGGGAGGAAACCGGAGCACCCGGAGGAAACCCACGCAGACACGGGGAGAATGTGCAAACTCCACACAGTCAGTCGCCTGAGTCGGGAATTGAACCCAGGTCTCTGTTGCTGTGAGGCAGCAGTGCTAACCACTGTGCCACCGTGCCGCCCGTGTCGATGTTTCGAGCAGAAGTTCTTCACCCGGATGCTTCATCACAGGCTCTTCCCGATGAAGAATTTATGCTCGAACATCGATCCTCCTGCTCCTCAGATGCTGTCTGACCAGCTGTGCTTTTCCAGCACAACACTCTTTGACCCAGATCTTCAGCATCTATCGTCCCCACTTTCTCCCATTCCAGGTATCAACCAAATCAATCTCCTCTGAACTGTTTCCAATAAATTAATTGCAAATTCCAGTACATTTACATTGGAAAGGGGATCATTACTGTGCACAATCTTAAGGCTCTTGATCAGATACCCCTCAGCTTTCTCTTTGAGAGACAAAAGTCTGTTCACTCAAACTGATTATCACAATCTTTTTAATGGCATGAACTGTAGAAGTCATTGTTTCCAACTTATGCACAGCTGTTACAGTTCTGATAGTATGGAGAGCAGACAGGTACACAGTACTTCAACTGGTCTGAGTACCAGACACCGAACACATTCGGCTCGGTTCCACATGGGGCCGCATTGTTGGTTTTGTGTCTAATGAAAACAGCATGCTCGTATTTTCCCCAAAGACCTTTCAACAAAATCAGCTCTCTCACAGAACTAAATCCCATCAGATTGAAAGTGCCAAAAAGGCCATCGAAATGAACTCTATTCCCAATATTTCTCATGGTAGAATTGTTTGATTTTTCCGATTATTAAGTGAGAGAGAGGGAGCGGAATTACGGTCCTTTCTAAACGGCTGACGATTGAAATGAAACTAAATGAGTTTTAATATTGCGCACAGGCAGCACTGCCTGTAGTTCATTGTATATTGCAAAATACACCTGCATTGACATAGCACCTTGCAGTGAAGTACTTGCTGAATTACTGTGATGCAGGACACAACACGGCCCCACAAACAGCGAGAAGGACCCAATGTTGGTCAGGGGACAGATACTGACCCTGCCGCCGAACTAAACCCCGAGTCTTTAATGCGATATAGTTTTCAGCATCCAGCTGCGGCCAGGGCTCTGGGGGAATGCGGCTGGAGGGGCTGAATGGCCGGCGTGTTGCCCTCCTTACCTTCAGTTTCTGGATAGACCTGTTCTCCTCGGGCTGCCGGTTCCACACGGTGGTACCTCCCTTGTTGTACTGGACCAGCCAGCCCTCCTGGTGCTCGCACTGCTCCCGGAACGAGCTGAAATGGGAATCATCGGGGACCTGGACGATCTCACCACTCGACATGATCCCACCAGATCCCAACTCTGCGGCCACACAGTCAGGGATCCACTCAGAGCCCGCCCTCGATCCCGGCTGATGGGAACTGCAATTGCTGACTTTGTTTGCGGCTCCGTCTCTGCATCAGTTTCCTTTCAGTTTCAGAGTTGTCCCGCTGCGGGTGAGCGGCCCGGGCTGGGGGGGGGGGGGGGGGCGGCACTGCCAGGGACCCGGCTTCCCGCTCCCGCTCACTCCCTGCGGCCGCTCCCAGCCGCGCTCCCTCCGGGGACTGCAGCGGCTCAGGCTCCGGGAACGGCACTGGGCAGGGGGCAGGCATCAGGCAGGAACCTATCAGCGGAGCCGCCTGCCCCCTGGCAACATGATAGCATAGAGAGAAGGACAGAACGGCCTCACCCCGCCCTCATCATCACTCAGCCCCATCCTCACTCTCACCCTTACCCTCACACTCACTCCAACCCTCACCCCAGCCTCACCCTCACCCTATCCCCCTAATCAGTCCTTGCCTTTCCTAATACATGTACATCCTGTCCCTCAGGATCCCTCCAACAACTTGCCCATCACCAATGTCAGGCTCACTGGTCTATAGTTCCTTGGCATGTCCTTACCACTTTTTAAAAATAATGACACCATGTTTGCCAACCTCCAGTCTTCCAGCATTGCACCTGTGACTATTGATGATCCAAATCTCTCAGCAAGATTTTGGAGTGCAGCTTCATAGTTTCTTGAAAGTAGAGTTGCAGGTAGATAGGATAGTTAAGAAGGTGTTTGGTATGCTTTCCTTTATTGGTCAGAGCATTGAGTAGGGAATTGGGAGGTCATGTTGCAGCTGTACAGGACATTGGGTAGACCACGTTTGGAATATAGGTTAAAACAATGACTGCAGATGCTAGAAACCAGATTCTGGATCAGTGGTGCTGGAAGAGCACAGCAGTTCAGGCAGCATCCATATTGCATTGCAGTTCTAGTCTCCTTCCTATCAAAAGGGCGGCACGGTGGCTCAGTGGTTAGCACTACTGCCTCACAGCTCCAGGGTCCCAGGTTCGATTTCAGCCTCAGGCAACTGTCTGTGTGGAGTTTGCACACTCTCCCCGTGTCTGCGTAGGTTTCCTCCCAAAGTCCAAAGATGTGCAGGTGAGTTGGACATGCTAAATTGGCCATGGTGTTTGGTGCATTAGTCAGAGGGAAATGGGTCTGGGTGGGTACTCTTCGGAGGGTTGGTGTGGACTGTTTGGGCTGAAGGGCCTGTTTCCACACTGTAGGGAATCTAATCAGAAGGATGTTGTGAAACTTGAAAAGGTTCAGAAAAGATTTACAAGAATGTTGTTAGCGTTGGAGGATTTGAGCTATCAGGAGAGGCTGAACAGGCTGGGGCTGTTTTCCCTGGAGCGTCGGAGGCTGAGGGATAACCTTATAGAGGTTTCTAAAATCATGAGGGACATGGTTAGGGTAAATAAACAAAGCATTTTCCCTGGGGTGGGGGATCTCCAGAACTAGAGAGAATAGGTTTAGGGTGAGAGGGGAAAGCTATAAAAGAGACCGAAGGGGCAATGGTTTTACACAGAGGGTGGTGTGTATATGGAATCAGTTGCCAGACGAAGTGGTGGAGGCTGGTACAATTACAACATTTAAAAGACATCTGGATAGGTCTATGAATAGGAAGGGTTTGGAGGGATATGGGTGAAGTGCTGGCAATTGGGACTAGATTGGGTTAGGATATTTGGTCGACATGGATGGGCTAGACCAAAGGATCTGTTTCTGTGGTGTACATCTCTATAACTCGATGACTCTAAGACACTGGAAGTGTCCCAGACCTCCAATGTTGCATAATAGGACCATTTCACTGGGTTGAGCTGCCCTGCCATTAGCTACCATTAAATTCATTACTTTAAGTTTACAGAGGGCCACGACAGCTCAGTGGTTAGCGCTACTATCTCACAGCGCTAGGGACCTGGGTTTGATTCCCAGTTTTCTGTGTGGAGCTCGCACACTCTCTCCATGTCTGCGTGTGTTTATTGTGCTCTGGTTTCCTCCCACAGTCCAAAGAAGTGCAGGTTAGGTGGATTGGCCATGCTAAATAGCCCATTGTGTTCAGGGATGTCTCGGTTCGGTGTGTTAGCCAAAGGAAAGAGAGGGTAGGGGGTGGGTCTGGGTTTGATGCTCTTCAGAGGGTCAGTGTGATTTCGTTAGGCTGAATGGCCTGTATGCACACTGTAAGGATTCTACGGGTTCTTCTCATTGAGTATATATTGAGTTTGTACCAGGCACCTTACCTTACTCATTATACTTTAAATTCTCTTATATTAAACTAAAGACTACTTCATACTTTAAGGATTGTAAAGCAGAAATACTCAAAAATGGAAATGACTGTGATTGCCCAAAATCCAAAAACTGGGAGTGCTGGAGAGACTCACCAGATCTGGCAGCATGTGCGGAGAGAGAAACAGTTAATATTTTGAATCCAGAATTACCTTTCTTCAGGTTCCACACATCTCTTCATGCCATTAGTAAATCTAAGCCCCCACAGTCTTCCAGGATAAAGAATTCCGAAGATTCACCATCACCTGAGTGAAGACATTCACTCTTCTATTGGTCCCAAATGGCTGGCAAAATTGGCAATAATGCCTCACTGTCTCATCACTCTATAATTAGACAATAATTTGTGACGAGGAAGAAGATATTAAACAATCTGATCCCCTCCAACATTAAACTCCAAAAAAAATCAATTTCACAGTTTCTTCAATTTGCTGCTATTTTGCATAAAACATGTAAAAATATTGCTGAGATTTAAAGCATGAAGATCTTTTAATTGAGATATATACATATTTCTGAAATGTGACTTGACATCTCTAACCCAAAAAGATTTACAATTTAAATTATGGAGTTTCATTCCTATAAGTAATGAATTATTTGAAGTTTTTTAAAAAATCATTTCACTTTTTAACTCATTCAATCCTTGTTCCAGGATCATTTGGTCCACAGTTTTTTTGTAGTGGCAAGTGAATATATTTGAGAACTGAAGTTAATTTATTTTTGCTTTTCTGGCAGATTTTACTCTTCTGATTTACTCCCATTCCCCTGCAGAACCCACCCATTTTTCTTCAAGAAGTAAACTCTTCTTTTATTTCCGAAGTTGGACTTTGAACTGTGACACATGTGCTTTGGTCAGTGTGAATAAAAGGGATTAACACTTAACTTCAGTCTTTTATGCCACTATATGCCAGAAAATGTGTAAAGATTAATAAGGCCAAGATATTGAATGTTTAGCAAGCATAAAGGTACATCAAGCCCCATTGCTTCATGAGATAAGCAGCAAGTGACAGATGGAGCTAAGCAATTTCATGACCAATGGTCAGACCTAAACTCTGCAGTCCTGCCACATTCAGTCATGAATAGTGGTGGACAATTAAACAACTCACTGGGGCAGGAGGCTACACAAATATCCCCAAACTCACTGATGGAAGAGCCCAGCAGATCACTGCAAAAGATAAGGCTGAAGCTTTTACAGCAATCTGCAGCTAGGAGCGCCGGGTGGACAATCCATCTTGGCCTCGTCCAGTGGTGCCAAGCATCACAGAGACCAGTCTTCAGGCAGTTCAATTTGCTTTATGTGATACCAAGAAATAGAATATAGACATAGAACATTACAGCGCAGTACAGGCCCTTTGGCCCTCGATGTTGTGCCAATCTGTGGAACCAATCTGAAGCTCATCGATCCTATACTGTTTCATTTTATCCATATGCTTATCCAATGACCATTTAAATGCCCTTAAAGTTGGCAAGTCTATTACTGTTGCAGGCAGGGCGTTCCACGCCCTACTACTCTCTGAGTAAAGAAACTACCTCTGACATCTGTCCTATATCTATCACCCCTCATGTTATGAAGGTGTGGAGGTCCTGAACCTTTATGAGAGTTGAGAAGCTAGCGAGGCCTGCCTGACACAGCACAAGGTGTTCTGAACAAGGTAACAATGTAACATTTGATCAAAACAGCTAGTGGCAGCTGGGTTATCATGAAACAAAAACAAATTCAAATTCAGCCAATCAGTTTAAATTATACCCCAAGATAGCTAACTCCAATCAAGTTTGAATTTAGTGAAACAATCCAATGTTTTGGGGTATAAAACTGAACATTTTGAACAGTTGTGGGAGAACTGTGAAGCCACCAACAAGTACAGACTGCCAGCAGAACAGCTCTCTGAAAGGTACCAGGCAAAAAGAAGTTTGT
Organism: Hemiscyllium ocellatum; assembly: GCF_020745735.1. Classification (NCBI taxonomy): domain Eukaryota; kingdom Metazoa; phylum Chordata; class Chondrichthyes; order Orectolobiformes; family Hemiscylliidae; genus Hemiscyllium; species Hemiscyllium ocellatum. The sequence continues at coordinate 87,172,066 of NC_083416.1, read as the reverse complement.
TCAGCAGAACATCAAAAAGACGACCGAGGAAAATCTGCAGAGGAAGATACAAAGAGAAGATTCGACAGCTAACTGGTTTTGAAAGAAAGGAAGTGTTGGTATTTAATATTCTCTATTGGACTGAAAGAATAAAATCCTTAACTTTTACTTTAAATAGTGACCTCTGGGGTAATTCTTTGCCTCTCGAATTCTAACAGATTACAGCACGGGATGAATCTTTTCTGTGTTGCTGGTTTAAATTAGCTGAGGGGCTAACTCACGTTGTAACAACTTGGAGGTTTTTGTTAGCTATTTGAACAGGTTTAGACAGATCCAGTCTGAGATTTGGACAGATTTGAATCGATTTGGAGTACAAAAAAGCCCAGTAGATTTAAACACTTGCTGGTTAGTGTTCCAGATCTTTAAATGAAATGTAGGTGAGACAATTTATTTAATTTCAGTGACTTGTGTTTGGCAATATTAAAAGTGAGAGAAATGGCTCTTAAAATTGCTAAAGAGGTTCCGGGGTTTGAAAATGGTTCTCAAGTTTGCCAAGAAAGTTTAGAAGGAAAGGAAACTCCCATACTTTTAGAATCAGCAAAGAAGTTAGATTTGGGTTTAATCAAAGGCAACAGCAAAGTTGAAATTATAAGGGAATTACTCAAACACATAGGTGTATTAGAGAAATAGACAAGTACAAGTAGAGATAGAAAAACTTAAATTACAGTTGAGGAAAATGGAGTTAGAAGATAAGCAAAGAGAGAGAAGGTTGTTAGCTGAGCAAAGAGGGAAAGAATCTGAACTTGAGAAGTTGTGACTTTGTCAGCAAAGTCAAGTTAACAGGATGGAGATTATGAGAGAAGGTAGTGATATATATCTGCAACATTTTGATGAGAAAGATGTTAAAGCCTTCTTTATTTCATTTGAAGCATTGGCTAGGCAGATGGAGTGGTCTGAGGATTTATGGGTAATGTTAGTTCAGACTAAACTGGTCGGCAGAGCGAGTGAGGTATTCACCGCGCTGTCAGATGAGGGATCAAGAGACTATGAAGAGGTTAAACAGGAAATTTTAAGTGCTTTTGAATTGGTAGCAGAAGCATATAGACAGAAAATAAAGAAGGAGCCAGGTCAGACTTACGTTGAGCTCAAAAGAATTAAACATAGTCAAGATTCTGGCCAGGGAGGGATAGAAGTTGGGAGAAAGGGAGATCCTACACTACAAAACAAAGACTGGAGAAAATTGGTAAGAATTTACGACAGATTAAAAAAGGAGCCCAAGAAGGTTGGAAAGAGATGAAAGGCCCCTGTGCTAAAGTGGGACATGTAAAGTCACAGTGCTGGCCATTAAAGAAAGGCACTGTGGGAAAAGATGTGGTAAAAGAAGCTAAGCCAGTGACATTCATGAAGATAGTAAAGGAGATGCCAAGAAGAGCTGAGGACCTGCAGGAGAGTTCACAGCCTCGACAGGGGCTGGGTATGGAATTAGTGCCTGATCTCTACAAAGAATTTGCCTCTGCGGGTAAAGTTTACTCAGAAAGAACAGGGGGAGAAGGACAAGAAGTTATAACTTCGAGAGATACAGGATCTAACCAGTTGCTGATAGTAAGGGATGAAAGAATTTGCATTCTTCCTGATCTGTTACTCAAGATTATGGTAATTTGTGGGATAGATGGACAGAAATTTAGCATTCCCCTCTGTAAAATCAGGTTGGAGTGCCAACTCAAGACTGGGGAAATTACAGTGCGAGTGATTGACCGAGTGTCAGTTCCAAGAATTTAGTTTGTTCTTGGGAATAATTTAGCAGCATCCAAGGTGAGAGTGACACCCCTTGTTCTAGAAAAGCACAAGGAAGACCAAGAAACTGAGGAGTTAAAAGAATAATATCTTGGTATTTTCCCAGGCTGTGTAGTAACCAGATCACACTATCATAAGTAATAGCATGAAGCAAAAACTAACGAGAAAAATGAAGGAGTTGAGGTTCAGTTAGCGGAGACCCTGTTTGATGTGATGGTGTAGGAAAACCCTGAACAGGCAGAGGGTCAGACAGAAATGCTTATTCCTGAAAGGCTCAGAGACTTGCAACAGCAAGACAAGACAATAAAAAATAGATATATATGGATGCATACTCTGAAAAAGAGGCAGAGGGTTATTATCTGAAAGATAGAATCCTAAGGCAGAAATGGAGACCACGGCAAGTTAGTGCAGAAGAGAAATGAGTCGAAGTGCACCAGATTGTGTTGCTGATAGCATACAGACAGGAAGTTCTATGGGTGGCACATGAACTACCTGTAGGAGGTCACCTAGAGGTACGAAAGACTCAGGCTAACATACAAAAAGATCTTTATTGGTCTGTAATGTACAAGGATATGGTTAACCTCTGGCATATGAGACATACATGCCAAATGGTAGGTAAGTCATAGGTGGTAATAAAACCAACACTTGCGTTGCCAATTCCTGCATTTGAAGAAACTTTCACGTGGGTTATAATTGATGGTGAAGGTCCCCTCCCGAGAATTAAAACTGAGAACCAATACTTGTTAACCTTAATGGATGTGTCTACCCGATTTCTGGAGGCAATTTCATCATGGAGTATCAAAGTGAAAAGGGTAGTAGAGGAGTTAGTAGCTTTCTCCACATTGTACGGGCTACACAGAGAGATTCAGTCAAACTAAGTCAAATTTTACTGCTAGGCTGTTTAAGAAGATTATGGATAGCTTAGGTATTCAGCACTTTAAATCCAGTAGGTATCATCCTGAATCCCAGGGAGCTTTAGATGGCATCAGACCTTGAAGATCATGTTGAGAGCATACTGTCAGGATTACCGAATGATTGAGATTAAGGTATCACATTCGTATTGTTTACCATTAGAGATGCCCCAAATAAATCTGCTCAGTTCACTCCCTTCAAGTTAATATTCAGGCATGAACATAGAACATAGAAAAATACAACACAGGAGAGGGCCTTTGGCCCACAATGTTGTGCTGAAGATTATTCCTAATCTAAAATAAAATAACCTAACCTACGCACCTCTCAGTTCACTGCATGTCCAGCAGTCGCTTCAATAAAGTGAAATGAGAGGCCCTTTGAAATTAATTAAAGAAAAATGGACAGAAGCAAAGTCAGAGATCTCACACTTAGATGATGTTTTACAGATGAGCAAGAGACTAAATCGAGTAGGTGAGTTAGCTGAACAGCATCTAAAGAGGACACAGCATAGAATGAAGCAGGTAGCAGATAAAAACTCTGAGACTCAGATGTTTTCCTGAGGGGTTGACATGTTAGTACCATAACCAGTGATGGGAGATCCCTTGAAAACCAGGTTTAGTGGTCCCTATCAAATTGAGAAAAAGTTGAGTCAGGTGAAATCTCCAGTAAAGATGCCAGATAGAAAACAAAATGGTATTGAGTATGTCATGGGAACATGTTGAAGCTGTATTAATCGAGAGAGGAAGAACTGGAGAATCAGGTGTTAGTTACTTCCCTGCAGAGTGAGGAATCAAATCCAGATGATGTGGATGTTGATGTGCCTCAAAATAGATTAAAAAAATGAAGAAGTCCTTGAGGAGTGGGATAGGTTAGTAAGCTATCTGTCTCAGGACCATCGAACACAGTTGAAAGGCTGTTACTGCAGTATAAGAACATATGTAAGAATCAGATGGGGAGGACTAATGTTATTGTATATGAAGTAGATGCAGGGAATACTGCTTCGATAAAACAACACCCCTATTGGTTTAATCCTTTCAAAGCCAGACAGGTCCAAATGGAGGTGGAGTCCATGCTCGACAAGAACATCATTGAACCAAGCCAGAGAAAGTGGAGTTCACCAATTGACTTAGTTCCCAAACTGGATGGGACTCAACAGTTTTGTGTGGATTATCAGAAGGTCAATACCATTACGAAATCTGACTCATATCCAGTTCCGAGATTGGAGAACTGTATCAAGAAAGTCAGACAAGCCAGTTACATCACCAAGTTGGATTTAATGCGTGGTTACTGGCAGGTACATTTATCAGAGACGGCGAAAGAAATTTATGCATTTGTAACTTCAAATGGGCTATATCAGTTTAAAGTGCTGCCCTTTGGAATGAATAACACACCTGCCACCTTCTAAAGACTCAGGGACGCAGTTGTGACTGGGTTAACAAACTGTGCAGGTTATTTGGACGATGTTGTGATCTTTAGTAAGTCCTGGAAAGATCACATGGTAGAGTGGCCAGAGCTCTTTGAATGACTATGAGAAGCAAAACTGGTAATAAACTTAAACAAAACAGAATTCATGAAAGCAGAGGTGACATTTTTGGAACATAGCTTTGGTCATGGAAGGTTGACCCCACGGAACACAAAGACAAAGACCATCGAGGAATTTCCACACTAACCTTGAAGAAAGAGGTGCTTCGATTCTTAGGACCAAGTGGATTCTATCGGAAATTTGTTCTAAACTTCAGCAATGTAGTGGCACCATTAACCAATTTTCTGAAGAAGAACACAAAGCTTTGGTGGACAGAACAATGCCAGGAAGCATTCGACCATTTGAAATCAATATTAACCCACCAAACCACTTTTAGCTACACCAAACTTTTCAAAACCTTTTAAAGTTGCCATTAATGCTAGCGACATAGGAGTTAGAGATGTACTGCTTTGGGAAGATGATGATGGGATTGAACTGCCAGTTGGTTACTTTTCAAAGAAACTCAACATCAACCAGAGGAAATACTCCACAATTACTGGCCTTACAACATTTTAATGTGAATATCACGAATATTGTGTCAGTGATGGTTGTGTACACAAATCACAACTTGCTTACATTCTTAGAATGCTTTAAAGACAAGAATATGAGACTATCTCGTTGGAATCTTATGTTACAGACTTTGAATTTACATCTATATCGTACATGTTGCTGATCATAAGGATATAATCGCAAAAGCGTTATCTTGGATTGAACTGATAAAGATAAGGATTGGTAATTATTCATTTGTTTTATATTTATGTAGGAAGATGTTAATGTGAACTTAGATTAAAGTCATAAGTGTGTCATGATATTGTAAAGGAATAGAGGAAAAGAATGAAGCCATCTTTTCATTATGATAGCTCATTTTTTCCTTTGGGGGGAGAGGTGTTAAGAAGGTGAAGAGGTCCTGTACCTTTAAGAGAGTTGAGAAGCTAGCAAGGCCTGTCTGACACAGCACAAGGTGTTCTGAACAAGGTAACAATGTAACATTTGGTCAAAATAGCTAGAAGCAGCTGGGTTATCATGAGGCAAAAACAAATTCAAATTTGGCTAATCAGTTTAAATTGTGCCCCAAGATACCAAAATCCAATCAAATTTGAATTTAGTATTTTCATAAAATGAAACCAATGAAACAATCCGCTGTTTTGGGGTATTAAAATGGACATTTTTGAACACTTGAGGGAGAACTATGAAGCCACCAACAAGTAAAGGCTACCAACAGAACAGCTTGGTGGCACAGTGGTTAGCACTGCTGCCTCACAGCGCCAGGGACCCAGGTTCAATTCCCACCTCAGGCGACTGTCTGTGTCGAGTTTGCATGTTCTCCCCGTGTCTGTGTGGGTTTCCTTTGGGTACTCTGGTTTCCTCCCACAGTCCAAAAATGTGCAGGTCAGGTGAATTGTCCAGGCTAAATTGCTGTAGTGTTAGGTGTAGGGGGGTGGGTTGTGCTTTGGTGGGTCAGTGTGGACTTGTTAGGCTGAAGGGCCTGTTTCCACACTGTAAGTAATCTAATCTTAAAGGTACCAGTCTATAAGACGTTTATGCAGCAGAACATCAAAAAGTCAACAGAGGAAAATCTGTGGAGGAAGATACAAAGAGATGTTTTGACAGGTGACTGTTTTGAAAGTTGAATTTTCTTTGTAAACCTTAATTGGGACATTTTTATTGGAAAAGTATTGTAGAGTGGGAGGTGAAAGATAGATTTAAAGAAAGGAGTTGTAAAATAACTTGGTTTTTCATATTCTCTGTTGGACTTAAAGAATAAAGTTGTTAGGTTTTATTTTAAACAGTGACCTCTGGGATAGTCCTTTGTCTCTCGAATTTTAACAGATTATAGCGCGGTGTGAATCATTTCAGTGTTGCTGGTTTAATTAGTGTCATAACACTCAGTTTAAACCTATGAACCCTTGTGCTAGCCTTCACCATCCAAGGAAAAGAGCTCTCACTATCCACCTGATCTAACCCTCTGATTATCTTATATGTCTCAATTAAGTCACCTCTCAACCTTCTTCTCTCTAATGGAAACAGCACCAAGTCCCTCAGGCAATCCTCATAAGACCTTCCCTCCATACCAGACGACATCCTAGTAAATCTCCTTTGAACCCTTTCCAATGCTTCCACATCCTTCCTATAATGTGTCACCAGAACTGTACGCAATACTCCAAGTGCAGCCGCACCAGAGTTTTGGACAGCAGCATGACCTTGTGGCTTTGAAACTCAATCCCTCTCCGAATAAAATCTAACACAGCATATGCCTTCTTAACAACCCTTTCAACCTGGGTGGCAACTTTCAGGGATCCATGTACATGGACACCAAGATCTCTCTGCTCATCTTCACTACCAAGAATCTTACCATTAGCCCAGTACTCTGCATTCCTGTTGCTCTTTCCAAAGTAAATTACCTCACACTTTTCCCCATTAAACTCCATTTGCCAACTCTCAGCCCAGTTCTGCAGCTTATCTGCAGCTTAGTGAGCAAAATTAGGGCGCATGGTATTGGAGGCAAAGTACTAATTTGGATTGAAAGTTGGTTGGCTGATAGAAAACAAAGAGTAGTGATAAACGGCTCCATTTCGGAATGGCAGGCAGTGACCAGTGGGGTACCGCAGGGATCAGTACTGGGACCGCAGCTTTTTACAATATGTGTTAATGATATAGAAGATGGTATTAGTAATAACATTAGCAAATTTGCTGATGATACAAAGCTGGGTGGCAGGGTGAAATGTGATGAGGATGTTAGGAGATTACAGGGTGACCTGGACAGGTTAGGTGAGTGGTCAGATGCATGGCAGATGCAGTTTAATGTGGATAAATGTATAGTTATCCACTTTGGTGGCAAGAACAGGAAGGCAGATTACTACCTAAATGAAGTCAATTTCGATAAAGGGGCAGTACAAAGAGATCTGGGTGTTCTTGTATACCAGTCAATGAAGGCAAGCATGCAGATACAGCAGGTATTGAAGAAGGCTAATAGCATGCTGGCCTTCATAACAAGAGGGATTGAGTATAGAAGCAAAGAGGTGCTTCTGCAGCTGTACAGGGCCCTGGTGAGACCACACCTGGAGTACTGTGTGCAGTTCTGGTCTCCAAATTTGAAGAAAGACATTCTGGCTATTGAGGGAGTGCAGCGTACGTTCATGAGGTCAATTCCTGGAATAGCAGGATTACCTTACACTGAAAGACTGGAGCGACTGGGCTTGTATACCCTTGGGTTTAGAAAACTGAGAGGGCATCTGATTGAGACATATAAGATTATTAATGGATTGGACACTCTGGAGGCAGGAAACATGTTTCCGCTGATGGGTGAGTGCTGAACCAGAGGACACAGCTTAAAAATACGGGGTAGACCATTTAGGACAGAGATGAGGAGAAACTTCTTCACCCAGAGAGTGGTGGCTGTGTGGAATGCTCTGCCCCAGAGGGCAGTGGAGGCCCAGTCTCTGGATTCATTTAAGAAAGTTGGATAGAGCTCTCAAGGATAGTGGAATCAAGGGTGATGGAGATGAGGCAGGAACAGGATACTGATTAAGGATGATCAACCATGATCATATTGAATGGTGGGTGCAGGCTCGAGGGGCAGAATGGCCTACTCCTGCACCTATTGTCTATTGTCTATGTTCTTCTGTAATGTGTGACATCCTTCAGCACTATCCACAACTACACCAACCTTTTTATCGTCTGCAAATTTACTAACTCATCTTTCTACGCCCTCATCCAGGTCATTTATAAAAATGACAAAAAGCAGTGTCCCCAAAACAGATTCTTGCAGGACACCACTAATAACTGAACTCTAGGATGAACATTTCCCATCAACCACCAGCCTCTGTCTTCTTTTAGCTTGCAAATTTGTGATCTAACCCCCTAAATCACCATCAATCCCATGCCTTTGTATTGTTTGCAATAGCCTACCGTGGGGAACCTTATGAAATGCCTTACTGAAATCCACATACACCACACCAACCACTTACCCACCTGTTTGATTACCATCTCAAAGAACTCAATAAGGTTTGTGAGGCATGACCTACCCTTCACAAAACCATGTTGATTATCCCCAATCAACGTATTCCTCTCTAGATGATTGTAAATCCTATCTCTTATAACCTTTTCAAACACTTTACTCACAAGCGAAGTAAGGCTCACTGGTCTATAATTACCTAACTACTTCCTATCTTGAACAAGGGGACAACATTTGCTATCCTCCAGTCTTCTGACACTATTCCTATAGACAATGATGACATAAAGATGGTTGGAGACACTGTATACATCAAAGGCTGTGGGCCTTAACAACATTCTGCTGATAGTCCTGAAGACTTGTGCTCCAAAATCTGCTGCTCCCCTAGCCAAGCTCTTCCAGAACAGCTACAATGCTGATATCTATCTGACAATGTGGAAAAATGCCCAGGTGTGTCCTGGAGGCAAAATGCAGGATATTTCTAAACTGGTCAATTACTGCCCTCTCAGGTTACTCTCAATCATCAGGATTTGGAGGTGTTGGTGTTGGACTGGGATGGACAAAGTTAATAATCACACAACACCAGGTTAAAGTCCAACAGGTTTGTTTGGAAGCACTCACTTTCAATGTGCTGCCTCTTCATCCTGTGGTTGTGGAACATGACCATATGACACAGAACTTATAGCAAAAGGGTGACAGTGTCATGGTGTTGTCATGATATATCATCAGTATTGCAATGGAAGGTATCATCAACAGAGTTATCAAGCAGCATTTGCTCAGCAATAACCTGACACCTACTTGGTCAAAATCCTGGAAATCCCTCTGTAACAGCATTATGGGTTTACCGCCATCCCAGCAGCAGTTCCAGCAGGCAGCTCATCATCACCCTCTCCAGGATAATTAGGGATGAATAATAAATGCAATCTCACTGATCAAATCTCTGTAACAATTTGAGAAAAGCTGCTCCTTAAATTGCTCTTTGATCCAAGTTTGGGTGATCTGCTCTGATGTCTCCTCATGTAACTCATTAATATTCTGCATCTTCATGTTTCTGTACAATGCCTTTGGCAATTTATTATCTTAAAGTTTCTTTATGATTGCAAGTCATGCAGTTTCACTCGGGAATGTAATGGAACTCAAAACTAGGTTTCCCTCTCCTGGTTACATTTGGAATCACTCAGATTTCAGGATTCTCCCAGTGACAGCTGATTCAGGGGTCAACTTGATTGAATATTTAGTTTGGCAGCAGAGACAGTTGATGGAATAGGCTGAAGCTGATGAGGAGATGGTAAATGGAGACTCTGCTGGCAGACATGTTGGGTGTCACACAGAGGGGAAAGGGATCTGTTTAATCTTTCCATGTAAATTATGTTGATGTTTGAAATTGATTTTGAAATCTTGCTTGCAATAATGTGATTGTATCATCAACCTTGGGATTCGGAACCAATGACTTGATGCTTCAGCACCAGATCCTGATGCAGATTGAAGACCTTTTCAATTGGATTTGTTAAACTGAGAAAACTGGGATCAGTGAATAACACAGTCACTACATATTTAAAAGACGTTGAACTGGCATGAAGCAGAGTTATTTTATAAAGCTATAGGGGTCCACTTTTAACTGCACTGACTAAAACATGGAGCATTCCCATGGGAACAGCAAGATTTGCAAATTCCAATCTGAGTGGCAGACCATTCCAGTTTGGACCATACCATTCTTCCATTGTCTCTGGGTTAAAACCCTCGAGCTTCCTCCCTGTCCTGCGGACCACTATGGTTTAAGAATGCAGCTTAAATCTCAAAACATGTCACCTTTTCCAAGAACAGGCCACAATGAATCAGCCTCTGAAGTGGAAGACTTCAATTTGTTTGATAGCATGAGGGGGGATCTCCGAAACCTAGAAAATTCTAACAGAATTATACAGGGTAAACATAGGAAGGGTGTTCCTAATGGCAGGGGAGTTCAGGACTAGGTGTCACAGTCTAAATATATTTTTATACACATTTAAAACTGAGATGAAGAGAAGAGTCTTCTCCTGCAGAGTGGTGAGCTGGTGAGATTCACTACCATTGACGCCAAAAAGATGAATGCTTTTAAGTAAGCAGCTAACATAATCAAAGATCCCTCCCACTGTTATCAGAGTCCTGAACAAATGTCTCATATATTAGAGTTGGTCTTTCTCTGCATCTTCTCTGTAGCATAACATTATATTCTGCATTCTGTTCTACTACCCTGATGTATTTACATAAGGTATGATTTGTCTGGAAAAAAATGCAAAACAATACTTTAGATTAGATTATTTACAGTGTGGAAACAGGCCCTTCAGCCCAACAAGTCCACACCGACCCGCCAAAGCTCAACCCACCCATACCCCTTACCTAACACTACGGGAAATTTAGCATGGCCAATTCACCTGACCCACACATCTTTGGACTGTGGGAGGAAACCCACGCAGACACAGGGAGAACGTGCAAACTCCACACAGACAGTCACCTGAGGCGGGAATTGAACCCAGGTCTCTGGCACTGTGAGGCAGCAGTGCTAACCACTGTGCCACCGTGCTGCCCACTTTTCACTGCATCTTGGTAGATGTGACAATTATAAATCCAATCAAAACAGAAGATAGATAGAATTCTTAGCTAAAGGGATCAAAGGATAAAGAGAGAAAGCAGGAATAAGGGACTGAGTCGGATGATCAGCCATGATCACATTGAATAGTGAAGCAGGCTCAAAGGGTCGAAGGGTCTATTCCTGCTCCTATTTTCTTTCGATATGGATCCTGGCTCTGAATTCAGAGTCAGGTTGGTAGCCCCTTCAGACAACCCCAAACCACTGATTATTATCCTGACATCCTTAGCTGCTGCTTATTCAGCCAGTCACAGAAGGGAATTGTTTCCTAGTTGGCAGGTAGCCAAACACACACAAACGTTATGTGTAAACAGAGGGTTTGTTCACCATGGTTTGCACAGGGAGCTATGAGGAAAAAGCCGTCTGCCTCAAATGGCCTGCTCTATATCAGTTCATATGCTCGAGCAATTTAAGTGAGACTCAAATAAACAGCAAGATCAGGACATCACCTGCTTTGCTGTAATTCTCACAGACTGCTGTGTGCCAGGTGGTAATGTGATAGAATCTGATGTTACCATGGATCAGATGTGCTGAAAAACATTTAAAAGATCAAATGTGGTTCTTTTGATGATCGTTTGCTGAATTTGACCCATTGTCGTCAAATGTGGAATATGATCGTGCTGAAGGATTAATAATAAATCAAAGGTATGATGTTGATGGGCATGATAGTGGTAAAATACAGGGCTCTGTCAATTCAACTGTCCTGTTTAAGATAGATTAAACTGTGGAAAACAAAATAAATACTTGCACTGATGTAGTATTTGTCATGTCATTAAAGTGCCATCAAGCTATTTGCTAAAACTCTTTTGGAATGAGAAGTCACTTGGACAGACAAATGTATCAATCATTCTACAAACTAAAAGCAGCAATATTCTTTTCAAAAGCTACAAAATAAAGTATTTCCACAGAATCTTTCACAACCTCAAAACTCCCAAAACCCTTTACAGCCAAGGAAATAGTTTTTAAAAAGTAGAACAAGAACAAAGTAAAAAAGAGAAGAATGGCATGGGAACAGATCCCTCGGCCCTCCAAGCCTGTGCCCATCATTGTGCCCTAATTAAATTGAAAAACAAACCTCCTGCCATTATTCAGTCCATATCCCTCTATTCCCTCCCTAATCATGGAACCATCCAGATGCCTGGCAAATGTCACCAATGTACCTGCTCCCACAACCTCTTCTGGCAGTGCGTTCCAGGCTCCTACCACTCTGTGTGAAAACCTTCCCTCGTACATCTCCCTTAAACTTTCCCCCTCTCTCACCTGGAACCTGAGCTCCTTTGTAACTGAAACTTCAAACCTCTGACTATCCACCCTTTCCAGGCCTCTGATAATATTGTCAACCTTTATCTGGTCTCCTCTCAGCCTCCGTCTTTCCAGTGAAAACAATCCTAACCTTATTAATCTTTCCTCAAAGCCAATGGCCTAGAGACCAGGCAACATCCTGGTGAGACGTCTCTGCACTCTCTCAAAGCTTCCATGTCCTTCTGATAGTGTAGTGACCAAAACTGCACACAACACTCAAATGCAGCCTGACTAGGGTTTTATATCGCTGAAACATGGTTTGCTAACTCTTGTACTCCATGACCTAGCTGATGAAGTCAAGCCTGCCATATGCCTTCTTAATTATCTTGGCCACCCATGTTACCACTTTTAGGGAACTGTGGACCTGCACATCCAGATCCATCTGTTTGTTAATGTTCCTAAGGGTTCTGCCATTTACTGTAGTCATTGCTGAGATGTAGGTAACACTGAAGACAATTTGTGCACAGCATGATCCCATAAAGATGCGGTAATGATGAGACAATATAATGTTTATTGAGTTCAAATATTGGTTAGGATTTCAGGGAGAGCTTCCTGATCTGCACTGAGATAACACCATGGGGTTTTTCATACCCATCAGGGAAAGCGGACTGAATCTCATCTGAAAATCCCATCCAAAAGAAATGAAGTCTGAGTGATGCAGAACTCCCTGACTACAGGATTAGGAGTCAGTACATGGTTTTGTGTTCAAGTCTCAGGAGTGGCATTCGAAATCATAGTCCTCTGACTCCGAGCTGAGAGACCAGTCATTGGTCTGTGATCATTGACCCATTAATAGGATTGATTAATCAAGAAAACTGATCCCTTGGAATACACAGGGAAAAGACACAAGCTTAAAACTGGCTGAGGTACAGGCCTGTTTAATTTCTTCGTTTGTGGAACATAGGTGTTGCTGCCTGGGCAGCATTTATTGCCCGTTCCTAGAAGGTGGTGATGAGCTGCTTTCTTAATCTGCTGCAGTCCACCTATTGTGGGGTGACCCACAATGCCAACTGGGTGGAAATTCCAGGATTTAGCCCAGCGACAGTGATGGAACAGCAATATATTTCCAAATCAGGATGGTGACTGATTTGGAAGGGAACTTGCAGGGGCAGCATTCCCATGTATATGCTGCCCTTGTCCTTCTAAAAGTTAGACTTTACAGATTTGGAATGGGCTACCAGTGGAAGCTTGGTGAGTTGCTGCAGTGCATCTTGTTGCTGCTGCTACTGAATGTTAGAGGCGGAGGGGTTGGATGTTTGGGGATGTGATGCCAACCAAGCGGGCTGCTTTCCCCTGGTTGGTGTTAAGCTTCCACGTGGAAGTTGTTGGAGCTGTACCCATCCAGGCAAGTAGGGAATATTCCATCATACTCCTCACTCAGAGCTGCAGCAGAAACTTTAGGTTGAACAGATTAAAACCCTGATGAGCAGGGTCCAAACTGATGTGTTCAGCTGCAGCTCCATATTGCTCACATGGAGGGGCTGGAGCTGTGGATGGACTCACTATGGAGCATCCGTGAGGATGAGAATGTTGTGGATAGCACGGTTAGTGAGCTGGTCACACTGACAGAGAAACATTGGGAGACTGCCAGGAAATGGAGTAAGTGTGGTCAGGCAGTGCAGGAGACCCCTGTCGCTATTCCCCTCTCAAACACATAGACCGTGTTGGATAGTATGGGGTGAATGGCCTCTCAGAGAAAGCAGCAGCAGCCAGGTTATTGGTGCCAGCAGGGGAAGGAATAACCCAGGAGAGGTTAAGTGATCGGGACTCGATTGTAAGGGGAACTGACAAGGGGTTCTGTGGCACCAACATTGAATGGGATATTGCCTCTTTGGTGCCAGGGTCAGGGATGTCTCAGAGAGGCTGCAGGGCAAACTGAAGTGGGAGGGTGAATAACCAGCAGCCGTGGTACATGTCGGTACCAAAGACATGGATAAAAATAGAAATTGAAAGTCCAATAAAGGAAGGATATATGCAATAAATGGAAAGTTCCTAGGGAGTACTGAGGACCAAAGGGAGCTTGTTGCCATTGCAGGTGGACAGGCTGGTGACGAAGGCACATGGAATGCTTGCCTTCATTACCTTGGTCAGAAAATATAGTAGCTTTTTAAAACATTGCTAAGGTCACAGATGGAATACTGTGCACAGTTCTGGTTGTCACACTGTCAGAAAGTTGTGATTGGAGAGGGTGCAGGAGAGATTCACCAGGATATTGCCTGGGATGCAAAATTGAAGCAAAGGAGGGTGAGGATGGGCGAAGGGGAATCTGATTGAGAAGTACAAAATTATAAGAGGCATAATCAGACTGGACTATGACAATCTCTTCCCCATAGTGTCTAAGGCCAGAGGATATATGTTTAACGTGAGGGGTAAGTAGTTTAGAAGAGATCTGAGGAATTTTGTTTTCTCCCAGAAAGTGGTAGAAATATAGAGCGTGCTGTCTGAGAGAGTAGTGGAGGGAGGAACTCTCACAACATTTAAGAAGCAACTGGGTAAGCAATTAAAATGTCAGGCCACAGTAGGCTATGGATCGAGTGCTGTTAAATGGGATTGGTGTAGGTTGGGAGGAGAACTGACACCAGACCAACAGCTGTAGACTGCTAGTCATACCTCTCGGAGACGTACCTGTCTAGAGAAGGAGTTTGCACAGAGAAAAACCTCAACACTGACCTGGAGAGTCAATCTACTGACGAAGATAAAGAGAAGATTTGACCGCAGGCTGGTTTTAAAATTTTAATTTTCCTGTAAATCTTAATTGGGAATTTTATCGGACTAGTATTCTTGAAGGCAAGGTAAAGACAGGTTGGAGAAAGGAGGTGTAAATAGTTGTGAGTAAATTATTTTATGTTATACTCTAGAAATAAAGTTAATTTTTACTTTAACTAGTTCTTGGCCTCTTGAATTTCATAGATTTCTGCATGTTGCTGGTTTAAATTAAGCAGGAGGGTTTACCCAGTAGACAGAAGGCCATTGATGAAGAAAGGAAAAGGATTCCATTGTGGTAATATCACGGGGCTAATAAAACCTCAGGGTAATGGGAATGGAGGTTGGATGGCAGATGATGAAATTTGAATTCAATAAAATTTTGGAATTTTGGAATTTTCAGTAAAATTTTGGAATTAAAGGCTATTGGTAACGATGTAAAAAAAAGCAAATTTCAAGTTTCGTCTGGTCCACCAATGTCCTTTAGAGAAGGATATATGCCATACTCATCTCCAAGTGACTCCACACCCACAGCAATGTGGTTGGCTGTTAACTGCCCTATGGGCAATTAGGGATGGGCAATAAATGCTACCGAGCCAGTGACTCTGACATCCCACAAATGAAATTAAAATAAGCTGAAGATCATTGAGCCATAGTCATTGCAATGAGGAATTGCTGCAGAGATATGGAGGAGTTGAAATCACAGCTTTTCCTTTTGTGCTGTATGAATTAACTAATGAAGGTTTAGTACAGGAAAACACAGCCATCGCATACTTCAATGCCCAGTCCCTTTCTTCATTAAAACAAAAAATATTCAAAAATCAACAACAAAAGTCAAAGCTCACAGGGAGCGTCGAATTGTATAAAGTCACAGCTCACAGGGAACGTTGAATTGTATAAAGTCACAGCTCACAGGGAGCGTTGAATTGTATAAAGTCACAGCTCATACGAGCGTCGAATTGTATAAAGTCACAGCTCACAGGGAGCGTCGAATTGTATAAAGTCACAGCTCATAGGGAGCGACGAATTGTATAAAGTCACAGCACACAGGAACGTCGAGTTGTATAAAGTCACAGCTCACAGGGAGCGTCGAATTGTATAAAGTCACAGCTCACAGGGAGCATCGAATTGTATAAAGTCACAGCTCACAGGTAGCGTTGAATTGTATAAAGTCACAGCTCACAGGAGAGTCGAATAGTATAAAGTCACGGTTCACAATGAGCGTCGAATTGTATAAAGTCACAGCTCACAGGGAGCGTTGAATTGTATAAAGTCACAGCTCACAGGGAGCGTCGAATTGTATAAAGTCACAGCTCACAGGGAGCGTCGAATTGTATAAAGTCACAGCACACAGGGAACGTCGAATTGTATAAAGTCACAGCACACAGGAGCGTCGAATTGTATAAAGTCACAGCTCACAGGGAGCGTCGAATTGTATAAAGTCACAGCTCACAGGAGCGTCGAATTGTATAAAGTCACAGCTCACAGGGAGCGTCGTATTGTATAAAGTCAAAGCTCACAGGGAGCGTCGAATTGTATAAAGTCACAGCTCACAGGGAGCGTCGAATTGTATGAAGTCACAGCACACAGGAGCGCAGAATTGTATGATGTCACAGCTCACAGAGAGCATCGAATTGTATAAAGTCACAGCTCACAGGGAGCGTCGAATTGTATAAAGTCACAGCTCACAGGAGCATCGAATTGTATGAAGTCACAGCACACAGGAGCGCCGAATTGTATGATGTCACAGCTCACAGGAGCGTCGAATTGTTTAAAGTCACAGCTCACAGGGAGCATCGAATTGTATAAAGTCACAGCTCACAGGGAGCGTCGAATTGTATAAAGTCACCACTCACACGAGCGTCGAATTGTATAAAGACACAGCTCACAGGGAGCGTCGAACTGTATAAAGTCACAGCACACAGGAGAGCCGAATTGTATAAAGTCACAGCACACAGGGAGTGTCGAATTGTATAAAGTCACAACTCACAGGAGCGTCGAATTGTATAAAGTCACAGCTCACAGGAGAGTCGAATTGTATAAAGTCACAGCTCACAGGGAGCGTCGAATTGTATAAAGTCACAGCTCACACGAGCGTCGAATTGTATAAAGTCACAGCTCACAGGAGAGTCGAATTGTATAAAGTCACAGCTCACAGGAGCGTCGAAATATATAAAGTCACAGCTCACAGGGAGCGTCGAATTGTAAAAAGTCACAGCTCACAGGAGCGTCGAATTATATAAAGTCACAGCTCACAGGGAGCGTCGAATTGTATAAAGTCACAGCTCACAGGGAGCATCGAATTGTATAAAGTCACAGCTCACAGGAGCGTCGAATTATAAAAAGTCACAGCTCACAGGGAGCGTCGAATTGTAAAAAGTCACAGCTCACAGGGAGCGTCGAATTGTATAAAGTCACAGCTCACAGGGAGCATCGAATTGTATAAAGTCACAGCACACAGGAGCGTCGAATTGTATAAAGTCACAGCTCACAGGGAGCGTCGAATTGTATAAAGTCACAGCTCACAGGAGCGTCGAATTGTATAAAGTCACAGCTCACAGGAGCATCGAATTGCATAAAGTCACAGCTCACAGGAGCGTCGAATTGTATAAAGTCACAGCTCACAGAAGCGTTGAATTGCATGAAGTCACAGCACACAGGGAGCGTCGAATTGTATAAAGTCACAGCTCACAGGAGCGTCGAATTGTATAAAGTCACAGCTCACAGGAGCGTCGAATTGTATAAAGTCACATCTCACAGGAGCGTTGAATTGTATAAAGTCACAGCACACAGGGAGCGTCGAATTGTATAAAGTCACAGCTCACAGGGAGCGTCGAATTGTATATAGTCACAGCACACAGGGAGCGTCGAATTGTATAAAGTCACAGCTCACACGAGCGTGGAATTGTATAAAGTCACAGCTCACAGGAGCGTCGAATTGTATAAAGTCACAGCTCACAGGGAGCGTCGAATTGTATAAAGTCACAGCACACAGGAGCGTCGAATTGTATAAAGTCACAGCTCATAGGGAGCGTCGAATTGTATAAAGTCACAGCTCACAGGGAGCGTCGAATTGTATAAAGTCACAACTCACAGGAGCGTCGAATTGTATAAAGTCACAGCTCACAGGATCGTCGAATTGTATAAAGTCACAGCTCACAGGAGCGTCGAATTATATAAAGTCACAGCTCACAGGAGAGTCGAATTGTACAAAGTCACAGCTCACAGGAGCGTCGAATTATATAAAGTCACAGCTCACAGGGAGCGTCGAATTGTAAAAAGTCACAGCTCACAGGGAGCGTCGAATTGTATAAAGTCACAGCTCACAGGGAGCGTCGAATTGCATAAAGTCACAGCACACAGGGAGCATCGAATTGTATAAAGTCACAGCTCACAGGGAGCGTCGAATTGTATAAAGTCACAGCTCACAGGGAGCGTCGAATTGTATAAAGTCACAGCACACAGGAGCGTCGAATTGTATAAAGTCACAGCTCACAGGGAGCGTCGAATTGTATAAAGTCACAGCTCACACGAGTGTCGAATTGTATAAAGTCACAGCTCACAGGAGCGTCGAATTGTATAAAGTCACAGCTCACAGGGAGCGTCGAATTGTATAAAGTCACAGCTCACAGGAGCGTCGAATTGTATAAAGTCACAGCTCACAGGGAGCGTCGAATTGTATAAAGTCACAGCTCACAGGAGCGTCGAATTGTATAAAGTCACAGCTCACAGGGAGCGTCGAATTGTATAAAATCACAGCTCACAGGGAGCGTCGAATTGTATAAAGTCAAAGCTCACAGGGAGCGTCGAATTGTATGAAGTCACAGCACACAGGAGCGCTGAATTGTATGATGTCACAGCTCACAGAGAGCATCGAATTGTATAAAGTCACAGCTCACAGGGAGCGTCGAATTATATAAAGTCACAGCTCACAGGAGCATCGAATTGTATGAAGTCACAGCACACAGGAGCATCGAATTGTATAAAGTCACAGCTCACACGAGCGCCGAATTGTATGATGTCACAGCTCACAGGAGCGTCGAATTGTTTATAGTCACAGCTCACAGGGAGCGTCGAATTGTATAAAGTCACAGCTCACAGGGAGCGTCGAATTGTATTAAGTCACCACTCACACGAGCGTCGAATTGTATAAAGTCACAGCTCACAGGGAGCGTCGAATTGTATAAAGTCACAGCTCACAGGAGCGTCGAATTGTATAAAGTCACAGCACACAGGGAGCGTCGAATTGTATAAAGTCACAACTCACAGGATCGTCGAATTGTATAAAGTCACAGCTCACAGGAGAGTCGAATTGTATCAAGTCACAGCTCACAGGGAGCGTCGAATTGTATAAAGTCACAGCTCACACGAGCGTCGAATTGTATAAAGTCACAGCTCACAGGAGAGTCGAATTGTATAAAGTCACAGCTCACAGGGAGCGTCGAATTGTATAAAGTCACAGCTCACAGGGAGCGTCGAATTGTTTAAAGTCACAGCTCACAGGGAGCATCGAATTGTATAAAGTCACAGCTCACAGGGAGCGTCGAATTGTATAAAGTCACCACTCACAAGAGCGTCGAATTGTATAAAGTCACAGCTCACAGGGAGCGTCGAACTGTATAAAGTCACAGCACACAGGAGAGTCGAATTGTATAAAGTCACAGCACACAGGGAGCGTCGAATTGTATAAAGTCACAACTCACAGGAGCGTCGAATTGTATAAAGTCACAGCTCACAGGAGAGTCGAATTGTATAAAGTCACAGCTCACAGGGAGCGTCGAATTGTATAAAGTCACAGCTCACACGAGCGTTGAATTGTATAAAGTCACAGCTCACAGGAGAGTCGAATTGTATAAAGTCACAGCTCACAGGAGCGTCGAATTATATAAAGTCACAGCTCACAGGGAGCGTCGAATTGTAAAAAGTCACAGCTCACAGGAGTGTCGAATTATATAAAGTCACAGCTCACAGGGAGCGTCGAATTGTATAAAGTCACAGCTCACAGGGAGCATCGAATTGTATAAAGTCACAGCTCACAGGAGCGTCGAATTATAAAAAGTCACAGCTCACAGGGAGCGTCGAATTGTAAAAAGTCACAGCTCACAGGGAGCGTCGAATTGTATAAAGTCACAGCTCACAGGGAGCGTCGAATTGTATAAAGTCACAGCACACAGGGAGCATCGAATTGTATAAAGTCACAGCTCACAGGGAGCGTCAAATTGTATAAAGTCACAGCTCACAGGGAACATCGAATTGTATAAAGTCACAGCACACAGGAGCGTCGAATTGTATAAAGTCACAGCTCACAGGGAGCGTCGAATTGTATAAAGTCACAGCTCACAGGAGAGTCGAATAGTATAAAGTCACGGTTCACAATGAGCGTCGAATTGTATAAAGTCACAGCTCATAGGGAGCGTTGAATTGTATAAAGTCACAGCTCACAGGGAGCGTCGAATTGTATAAAGTCACAGCTCACAGGGAGCGTCGAATTGTATAAAGTCACAGCACACAGGGAACGTCGAATTGTATAAAGTCACAGCACACAGGAGCGTCGAATTGTATAAAGTCACAGCTCACAGGGAGCGTCGTATTGTATAAAGTCAAAGCTCACAGGGAGCGTCAAATTGTATAAAGTCACAGCTCACAGGGAGCGTCGAATTGTATGAAGTCACAGCACACAGGAGCGCAGAATTGTATAAAGTCACAGCTCACAGATAGCATCGAATTGTATAAAGTCACAGCTCACAGGGAGCGTCGAATTGTATAAAGTCACAGCTCACAGGAGCATCGAATTGTATGAAGTCACAGCACACAGGAGCGCCGAATTGTATGATGTCACAGCTCACAGGAGCGTCGAATTGTTTAAAGTCACAGCTCACAGGGAGCATCGAATTGTATAAAGTCACAGCTCACAGGGAGCGTCGAATTGTATAAAGTCACCACTCACACGAGCGTCGAATTGTATAAAGACACAGCTCACAGGGAGCGTCGAACTGTATAAAGTCACAGCACACAGGAGAGTCGAATTGTATAAAGTCACAGCACACAGGGAGCGTCGAATTGTATAAAGTCACAACTCACAGGAGCGTCGAATTGTATAAAGTCACAGCTCACAGGAGAGTCGAATTGTATAAAGTCACAGCTCACAGGGAGCGTCGAATTGTATAAAGTCACAGCTCACACGAGCGTCGAATTGTATAAAGTCACAGCTCACAGGAGCGTCGAAATATATAAAGTCACAGCTCACAGGGAGCGTCGAATTGTAAAAAGTCACAGCTCACAGGAGCGTCGAATTATATAAAGTCACAGCTCACAGGGAGCGTCGAATTGTATAAAGTCACAGCTCACAGGGAGCATCGAATTGTATAAAGTCACAGCTCACAGGAGCGTCGAATTATAAAAAGTCACAGCTCACAGGGAGCGTCGAATTGTAAAAAGTCACAGCTCACAGGGAGCGTCGAATTGTATAAAGTCACAGCTCACAGGGAGCGTCGAATTGTATAAAGTCACAGCACACAGGGAGCATCGAATTGTATAAAGTCACAGCTCACAGGGAGCGTCGAATTGTATAAAGTCACAGCTCACAGGGAGCATCGAATTGTATAAAGTCACAGCACACAGGAGCGTCGAATTGTATAAAGTCACAGCTCACAGGGAGCGTCGAATTGTATAAAGTCACAGCTCACAGGAGCGTCGAATTGTATAAAGTCACAGCTCACAGGAGCATCGAATTGCATAAAGTCACAGCTCACAGGAGCGTCGAATTGTATAAAGTCACAGCTCACAGAAGCGTTGAATTGCATGAAGTCACAGCACACAGGGAGCGTCGAATTGTATAAAGTCACAGCTCACAGGAGCGTCGAATTGTATAAAGTCACAGCTCACAGGAGCGTCGAATTGTATAAAGTCACATCTCACAGGAGCGTTGAATTGTATAAAGTCACAGCATACAGGGAGCGTCGAATTGTATAAAGTCACAGCTCACAGGGAGCGTCGAATTGTATATAGTCACAGCACACAGGGAGCGTCGAATTGTATAAAGTCACAGCTCACACGAGCGTCGAATTGTATAAAGTCACAGCTCACAGGAGCGTCGAATTGTATAAAGTCACAGCTCACAGGGAGCGTCGAATTGTATAAAGTCACAGCACACAGGAGCGTCGAATTGTATAAAGTCACAGCTCACAGGGAGCGTCGAATTGTATAAAGTCACAGCTCCCAGGGAGCGTCGAATTGTATAAAGTCACAACTCACAGGAGCGTCGAATTGTATAAAGTCACAGCTCACAGGATCGTCGAATTGTATAAAGTCACAGCTCACAGGAGCGTCGAATTATATAAAGTCACAGCTCACAGGAGAGTCGAATTGTACAAAGTCACAGCTCACAGGAGCGTCGAATTATATAAAGTCACAGCTCACAGGGAGCGTCGAATTGTAAAAAGTCACAGCTCACAGGGAGCGTCGAATTGTATAAAGTCACAGCTCACAGGGAGCGTCGAATTGCATAAAGTCACAGCACACAGGGAGCATCGAATTGTATAAAGTCACAGCTCACAGGGAGCGTCGAATTGTATAAAGTCACAGCTCACAGGGAGCGTCGAATTGTATAAAGTCACAGCACACAGGAGCGTCGAATTGTATAAAGTCACAGCTCACAGGGAGCGTCGAATTGTATAAAGTCACAGCTCACACGAGTGTCGAATTGTATAAAGTCACAGCTCACAGGAGCGTCGAATTGTATAAAGTCACAGCTCACAGGGAGCGTCGAATTGTATAAAGTCACAGCTCACAGGAGCGTCGAATTGTATAAAGTCACAGCTCACAGGGAGCGTCGAATTGTATAAAGTCACAGCTCACAGGAGCGTCGAATTGTATAAAGTCACAGCTCACAGGGAGCGTCGAATTGTATAAAGTCACAGCTCACAGGGAGCGTCGAATTGTATAAAGTCAAAGCTCACAGGGAGCGTCGAATTGTATGAAGTCACAGCACACAGGAGCGCTGAATTGTATGATGTCACAGCTCACAGAGAGCATCGAATTGTATAAAGTCACAGCTCACAGGGAGCGTCGAATTATATAAAGTCACAGCTCACAGGAGCATCGAATTGTATGAAGTCACAGCACACAGGAGCGCCGAATTGTATGATGTCACAGCTCACAGGAGCGTCGAATTGTTTAAAGTCACAGCTCACAGGGAGCGTCGAATTGTATAAAGTCACAGCTCACAGGGAGCGTCGAATTGTATTAAGTCACCACTCACACGAGCGTCGAATTGTATAAAGTCACAGCTCACAGGGAGCGTCGAATTGTATAAAGTCACAGCTCACAGGAGCGTCGAATTGTATAAAGTCACAGCACACAGGGAGCGTCGAATTGTATAAAGTCACAACTCACAGGATCGTCGAATTGTATAAAGTCACAGCTCACAGGAGAGTCGAATTGTATCAAGTCACAGCTCACAGGGAGCGTCGAATTGTATAAAGTCACAGCTCACACGAGCGTCGAATTGTATAAAGTCACAGCTCACAGGAGAGTCGAATTGTATAAAGTCACAGCTCACAGGGAGCGTCGAATTGTATAAAGTCACAGCTCACAGGGAGCGTCGAATTGTATAAAGTCACCACTCACAAGAGCGTCGAATTGTATAAAGTCACAGCTCACAGGGAGCGTCGAACTGTATAAAGTCACAGCACACAGGAGAGTCGAATTGTATAAAGTCACAGCACACAGGGAGCGTCGAATTGTATAAAGTCACAACTCACAGGAGCGTCGAATTGTATAAAGTCACAGCTCACAGGAGAGTCGAATTGTATAAAGTCACAGCTCACAGGGAGCGTCGAATTGTATAAAGTCACAGCTCACACGAGCGTCGAATTGTATAAAGTCACAGCTCACAGGAGAGTCGAATTGTATAAAGTCACAGCTCACAGGAGCGTCGAATTGTATAAAGTCACAGCTCACAGGGAGCGTCGAATTGTAAAAAGTCACAGCTCACAGGAGCGTCGAATTATATAAAGTCACAGCTCACAGGGAGCGTCGAATTGTATAAAGTCACAGCTCACAGGGAGCATCGAATTGTATAAAGTCACAGCTCACAGGAGCGTCGAATTATAAAAAGTCACAGCTCACAGGGAGCGTCGAATTGTAAAAAGTCACAGCTCACAGGGAGCGTCGAATTGTATAAAGTCACAGCTCACAGGGAGCGTCGATTTGTATAAAGTCACAGCACACAGGGAGCATCGAATTGTATAAAGTCACAGCTCACAGGGAGCGTCGAATTGTATAAAGTCACAGCTCACAGGGAGCATCGAATTGTATAAAGTCACAGCACACAGGAGCGTCGAATTGTATAAAGTCACAGCTCACAGGGAGCGTCGAATTGTATAAAGTCACAGCTCACAGGAGCGTCGAATTGTATAAAGTCACAGCTCACAGGAGCGTCGAATTGTATAAAGTCACAGCTCACAGGGAGCGTCGAATTGTATAAAGTCACAGCTCACAGAGAGCATCGAATTACATAAGGTCACAGCTCACAGGAGCGTCGAATTGTATAAAGTCACAGCTCACAGGAGCGTTGAATTGCATGAAGTCACAGCTCACAGGGAGCGTCGAATTGTATAAAGTCACAGCTCACAGGAGCGTCGAATTGTATAAAGTCACAGCTCACAGGAGCGTCGAATTGTATAAAGTCACAGCTCACAGGGAGCGTCGAATTGTATAAAGTCACAGCTCCCAGGGAGCGTCGAATTGTATAAAGTCACAACTCACAGGAGCGTCGAATTGTATAAAGTCACAGCTCACAGGATCGTCGAATTGTATAAAGTCACAGCTCACAGGAGCGTCGAATTGTATAAAGTCACAGCTCACAGGAGAGTCGAATTGTATAAAGTCACAGCTCACAGGAGCGTCGAATTGTATAAAGTCACAGCTCACAGGGAGCGTCGAATTGTAAAAAGTCACAGCTCACAGGGAGCGTCGAATTGTATAAAGTCACAGCTCACAGGGAGCGTCGAATTGCATAAAGTCACAGCACACAGGGAGCGTCGAATTGTATAAAGTCACAGCTCACAGGGAGCGTCGAATTGTATAAAGTCACAGCTCACAGGGAGCGTCGAATTGTATAAAGTCACAGCACACAGGAGCGTCGAATTGTATAAAGTCACAGCTCACAGGGAGCGTCGAATTGTATAAAGTCACAGCTCACAGGAGCGTCGAATTGTATAAAGTCACAGCTCACAGGAGCGTCGAATTGTATAAAGTCACAGCTCACAGGGAGCGTCGAATTGTATAAAGTCACAGCTCACAGGAGCGTCGAATTGTATAAAGTCACAGCTCACAGGGAGCGTCGAATTGTATAAAGTCACAGCTCACAGGAGCGTCGAATTGTATAAAGTCACAGCTCACAGGGAGCGTCGAATTGTATAAAGTCACAGCTCACAGGGAGCGTCGAATTGTATAAAGTCAAAGCTCACAGGGAGCGTCGAATTGTATAAAGTCACAGCACACAGGAGCGCTGAATTGTATAAAGTCACAGCTCACAGAGAGCATCGAATTGTATAAAGTCACAGCTCACAGGGAGCGTCGAATTGTATAAAGTCACAGCTCACAGGAGCGTCGAATTGTATAAAGTCACAGCACACAGGAGCGCCGAATTGTATAAAGTCACAGATCACAGGAGCGTCGAATTGTTTAAAGTCACAGCTCACAGGGAGCGTCGAATTGTATAAAGTCACAGCTCACAGGGAGCGTCGAATTGTATTAAGTCACCACTCACACGAGCGTCGAATTGTATAAAGTCACAGCTCACAGGGAGCGTCGAATTGTATAAAGTCACAGCTCACAGGAGCGTCGAATTGTATAAAGTCACAGCACACAGGGAGCGTCGAATTATATAAAGTCACAACTCACAGGAGCGTCGAATTGTATAAAGTCACAGCTCACAGGAGAGTCGAATTGTATAAAGTCACAGCTCACAGGAGCGTCGAATTGTATAAAGTCACAGCTCACAGGAGAGTCGAATTGTATAAAGTCACAGCTCACAGGGAGCGTCGAATTGTATAAAGTCACAGCTCACAGGGAGCGTCGAATTGTATAAAGTCACCACTCACAAGAGCGTCGAATTGTATAAAGTCACAGCTCACAGGGAGCGTCGAACTGTATAAAGTCACAGCACACAGGAGCGTCGAATTGTATAAAGTCACAGCACACAGGGAGCGTCGAATTGTATAAAGTCACAACTCACAGGAGCGTCGAATTGTATAAAGTCACAGCTCACAGGAGAGTCGAATTGTATAAAGTCACAGCTCACAGGGAGCGTCGAATTGTATAAAGTCACAGCTCACACGAGCGTCGAATTGTATAAAGTCACAGCTCACAGGAGAGTCGAATTGTATAAAGTCACAGCTCACAGGAGCGTCGAATTGTATAAAGTCACAGCTCACAGGGAGCGTCGAATTGTAAAAAGTCACAGCTCACAGGAGCGTCGAATTGTATAAAGTCACAGCTCACAGGGAGCGTCGAATTGTATAAAGTCACAGCTCACAGGGAGCGTCGAATTGTATAAAGTCACAGCTCACAGGAGCGTCGAATTATAAAAAGTCACAGCTCACAGGGAGCGTCGAATTGTAAAAAGTCACAGCTCACAGGGAGCGTCGAATTGTATAAAGTCACAGCTCACAGGGAGCGTCGATTTGTATAAAGTCACAGCACACAGGGAGCTTCGAATTGTATAAAGTCACAGCTCACAGGGAGCGTCGAATTGTATAAAGTCACAGCTCACAGGGAGCGTCGAATTGTATAAAGTCACAGCACACAGGAGCGTCGAATTGTATAAAGTCACAGCTCACAGGGAGCGTCGAATTGTATAAAGTCACAGCTCACAGGAGCGTCGAATTGTATAAAGTCACAGCTCACAGGAGCGTCGAATTGTATAAAGTCACAGCTCACAGGGAGCGTCGAATTGTATAAAGTCACAGCTCACAGAGAGCGTCGAATTACATAAAGTCACAGCTCACAGGAGCGTCGAATTGTATAAAGTCACAGCTCACAGGAGCGTTGAATTGCATGAAGTCACAGCTCACAGGGAGCGTCGAATTGTATAAAGTCACAGCTCACAGGAGCGTCGAATTGTATAAAGTCACAGCTCACAGGAGCGTCGAATTGTATAAAGTCACATCTCACAGGAGCGTCGAATTGTATAAAGTCACAGCACACAGGGAGCGTCGAATTGTATAAAGTCACAGCTCACAGGGAGCGTCGAATTGTATAAAGTCACAGCTCACAGGGAGCGTCGAATTGTATAAAGTCACAGCTCACAGGAGCGTCGAATTGTATAAAGTCACAGCTCACAGGAGCGTCGACTTGTATAAAGTCACAGCTCACAGGGAGCGTCGAATTGTATAAAGTCACAGCACACAGGAGCGTCGAATTGTATAAAGTCACAGCTCACAGGGAGCGTCGAATTGTATAAAGTCACAGCTCACAGGGAGCGTCGAATTGTATAAAGTCACAACTCACAGGAGCGTCGAATTGTATAAAGTCACAGCTCACAGGATCGTCGAATTGTATAAAGTCACAGCTCACAGGAGCGTCGAATTGTATAAAGTCACAGCTCACAGGAGCGTCGAATTGTATAAAGTCACAGCTCACAGGAGCGTCGAAGTGTATAAAGTCACAGCTCACAGGGAGCGTCGAATTGTATAAAGTCACAGCTCACAGGGAGCGTCGAATTGTATAAAGTCACAGCTCACAGGAGCGTCGAATTGTATAAAGTCACAGCTCACAGGGAGCGTCGAATTGTAAAAAGTCACAGCTCACAGGGAGCGTCGAATTGTATAAAGTCACAGCTCACAGGGAGCGTCGAATTGCATAAAGTCACAGCACACAGGGAGCGTCGAATTGTATAAAGTCACAGCTCACAGGGAGCGTCGAATTGTATAAAGTCACAGCTCACAGGGAGCGTCGAATTGTATAAAGTCACAGCACACAGGAGCGTCGAATTGTATAAAGTCACAGCTCACAGGGAGCGTCGAATTGTATAAAGTCACAGCTCACAGGAGCGTCGAATTGTATAAAGTCACAGCTCACAGGGAGCGTCGAATTGTATAAAGTCACAGCTCACAGGAGCGTCGAATTGTATAAAGTCACAGCTCACAGGGAGCGTCGAATTGTATAAAGTCACAGCTCACAGGAGCGTCGAATTGTATAAAGTCACAGCTCACAGGAGCGTCGAATTGTATAAAGTCACAGCTCACAGGGAGCGTCGAATTGTATAAAGTCACAGCTCACAGGAGCGTCGAATTGTATAAAGTCACAGCTCACAGGGAGCGTCGAATTGTATAAAGTCACAGCTCACAGGGAGCGTCGAATTGTATAAAGTCACAGCTCACAGGGAGCGTCGAATTGTATAAAGTCACAGCTCACAGGGAGCGTCGAATTGTATAAAGTCACAGCTCACAGGGAGCGTCGAATTGTATAAAGTCACAGCTCACAGGAGCGTCGAATTGTATAAAGTCACAGCTCACAGGGAGCGTCGAATTGTATAAAGTCACAGCTCACAGGAGCGTCGAATTGTATAAAGTCACAGCTCACAGGGAGCGTCGTATTGTATAAAGTCACAGCTCACAGGGAGCGTCGAATTGTATAAAGTCACAGCTCACAGGGAGCGTCGAATTGTATGAAGTCACAGCACACAGGAGCGCAGAATTGTATAAAGTCACAGCTCACAGAGAGCATCGAATTGTATAAAGTCACAGCTCACAGGGAGCGTCGAATTGTATAAAGTCACAGCTCACAGGAGCATCGAATTGTATGAAGTCACAGCACACAGGAGCGTCGAATTGTATAAAGTCACAGCTCACAGGAGCGTCGAATTGTATAAAGTCACAGCTCACAGGGAGCGTCGAATTGTATAAAGTCACAGCTCACAGGGAGCGTCGAATTGTATAAAGTCACCACTCACACGAGCGTCGAATTGTATAAAGACACAGCTCACAGGGAGCGTCGAACTGTATAAAGTCACAGCTCACAGGAGCGTCGAATTGTATAAAGTCACAGCACACAGGGAGCGTCGAATTGTATAAAGTCACAACTCACAGGAGCGTCGAATTGTATAAAGTCACAGCTCACAGGAGCGTCGAATTGTATAAAGTCACAGCTCACAGGGAGCGTCGAATTGTATAAAGTCACAGCTCACAGGAGCGTCGAATTGTATAAAGTCACAGCTCACAGGAGCGTCGAATTGTATAAAGTCACAGCTCACAGGGAGCGTCGAATTGTAAAAGTCACAGCTCACAGGAGCGTCGAATTGTATAAAGTCACAGCTCACAGGGAGCGTCGAATTGTATAAAGTCACAGCTCACAGGGAGCGTCGAATTGTATAAAGTCACAGCTCACAGGAGCGTCGAATTGTAAAAGTCACAGCTCACAGGGAGCGTCGAATTGTATAAAGTCACAGCTCACAGGGAGCGTCGAATTGTATAAAGTCACAGCTCACAGGGAGCGTCGAATTGTATAAAGTCACAGCACACAGGGAGCGTCGAATTGTATAAAGTCACAGCTCACAGGGAGCGTCGAATTGTATAAAGTCACAGCTCACAGGGAGCGTCGAATTGTATAAAGTCACAGCACACAGGAGCGTCGAATTGTATAAAGTCACAGCTCACAGGGAGCGTCGAATTGTATAAAGTCACAGCTCACAGGAGCGTCGAATTGTATAAAGTCACAGCTCACAGGAGCGTCGAATTGTATAAAGTCACAGCTCACAGGAGCGTCGAATTGTATAAAGTCACAGCTCACAGGAGCGTTGAATTGCATGAAGTCACAGCTCACAGGGAGCGTCGAATTGTATAAAGTCACAGCTCACAGGAGCGTCGAATTGTATAAAGTCACAGCTCACAGGAGCGTCGAATTGTATAAAGTCACATCTCACAGGAGCGTCGAATTGTATAAAGTCACAGCTGACAGGGAGCGTCGAATTGTATAAAGTCACAGCTCACAGGGAGCGTCGAATTGTATAAAGTCACAGCTCACAGGGAGCGTCGAATTGTATAAAGTCACAGCTCACAGGAGCGTCGAATTGTATAAAGTCACAGCTCACAGGAGCGTCGAATTGTATAAAGTCACAGCTCACAGGGAGCGTCGAATTGTATAAAGTCACAGCTCACAGGAGCGTCGAATTGTATAAAGTCACAGCTCACAGGGAGCGTCGAATTGTATAAAGTCACAGCTCACAGGGAGCGTCGAATTGTATAAAGTCACAACTCACAGGAGCGTCGAATTGTATAAAGTCACAGATCACAGGATCGTCGAATTGTATAAAGTCACAGCTCACAGGAGCGTCGAATTGTATAAAGTCACAGCTCACAGGAGCGTCGAATTGTATAAAGTCACAGCTCACAGGAGCGTCGAATTGTATAAAGTCACAGCTCACAGGGAGCGTCGAATTGTAAAAAGTCACAGCTCACAGGGAGCGTCGAATTGTATAAAGTCACAGCTCACAGGGAGCGTCGAATTGTATAAAGTCACAGCTCACAGGGAGCGTCGAATTGTATAAAGTCACAGCTCACAGGGAGCGTCGAATTGTATAAAGTCACAGCTCACAGGGAGCGTCGAATTGTATAAAGTCACAGCTCACAGGAGCGTCGAATTGTATAAAGTCACAGCTCACAGGGAGCGTCGAATTGTATAAAGTCACAGCTCACAGGAGCGTCGAATTGTATAAAGTCACAGCTCACAGGAGCGTCGAATTGTATAAAGTCACAGCTCACAGGGAGCGTCGAATTGTATAAAGTCACAGCTCACAGGAGCGTCGAATTGTATAAAGTCACAGCTCACAGGGAGCGTCGAATTGTATAAAGTCACAGCTCACAGGAGCGTCGAATTGTATAAAGTCACAGCTCACAGGGAGCGTCGAATTGTATAAAGTCACAGCTCACAGGGAGCGTCGAATTGTATAAAGTCAAAGCTCACAGGGAGCGTCGAATTGTATAAAGTCACAGCACACAGGAGCGCTGAATTGTATAAAGTCACAGCTCACAGAGAGCATCGAATTGTATAAAGTCACAGCTCACAGGGAGCGTCGAATTGTATAAAGTCACAGCTCACAGGAGCATCGAATTGTATAAAGTCACAGCACACAGGAGCGCCGAATTGTATAAAGTCACAGCTCACAGGAGCGTCGAATTGTATAAAGTCACAGCTCACAGGGAGCGTCGAATTGTATAAAGTCACAGCTCACAGGGAGCGTCGAATTGTATAAAGTCACCACTCACACGAGCGTCGAATTGTATAAAGTCACAGCTCACAGGGAGCGTCGAATTGTATAAAGTCACAGCTCACAGGAGCGTCGAATTGTATAAAGTCACAGCACACAGGGAGCGTCGAATTGTATAAAGTCACAACTCACAGGATCGTCGAATTGTATAAAGTCACAGCTCACAGGAGAGTCGAATTGTATCAAGTCACAGCTCACAGGGAGCGTCGAATTGTATAAAGTCACAGCTCACAGGAGCGTCGAATTGTATAAAGTCACAGCTCACAGGAGCGTCGAATTGTATAAAGTCACAGCTCACAGGGAGCGTCGAATTGTATAAAGTCACAGCTCACAGGGAGCGTCGAATTGTTTAAAGTCACAGCTCACAGGGAGCGTCGAATTGTATAAAGTCACAGCTCACAGGCGTGTCGAATTGTATAAAGTCACAGCTCACAGGAGCGTCGAATTGTATAAAGTCACAGCTCACAGGGAGCGTCGAATTGTATAAAGTCACAGCTCACAGGAGCGTCGAATTGTATAAAGTCACAGCTCACAGGGAGCGTCGAATTGTATAAAGTCACAGCTCACAGGGAGCGTCGAATTGTATAAAGTCACAGCTCACAGGGAGCGTCGAATTGTATAAAGTCACAGCTCACAGGGAGCGTCGAATTGTATAAAGTCACAGCTCACAGGGAGCGTCGAATTGTATAAAGTCACAGCTCACAGGGAGCGTCGAATTGTATAAAGTCACAGCTCACAGGAGCGTCGAATTGTATAAAGTCACAGCTCACAGGGAGCGTCGAATTGTATAAAGTCACAGCTCACAGGAGCGTCGAATTGTATAAAGTCACAGCTCACAGGAGCGTCGAATTGTATAAAGTCACAGCTCACAGGAGCGTCGAATTGTATAAAGTCACAGCTCACAGGAGCGTTGAATTGCATGAAGTCACAGCTCACAGGGAGCGTCGAATTGTATAAAGTCACAGCTCACAGGAGCGTCGAATTGTATAAAGTCACAGCTCACAGGAGCGTCGAATTGTATAAAGTCACAGCTCACAGGAGCGTCGAATTGTATAAAGTCACAGCTCACAGGAGCGTCGAATTGTATAAAGTCACAGCTCACAGGAGCGTCGAATTGTATAAAGTCACAGCTCACAGGAGCGTTGAATTGCATGAAGTCACAGCTCACAGGGAGCGTCGAATTGTATAAAGTCACAGCTCACAGGAGCGTCGAATTGTATAAAGTCACAGCTCACAGGAGCGTCGAATTGTATAAAGTCACAGCTCACAGGAGCGTCGAATTGTATAAAGTCACAGCTCACAGGAGCGTCGAATTGTATAAAGTCACAGCTCACAGGAGCGTCGAATTGTATAAAGTCACAGCTCACAGGAGCGTCGAATTGTATAAAGTCACAGCTCACAGGAGCGTCGAATTGTATAAAGTCACAGCTCACAGGAGCGTCGAATTGTATAAAGTCACAGCTCACAGGAGCGTTGAATTGCATGAAGTCACAGCTCACAGGGAGCGTCGAATTGTATAAAGTCACAGCTCACAGGAGCGTCGAATTGTATAAAGTCACAGCTCACAGGAGCGTCGAATTGTATAAAGTCACATCTCACAGGAGCGTCGAATTGTATAAAGTCACAGCTCACAGGGAGCGTCGAATTGTATAAAGTCACAGCTCACAGGGAGCGTCGAATTGTATAAAGTCACAGCTCACAGGGAGCGTCGAATTGTATAAAGTCACAGCTCACAGGAGCGTCGAATTGTATAAAGTCACAGCTCACAGGAGCGTCGAATTGTATAAAGTCACAGCTCACAGGGAGCGTCGAATTGTATAAAGTCACAGCTCACAGGAGCGTCGAATTGTATAAAGTCACAGCTCACAGGGAGCGTCGAATTGTATAAAGTCACAGCTCACAGGGAGCGTCGAATTGTATAAAGTCACAACTCACAGGAGCGTCGAATTGTATAAAGTCACAGCTCACAGGATCGTCGAATTGTATAAAGTCACAGCTCACAGGAGCGTCGAATTGTATAAAGTCACAGCTCACAGGAGCGTCGAATTGTATAAAGTCACAGCTCACAGGAGCGTCGAATTGTATAAAGTCACAGCTCACAGGGAGCGTCGAATTGTATAAAGTCACAGCTCACAGGGAGCGTCGAATTGTATAAAGTCACAGCTCACAGGGAGCGTCGAATTGTATAAAGTCACAGCTCACAGGGAGCGTCGAATTGTATAAAGTCACAGCTCACAGGGAGCGTCGAATTGTATAAAGTCACAGCTCACAGGGAGCGTCGAATTGTATAAAGTCACAGCTCACAGGAGCGTCGAATTGTATAAAGTCACAGCTCACAGGGAGCGTCGAATTGTATAAAGTCACAGCTCACAGGAGCGTCGAATTGTATAAAGTCACAGCTCACAGGAGCGTCGAATTGTATAAAGTCACAGCTCACAGGGAGCGTCGAATTGTATAAAGTCACAGCTCACAGGAGCGTCGAATTGTATAAAGTCACAGCTCACAGGGAGCGTCGAATTGTATAAAGTCACAGCTCACAGGAGCGTCGAATTGTATAAAGTCACAGCTCACAGGGAGCGTCGAATTGTATAAAGTCACAGCTCACAGGGAGCGTCGAATTGTATAAAGTCAAAGCTCACAGGGAGCGTCGAATTGTATAAAGTCACAGCACACAGGAGCGCTGAATTGTATAAAGTCACAGCTCACAGAGAGCATCGAATTGTATAAAGTCACAGCTCACAGGGAGCGTCGAATTGTATAAAGTCACAGCTCACAGGAGCGTCGAATTGTATAAAGTCACAGCACACAGGAGCGTCGAATTGTATAAAGTCACAGCTCACAGGAGCGTCGAATTGTATAAAGTCACAGCTCACAGGGAGCGTCGAATTGTATAAAGTCACAGCTCACAGGGAGCGTGAATTGTATTAAGTCACAGCTCACAGGAGCGTCGAATTGTATAAAGTCACAGCTCACAGGGAGCGTCGAATTGTATAAAGTCACAGCTCACAGGAGCGTCCAATTGTATAAAGTCACAGCACACAGGGAGCGTCGAATTGTATAAAGTCACAACTCACAGGATCGTCGAATTGTATAAAGTCACAGCTCACAGGAGCGTCGAATTGTATCAAGTCACAGCTCACAGGGAGCGTCGAATTGTATAAAGTCACAGCTCACAGGAGCGTCGAATTGTATAAAGTCACAGCTCACAGGAGCGTCGAATTGTATAAAGTCACAGCTCACAGGGAGCGTCGAATTGTATAAAGTCACAGCTCACAGGAGCGTCGAATTGTATAAAGTCACAGCTCACAGGGAGCGTCGAATTGTATAAAGTCACAGCTCACAGGGAGCGTCGAATTGTATAAAGTCACAGCTCACAGGAGCGTCGAATTGTATAAAGTCACAGCTCACAGGGAGCGTCGAACTGTATAAAGTCACAGCTCACAGGAGCGTCGAATTGTATAAAGTCACAGCTCACAGGGAGCGTCGAATTGTATAAAGTCACAACTCACAGGAGCGTCGAATTGTATAAAGTCACAGCTCACAGGAGCGTCGAATTGTATAAAGTCACAGCTCACAGGGAGCGTCGAATTGTATAAAGTCACAGCTCACAGGAGCGTCGAATTGTATAAAGTCACAGCTCACAGGAGCGTCGAATTGTATAAAGTCACAGCTCACAGGAGCGTCGAATTGTATAAAGTCACAGCTCACAGGGAGCGTCGAATTGTATAAAGTCACAGCTCACAGGAGCGTCGAATTGTATAAAGTCACAGCTCACAGGGAGCGTCGAATTGTATAAAGTCACAGCTCACAGGGAGCGTCGAATTGTATAAAGTCACAGCTCACAGGAGCGTCGAATTGTATAAAGTCACAGCTCACAGGGAGCGTCGAATTGTATAAAGTCACAGCTCACAGGGAGCGTCGAATTGTATAAAGTCACAGCTCACAGGGAGCGTCGATTTGTATAAAGTCACAGCTCACAGGGAGCGTCGAATTGTATAAAGTCACAGCTCACAGGGAGCGTCGAATTGTATAAAGTCACAGCTCACAGGGAGCGTCGAATTGTATAAAGTCACAGCACACAGGAGCGTCGAATTGTATAAAGTCACAGCTCACAGGGAGCGTCGAATTGTATAAAGTCACAGCTCACAGGAGCGTCGAATTGTATAAAGTCACAGCTCACAGGAGCGTCGAATTGTATAAAGTCACAGCTCACAGGGAGCGTCGAATTGTATAAAGTCACAGCTCACAGAGAGCGTCGAATTACATAAAGTCACAGCTCACAGGAGCGTCGAATTGTATAAAGTCACAGCTCACAGGAGCGTTGAATTGCATGAAGTCACAGCTCACAGGGAGCGTCGAATTGTATAAAGTCACAGCTCACAGGAGCGTCGAATTGTATAAAGTCACAGCTCACAGGAGCGTCGAATTGTATAAAGTCACATCTCACAGGAGCGTCGAATTGTATAAAGTCACAGCTCACAGGGAGCGTCGAATTGTATAAAGTCACAGCTCACAGGGAGCGTCGAATTGTATAAAGTCACAGCTCACAGGGAGCGTCGAATTGTATAAAGTCACAGCTCACAGGAGCGTCGAATTGTATAAAGTCACAGCTCACAGGAGCGTCGAATTGTATAAAGTCACAGCTCACAGGGAGCGTCGAATTGTATAAAGTCACAGCTCACAGGAGCGTCGAATTGTATAAAGTCACAGCTCACAGGGAGCGTCGAATTGTATAAAGTCACAGCTCACAGGGAGCGTCGAATTGTATAAAGTCACAACTCACAGGAGCGTCGAATTGTATAAAGTCACAGCTCACAGGATCGTCGAATTGTATAAAGTCACAGCTCACAGGAGCGTCGAATTGTATAAAGTCACAGCTCACAGGAGCGTCGAATTGTATAAAGTCACAGCTCACAGGAGCGTCGAAGTGTATAAAGTCACAGCTCACAGGGAGCGTCGAATTGTATAAAGTCACAGCTCACAGGGAGCGTCGAATTGTATAAAGTCACAGCTCACAGGAGCGTCGAATTGTATAAAGTCACAGCTCACAGGGAGCGTCGAATTGTATAAAGTCACAGCTCACAGGGAGCGTCGAATTGTATAAAGTCACAGCTCACAGGGAGCGTCGAATTGTATAAAGTCACAGCTCACAGGGAGCGTCGAATTGTATAAAGTCACAGCTCACAGGGAGCGTCGAATTGTATAAAGTCACAGCTCACAGGGAGCGTCGAATTGTATAAAGTCACAGCTCACAGGAGCGTCGAATTGTATAAAGTCACAGCTCACAGGGAGCGTCGAATTGTATAAAGTCACAGCTCACAGGAGCGTCGAATTGTATAAAGTCACAGCTCACAGGAGCGTCGAATTGTATAAAGTCACAGCTCACAGGGAGCGTCGAATTGTATAAAGTCACAGCTCACAGGAGCGTCGAATTGTATAAAGTCACAGCTCACAGGGAGCGTCGAATTGTATAAAGTCACAGCTCACAGGAGCGTCGAATTGTATAAAGTCACAGCTCACAGGGAGCGTCGAATTGTATAAAGTCACAGCTCACAGGGAGCGTCGAATTGTATAAAGTCACAGCTCACAGGGAGCGTCGAATTGTATAAAGTCACAGCACACAGGAGCGCTGAATTGTATAAAGTCACAGCTCACAGAGAGCGTCGAATTGTATAAAGTCACAGCTCACAGGGAGCGTCGAATTGTATAAAGTCACAGCTCACAGGAGCGTCGAATTGTATAAAGTCACAGCTCACAGGAGCGTCGAATTGTATAATGTCACAGCTCACAGGAGCGTCGAATTGTTTAAAGTCACAGCTCACAGGGAGCGTCGAATTGTATAAAGTCACAGCTCACAGGGAGCGTCGAATTGTATAAAGTCACAGCTCACAGGAGCGTCGAATTGTATAAAGTCACAGCTCACAGGGAGCGTCGAATTGTATAAAGTCACAGCTCACAGGAGCGTCGAATTGTATAAAGTCACAGCTCACAGGGAGCGTCGAATTGTATAAAGTCACAACTCACAGGAGCGTCGAATTGTATAAAGTCACAGCTCACAGGAGCGTCGAATTGTATCAAGTCACAGCTCACAGGGAGCGTCGAATTGTATAAAGTCACAGCTCACAGGAGCGTCGAATTGTATAAAGTCACAGCTCACAGGAGCGTCGAATTGTATAAAGTCACAGCTCACAGGAGCGTCGAATTGTATAAAGTCACAGCTCACAGGGAGCGTCGAATTGTATAAAGTCACAGCTCACAGGAGCGTCGAATTGTATAAAGTCACAGCTCACAGGGAGCGTCGAATTGTATAAAGTCACAGCTCACAGGGAGCGTCGAATTGTATAAAGTCACAGCTCACAGGGAGCGTCGAATTGTATAAAGTCACAGCTCACAGGAGCGTCGAATTGTATAAAGTCACAGCTCACAGGGAGCGTCGAATTGTATAAAGTCACAGCTCACAGGGAGCGTCGAATTGTATAAAGACACAGCTCAAAGGGAGCGTCGAATTGTATAAAGTCACAGCTCACAGGAGCGTCGAATTGTATAAAGTCACAGCTCACAGGGAGCGTCGAATTGTATAAAGTCACAGCTCACAGGAGCGTCGAATTGTATAAAGTCACAGCTCACAGGGAGCGTCGAATTGTATAAAGTCACAGCTCACAGGCGCGTCGAATTGTATAAAGTCACAGCTCACAGGAGCGTCGAATTGTATAAAGTCACAGCTCACAGAGAGCATCGTATTACATAAAGTCACAGCTCACAGGGAGCGTCGAATTGTATAAAGTCACAGCTCACAGGAGCGTCGAATTGTATAAAGTCACAGCTCATAGGGAGCGTCGAATTGTATAAAGTCACAGCTCACAGGAGCGTCGAATTGTATAAAGTCACAGCTCACAGGAGCGTCGAATTGTATAAAGTCACAGCTCACAAGGAGCGTCGAATTGTATAAAGTCACAGCTCACAGGGAGCGACGAATTGTATAAAGTCAAAGCACACAGGGAGAGTCGAATTGTATAAAGTCACAGCTCACAGGAGCGTCGAATTGTATAAAGTCACAGCTCACAGGAGCGTCGAATTGTATAAAGTCACAGCTCACAGGGAGCGTCGAATTGTATAAAGTCACAGCTCACAGGAGCGTCGAATTGTATAAAGTCACAGCTCACAGGGAGCGTCGAATTGTATAAAGTCACAGCTCACAGGGAGCGTCGAATTGTATAAAGTCACAACTCACAGGAGCGTCGAATTGTATAAAGTCACAGCTCACAGGAGCGTCGAATTGTATAAAGTCACAGCTCACAGGAGCGTCGAATTGTATAAAGTCACAGCACACAGGAGCGTCGAATTGTATAAAGTCACAGCTCAAAGGGAGCGTCGAATTGTATAAAGTCACAGCTCACAGGGAGCGTCGAATTGTATAAAGTCACAGCTCACAGGGAGCGTCGAATTGTATAAAGTCACAGCTCACAGGAGCGTCGAATTGTATAAAGTCACAGCTCACAGGGAGCGTCGAATTGTATAAAGTCACAGCTCACAGGCGCGTCGAATTGTATAAAGTCACAGCTCACAGGAGCGTCGAATTGTATAAAGTCACAGCTCACAGAGAGCATCGTATTACATAAAGTCACAGCTCACAGGGAGCGTCAAATTGTATAAAGTCACAGCTCACAGGAGCGTCGAATTGTATAAAGTCACAGCTCATAGGGAGCGTCGAATTGTATAAAGTCACAGCTCACAGGAGCGTCGAATTGTATAAAGTCACAGCTCACAGGAGCGTCGAATTGTATAAAGTCACAGCTCACAAGGAGCGTCGAATTGTATAAAGTCACAGCTCACAGGGAGCGTCGAATTGTATATAGTCAAAGCACACAGGGAGAGTCGAATTGTATAAAGTCACAGCTCACAGGAGCGTCGAATTGTATAAAGTCACAGCTCACAGGAGCGTCGAATTGTATAAAGTCACAGCTCACAGGGAGGGTCGAATTGTATAAAGTCACAGCACACAGGAGCGTCGAATTGTATAAAGTCACAGCTCACAGGGAGCGTCGCATTGTATAAAGTCACAGCTCACAGGGAGCGTCGAATTGTATAAAGTCACAACTCACAGGAGCGTCGAATTGTATAAAGTCACAGCTCACAGGAGCGTCGAATTGTATAAAGTCACAGCTCACAGGAGAGTCAAATTGTATAAAGTCACAGCTCACTGGAGCGTCGAATTGTATAAAGTCACAGCTCACAGGGAGCGTCGAATTGTATAAAGTCACAGCTAACAGGAGCGTCGAATTATATAAAGTCACAGCTCAC
The DNA here is from genome assembly GCF_020745735.1 of Hemiscyllium ocellatum. Lineage (NCBI taxonomy): Eukaryota > Metazoa > Chordata > Chondrichthyes > Orectolobiformes > Hemiscylliidae > Hemiscyllium > Hemiscyllium ocellatum. Next base: position 87,132,702 of record NC_083416.1, on the reverse strand, counting down.
AGGGAGCGTCGAATTGTATAAAGTCACAGCTCACAGGGAGCGTCGAATTGTATAAAGTCACAGCTCACAGGAGCGTCGAATTGTATAAAGTAACAGCTCACAGGGAGCGTCGAATTGTAAAAGTCACAGCTCACAGGGAGCGTCGAATTGTATAAAGTCACAGCTCACAGGGAGCGTCGAATTGCATAAAGTCACAGCACACAGGGAGCATCGAATTGTATAAAGTCACAGCTCACAGGGAGCGTCGAATTGTATAAAGTCACAGCTCACAGGGAGCGTCGAATTGTATAAAGTCACAGCACACAGGGAGCGTCGAATTGTATAAAGTCACAGCTCACAGGGAGCGTCGAATTGTATAAAGTCACAGCTCACAGGAGCGTCGAATTGTATAAAGTCACAGCTCACAGGAGCGTCGAATTGTATAAAGTCACAGCTCACAGGAGCGTCGAATTGTATAAAGTCACAGCTCACAGAGAGCGTCGAATTGTATAAAGTCACAGCTCACAGGAGCGTCGAATTGTATAAAGTCACAGCTCACAGGAGCGTTGAATTGCATGAAGTCACAGCTCACAGGGAGCGTCGAATTGTATAAAGTCACAGCTCACAGGAGCGTCGAATTGTATAAAGTCACATCTCACAGGAGCGTCGAATTGTATAAAGTCACAGCACATAGGGAGCGTCGAATTGTATAAAGTCACAGCTCACAGGGAGCGTCGAATTGTATATAGTCACAGCACACAGGGAGCGTTGAATTGTATAAAGTCACAGCTCACAGGAGCGTCGAATTGTATAAAGTCACAGCTCACAGGAGCGTCGAATTGTATAAAGTCACAGCTCACAGGGAGCGTCGAATTGTATAAAGTCACAGCTCACAGGAGCGTCGAATTGTATAAAGTCACAGCTCACAGGAGCGTCGAATTGTATAAAGTCACAGCTCACAGGGAGCGTCGAATTGTATAAAGTCACAACTCACAGGAGCGTCGAATTGTATAAAGTCACAGCTCACAGGAGCGTCGAATTGTATAAAGTCACAGCTCACAGGAGCGTCGAATTGTATAAAGTCACAGCTCACAGGAGCGTCGAATTGTATAAAGTCACAGCTCACAGGAGCGTCGAATTGTATAAAGTCACAGCTCACAGGAGCGTCGAATTGTAAAAAATCACAGCTCACAGGAGCGTCGAATTGTATAAAGTCACAGCTCACAGGGAGCGTCGAATTGCATAAAGTCACAGCACACAGGGAGCGTCGAATTGTATAAAGTCACAGCTCACAGGGAGCGTCGAATTGTATAAAGTCACAGCTCACAGGGAGCGTCGAATTGTATAAAGTCACAGCTCACAGGAGCGTCGAATTGTATAAAGTCACAGCTCACAGGGAGCGTCGAATTGTATAAAGTCACAGCTCACAGGATCGTCGAATTGTATAAAGTCACAGCTCACAGGAGCGTCGAATTGTATAAAGTCACAGCTCACAGGGAGCGTCGAATTGTATAAAGTCACAGCTCACAGGAGCGTCGAATTGTATAAAGTCACAGCTCACAGGAGCGTCGAATTGTATAAAGTCACAGCTCACAGGGAGCGTCGAATTGTATAAAGTCACAGCTCACAGGGAGCGTCGAATTGTATAAAGTCACAGCTCACAGGGAGCGTCGAATTGTATAAAGTCACAGCTCACAGGAGCGCTGAATTGTATAAAGTCACAGCTCACAGAGAGCGTCGAATTGTATAAAGTCACAGCTCACAGGGAGCGTCGAATTGTATAAAGTCACAGCTCACAGGATCATCGAATTGTATGAATTCACAGCACACAGGAGCGTCGAATTGTATAAAGTCACAGCTCACAGGAGCGTCGAATTGTATAAAGTCACAGCTCACAGGGAGCGTCGAATTGTATAAAGTCACAGCTCACAGGGAGCGTGAATTGTATTAAGTCACCAATCACACGAGCGTCGAATTGTATAAAGTCACAGCTCACAGGGAGCGTCGGATTGTATAAAGTCACAGCTCACAGGAGCGTCGAATTGTATAAAGTCACAGCTCACAGGGAGCGTCGAATTGTATAAAGTCAAAGCTCACAGGGAGCGTCGAATTGTATAAAGTCACAGCTCACAGGAGCGCTGAATTGTATAAAGTCACAGCTCACAGAGAGCGTCGAATTGTATAAAGTCACAGCTCACAGGGAGCGTCGAATTGTATAAAGTCACAGCTCACAGGATCATCGAATTGTATGAATTCACAGCACACAGGAGCGCCGAATTGTATAAAGTCACAGCTCACAGGAGCGTCGAATTGTATAAAGTCACAGCTCACAGGGAGCGTCGAATTGTATAAAGTCAAAGCTCACAGGGAGCGTCGAATTGTATAAAGTCACAGCTCACAGGAGCGCTGAATTGTATAAAGTCACAGCTCACAGAGAGCATCGAATTGTATAAAGTCACAGCTCACAGGGAGCGTCGAATTGTATAAAGTCACAGCTCACAGGATCATCGAATTGTATAAATTCACAGCACACAGGAGCGCCGAATTGTATGATGTCACAGCTCACAGGAGCGTCGAATTGTATAAAGTCACAGCTCACAGGGAGCGTCGAATTGTATAAAGTCACAGCTCACAGGGAGCGTGAATTGTATTAAGTCACCAAACACACGAGCGTCGAATTGTATAAAGTCACAGCTCACAGGGAGCGTCGAATTGTATAAAGTCACAGCTCACAGGAGCGTCGAATTGTATAAAGTCACAGCTCACAGGGAGCGTCGAATTGTATAAAGTCACAACTCACAGGAGCGTCGAATTGTATAAAGTCACAGCTCACAGGGAGCGTCGAATTGTATAAAGTCACAGCTCACAGGAGCGTCGAATTGTATAAAGTCACAGCTCACAGGAGCGTCGAATTGTATAAAGTCACAGCTCACAGGAGAGTCGAATTATATAAAGTCACAGCTCACAGGGAGCGTCGAATTGTATAAAGTCACAGCTCACAGGAGCGTCGAATTGTATAAAGTCACAGCTCACTGGAGCGTCGAATTGTATAAAGTCACAGCTCACAGGGAGCGTCGAATTGTATAAAGTCACAGCTCACAGGAGCGTCGAATTGTAAAAGTCACAGCTCACAGGGAGCGTCGAATTGTATAAAGTCACAGCTCACAGGGAGCGTCGAATTGTATAAAGTCACAGCTCACAGGGAGCGTCGAATTGTATAAAGTCACAGCTCACAGGGAGCGTCGAATTGTATAAAGTCACAGCTCACAGGGAGCGTCGAATTGTATAAAGTCACAGCTCACAGGGAGCGTCGAATTGTATAAAGTCACAGCTCACAGGGAGCGTCGAATTGTATAAATTCACAGCTCACAGGAGCGTCGAATTGTATAAAGTCACAGCTCACAGGGAGCGTCGAATTGTATAAAGTCACAGCTCACAGAGCGTCGAATTGTATAAAGTCACAGCTCACAGGAGCGTCGAATTGTATAAAGTCACAGCTCACAGGGAGCGTCGAATTGTATAAAGTCACAGCTCACAGGGAGCGTCGTATTGTATAAAGTCACAGCTCACAGGAGCGTCGAATTGTATAAAGTCACAGCTCACAGGAGCGTCGAATTGTATAAAGTCACAGCTCACAGGAGCGTCGAATTGTATAAAGTCACAGCTCACAGGAGCGTCGAATTGTATAAAGTCACAGCTCACAGGAGCGTCGAATTGTATAAAGTCACAGCTCACAGGGAGCGTCGAATTGTATAAAGTCACAGCTCACAGGAGCGTCGAATTGTATAAAGTCACAGCTCACAGGAGCGTCGAATTGTATAAAGTCACAGCTCACAGGGAGCGTCGAATTGTATAAAGTCACAGCTCACAGGGAGCGTCGAATTGTATAAAGTCACAGCTCACAGGGAGCGTCGAATTGTATAAAGTCACAGCTCACAGGAGCGTCGAATTGTATAAAGTCACAGCTCACAGGAGCGTCGAATTGTATAAAGTCACAGCTCACAGGGAGCGTCGAATTGTATAAAGTCACAGCTCACAGGAGCGTCGAATTGTATAAAGTCACAGCTCACAGGGAGCGTCGAATTGTATAAAGTCACAGCTCACAGGAGCGTCGAATTGTATAAAGTCACAGCTCACAGGGAGCGTCGAATTGTATAAAGTCACAGCTCACAGGGAGCGTCGAATTGTATAAAGTCACAGCTCACAGGGAGCGTCGAATTGTATAAAGTCACAGCTCACAGGAGCGCTGAATTGTATAAAGTCACAGCTCACAGAGAGCGTCGAATTGTATAAAGTCACAGCTCACAGGGAGCGTCGAATTGTATAAAGTCACAGCTCACAGGATCATCGAATTGTATGAATTCACAGCACACAGGAGCGTCGAATTGTATAAAGTCACAGCTCACAGGAGCGTCGAATTGTATAAAGTCACAGCTCACAGGGAGCGTCGAATTGTATAAAGTCACAGCTCACAGGGAGCGTCGAATTGTATAAAGTCACAGCTCACACGAGCGTCGAATTGAATAAAGTCACAGCTCACAGGGAGCGTCGAATTGTATAAAGTCACAGCTCACAGGAGCGTCGAATTGTATAAAGTCACAGCACACAGGGAGCGTCGAATTGTATAAAGTCACAGCTCACAGGAGCGTCGAATTGTATAAAGTCACAGCTCACAGGAGAGTCGAATTGTATCAAGTCACAGCTCACAGGGAGCGTCGAATTGTATAAAGTCACAGCTCACAGGAGCGTCGAATTGTATAAAGTCACAGCTCACAGGAGCGTCGAATTGTATCAAGTCACAGCTTACAGGAGAGTCGAATTATATAAAGTCACAGCTCACAGGGAGCGTCGAATTGTAAAAGTCACAGCTCACAGGAGCGTCGAATTGTATAAAGTCACAGCTCACAGGGAGCGTCGAATTGTATAAAGTCACAACTCACAGGAGCGTCGAATTGTATAAAGTCACAGCTCACAGGAGCGTCGAATTGTATAAAGTCACAGCTCACAGGAGCGTCGAATTGTATAAAGTCACAGCTCACAAGGAGCGTCGAATTGTATAAAGTCACAGCTCAAAGGGAGCGTCGAATTGTATAAAGTCACAGCTCACAGGGAGCGTCGAATTGTATAAAGTCACAGCTCACAGGGAGCGTCGAATTGTATAAAGTCACAGCTCACAGGAGCGTCGAATTGTATAAAGTCACAGCTCACAGGGAGCGTCGAATTGTATAAAGTCACAGCTCACAGGCGCGTCGAATTGTATAAAATCACAGCTCACAGGAGCGTCGAATTGTATAAAGACACAGCTCACAGAGAGCATCGTATTACATAAAGTCACAGCTCACAGGGAGCGTCGAATTGTATAAAGTCACAGCTCACAGGAGCGTCGAATTGTATAAAGTCACAGCTCATAGGGAGCGTCGAATTGTATAAAGTCACAGCTCACAGGAGCGTCGAATTGTATAAAGTCACAGCTCACAGGAGCGTAGAATTGTATAAAGTCACAGCTCACAAGGAGCGTCGAATTGTATAAAGTCACAGCTCACAGGAGCGTCGAATTGTATAAAGTCACAGCTCACAGGAGCGTCGAATTGTATAAAGTCACAGCTCACAGGGAGCGTCGAATTGTATAAAGTCACAGCTCACAGGAGCGTCGAATTGTATAAAGTCACAGCTCACAGGGAGCGTCGAATTGTATAAAGTCACAGCTCACAGGGAGCGTCGAATTGTATAAAGTCACAACTCACAGGAGCGTCGAATTGTATAAAGTCACAGCTCACAGGAGCGTCGAATTGTATAAAGTCACAGCTCACAGGAGCGTCGAATTGTATAAAGTCACAGCTCACAGGAGCGTCGAATTGTATAAAGTCACAGCTCACAGGGAGCGTCGAATTGTATAAAGTCACAGCTCACAGGAGCGTCGAATTGTATAAAGTCACAGCTCACAGGGAGCGTCGAATTGTATAAAGTCACAGCTCACAGGAGCGTCGAATTGTATAAAGTCACAGCTCACAGGGAGCGTCGAATTGTAAAAGTCACAGCTCACAGGGAGCGTCGAATTGTATAAAGTCACAGCTCACAGGGAGCGTCGAATTGTATAAAGTCACAGCTCACAGGGAGCGTCGAATTGTATAAAGTCACAGCTCACAGGGAGCGTCGAATTGTATAACGTCACAGCTCACAGGGAGCGTCGAATTGTATAAAGTCACAGCTCACAGGGAGCGTCGAATTGTATAAAGTCACAGCTCACAGGAGCGTCGAATTGTATAAAGTCACAGCTCACAGGAGCGTCGAATTGTATAAAGTCACAGCTCACAGGAGCGTCGAATTGTATAAAGTCACAGCTCACAGAGAGCGTCGAATTACATAAAGTCACAGCTCACAGGAGCGTCGAATTGTATAAAGTCACAGCTCACAGGAGCGTTGAATTGCATGAAGTCACAGCTCACAGGGAGCGTCGAATTGTATAAAGTCACAGCTCACAGGGAGCGTCGAATTGTATAAAGTCACAGCTCACAGGGAGCGTCGAATTGTATAAAGTCAAAGCTCACAGGGAGCGTCGATTTGTATAAAGTCACAGCACACAGGAGCGCTGAATTGTATAAAGTCACAGCTCACAGAGAGCGTCGAATTGTATAAAGTCACAGCTCACAGGGAGCGTCGAATTGTATAAAGTCACAGCTCACAGGATCATCGAATTGTATGAATTCACAGCACACAGGAGCGTCGAATTGTATAAAGTCACAGCTCACAGGAGCGTCGAATTGTATAAAGTCACAGCTCACAGGGAGCGTCGAATTGTATAAAGTCACAGCTCACAGGGAGCGTGAATTGTATTAAGTCACCAATCACACGAGCGTCGAATTGTATAAAGTCACAGCTCACAGGGAGCGTCGGATTGTATAAAGTCACAGCTCACAGGAGCGTCGAATTGTATAAAGTCACAGCACACAGGGAGCGTCGAATTGTATAAAGTCACAGCTCACAGGGAGCGTCGAATTGTATAAAGTCACAGCTCACAGGAGCGCTGAATTGTATAAAGTCACAGCTCACAGAGAGCGTCGAATTGTATAAAGTCACAGCTCACAGGGAGCGTCGAATTGTATAAAGTCACAGCTCACAGGATCATCGAATTGTATGAATTCACAGCACACAGGAGCGTCGAATTGTATAAAGTCACAGCTCACAGGAGCGTCGAATTGTATAAAGTCACAGCTCACAGGGAGCGTCGAATTGTATAAAGTCACAGCTCACAGGGAGCGTGAATTGTATTAAGTCACCAATCACACGAGCGTCGAATTGTATAAAGTCACAGCTCACAGGGAGCGTCGGATTGTATAAAGTCACAGCTCACAGGAGCGTCGAATTGTATAAAGTCACAGCACACAGGGAGCGTCGAATTGTATAAAGTCACAACTCACAGGAGCGTCGAATTGTATAAAGTCACAGCTCACAGGAGAGTCAAATTGTATCAAGTCACAGCTCACAGGGAGCGTCGAATTGTATAAAGTCACAGCTCACAGGAGCGTCGAATTGTATAAAGTCACAGCTCACAGGAGCGTCGAATTGTATAAAGTCACAGCTTACAGGAGAGTCGAATTATATAAAGTCACAGCTCACAGGGAGCGTCGAATTGTATAAAGTCACAGCTCACAGGAGCGTCGAATTGTATAAAGTCACAGCTCACAGGGAGCGTCGAATTGTATAAAGTCACAACTCACAGGAGCGTCGAATTGTATAAAGTCACAGCTCACAGGAGCGTCGAATTGTATAAAGTCACAGCTCACAGGAGCGTCGAATTGTATAAAGTCACAGCTCACAAGGAGCGTCGAATTGTATAAAGACACAGCTCAAAGGGAGCGTCGAATTGTATAAAGTCACAGCTCACAGGGAGCGTCGAATTGTATAAAGTCACAGCTCACAGGGAGCGTCGAATTGTATAAAGTCACAGCTCACAGGAGCGTCGAATTGTATAAAGTCACAGCTCACAGGGAGCGTCGAATTGTATAAAGTCACAGCTCACAGGCGCGTCGAATTGTATAAAGTCACAGCTCACAGGAGCGTCGAATTGTATAAAGTCACAGCTCACAGAGAGCATCGTATTACATAAAGTCACAGCTCACAGGGAGCGTCGAATTGTATAAAGTCACAGCTCACAGGAGCGTCGAATTGTATAAAGTCACAGCTCACAGGAGCGTCGAATTGTATAAAGTCACAGCTCACAGGAGCGTCGAATTGTATAAAGTCACAGCTCACAAGGAGCGTCGAATTGTATAAAGACACAGCTCAAAGGGAGCGTCGAATTGTATAAAGTCACAGCTCACAGGGAGCGTCGAATTGTATAAAGTCACAGCTCACAGGGAGCGTCGAATTGTATAAAGTCACAGCTCACAGGAGCGTCGAATTGTATAAAGTCACAGCTCACAGGGAGCGTCGAATTGTATAAAGTCACAGCTCACAGGCGCGTCGAATTGTATAAAATCACAGCTCACAGGAGCGTCGAATTGTATAAAGTCACAGCTCACAGAGAGCATCGTATTACATAAAGTCACAGCTCACAGGGAGCGTCGAATTGTATAAAGTCACAGCTCACCGGAGCGTCGAATTGTATAAAGTTACAGCTCACAGGGAGCGTCGAATTGTATAAAGTCACAGCTCACAGGAGCGTCGAATTGTATCAAGTCACAGCTCACAGGAGCGTCGAATTGTATAAAGTCACAGCTCACAAGGAGCGTCGAATTGTATAAAGTCACAGCTCACAGGGAGCGTCGAATTGTATATAGTCAAAGCACACAGGGAGAGTCGAATTGTATAAAGTCACAGCTCACAGGAGCGTCGAATTGTATAAAGTCACAGCTCACAGGAGCGTCGAATTGTATAAAGTCACAGCTCACAGGGAGCGTCGAATTGTATAAAGTCACAGCTCACAGGAGCGTCGAATTGTATAAAGTCACAGCTCACAGGGAGCGTCGCATTGTATAAAGTCACAGCTCACAGGAGCGTCGAATTGTATAAAGTCACAACTCACAGGAGCGTCGAATTGTATAAAGTCACAGCTCACAGGAGCGTCGAATTGTATAAAGTCACAGCTCACAGGAGCGTCGAATTGTATAAAGTCACAGCTCACAGGAGCGTCGAATTGTATAAAGTCACAGCTCACAGGGAGCGTCGAATTGTATAAAGTCACAGCTAACAGGAGCGTCGAATTGTATAAAGTCACAGCTCACAGGAGCGTCGAATTGTATAAAGTCACAGCTCACAGGGAGCGTCGAATTGTATAAAGTCACAGCTCACAGGAGCGTCGAATTGTATAAAGTCACAGCTCACAGGGAGCGTCGAATTGTAAAACGTCACAGCTCACAGGGAGCGTCGAATTGTATAAAGTCACAGCTCACAGGGAGCGTCGAATTGTATAAAGTCACAGCTCACAGGAGCGTCGAATTGTATAAAGTCACAGCTCACAGGGAGCGTCGAATTGTATAAAGTCACAGCTCACAGGGAGCGTCGAATTGTATAAAGTCACAGCTCACAGGAGCGTCGAATTGTATAAAGTCACAGCTCACAGGAGCGTCGAATTGTATAAAGTCACAGCTCACAGGAGCGTCGAATTGTATAAAGTCACAGCTCACAGGAGCGTCGAATTGTATAAAGTCACAGCTCACAGGAGCGTCGAATTGTATAAAGTCACAGCTCACAGAGAGCGTCGAATTACATAAAGTCACAGCTCACAGGAGCGTCGAATTGTATAAAGTCACAGCTCACAGGAGCGTTGAATTGCATGAAGTCACAGCTCACAGGGAGCGTCGAATTGTATAAAGTCACAGCTCACAGGAGCGTCGAATTGTATAAAGTCACATCTCACAGGAGCGTCGAATTGTATAAAGTCACAGCACATAGGGAGCGTCGAATTGTATAAAGTCACAGCACACAGGGAGCGTTGAATTGTATGATGTCACAGCTAACAGAGAGCATCGAATTGTATAAAGTCACAGCTCACAGGGAGCGTCGAATTGTATAAAGTCACAGCTCACAGGATCATCGAATTGTATGAATTCACAGCACACAGGAGCGTCGAATTGTATAAAGTCACAGCTCACAGGAGCGTCGAATTGTATAAAGTCACAGCTCACAGGGAGCGTCGAATTGTATAAAGTCACAGCTCACAGGGAGCGTGAATTGTATTAAGTCACCAATCACACGAGCGTCGAATTGTATAAAGTCACAGCTCACAGGGAGCGTCGGATTGTATAAAGTCACAGCTCACAGGAGCGTCGAATTGTATAAAGTCACAGCACACAGGGAGCGTCGAATTGTATAAAGTCACAACTCACAGGAGCGTCGAATTGTATAAAGTCACAGCTCACAGGAGAGTCAAATTGTATCAAGTCACAGCTCACAGGGAGCGTCGAATTGTATAAAGTCACAGCTCACACGAGCGTCGAATTGTATAAAGTCACAGCTCACAGGAGAGTCGAATTGTATCAAGTCACAGCTTACAGGAGAGTCGAATTGTATAAAGTCACAGCTCACAGGGAGCGTCGAATTGTAAAAAGTCACAGCTCACAGGAGCGTCGAATTGTATAAAGTCACAGCTCACAGGGAGCGTCGAATTGTATAAAGTCACAACTCACAGGAGCGTCGAATTGTATAAAGTCACAGCTCACAGGAGCGTCGAATTGTATAAAGTCACAGCTCACAGGAGAGTCGAATTGTATAAAGTCACAGCACACAAGGAGAATCGAATTGTATAAAGACAAAGCTCAAAGGGAGCGTCGAATTGTATAAAGTCACAGCTCACAGGGAGCATCGAATTGTATAAAGTCACAGCTCACAGGGAGCGTCGAATTGTATAAAGTCACAGCTCACAGGAGCGTCGAATTGTATAAAGTCACAGCTCACAGGGAGCGTCGAATTGTATAAAGTCACAGCTCACAGGCGCGTCGAATTGTATAAAGTCACAGCTCACAGGAGCGTCGAATTGTATAAAGTCACAGCTCACAGAGAGCATCGTATTACATAAAGTCACAGCTCACAGGGAGCGTCAAATTGTATAAAGTCACAGCTCACAGGAGCGTCGAATTGTATAAAGTCACAGCTCATAGGGAGCGTCGAATTGTATAAAGTCACAGCTCACAGGAGCGTCGAATTGTATAAAGTCACAGCTCACAGGAGCGTCGAATTGTATAAAGTCACAGCTCACAAGGAGCGTCGAATTGTATAAAGTCACAGCTCACAGGAGCGTCGAATTGTATAAAGTCACAGCTCACAGGAGCGTCGAATTGTATAAAGTCACAGCTCACAGGGAGCGTCGAATTGTATAAAGTCACAGCACACAGGAGCGTCGAATTGTATAAAGTCACAGCTCACAGGGAGCGTCGAATTGTATAAAGTCACAGCTCACAGGGAGCGTCGAATTGTATAAAGTCACAACTCACAGGAGCGTCGAATTGTATAAAGTCACAGCTCACAGGAGCGTCGAATTGTATAAAGTCACAGCTCACAGGAGCGTCGAATTGTATAAAGTCACAGCTCACAGGAGCGTCGAATTGTATAAAGTCACAGCTCACAGGGAGCGTCGAATTGTATAAAGTCAAAGCTCACAGGGAGCGTCGAATTGTATGAAGTCACAGCACACAGGAGCGCTGAATTGTATAAAGTCACAGCTCACAGAGAGCATCGAATTGTATAAAGTCACAGCTCACAGGGAGCGTCGAATTGTATAAAGTCACAGCTCACAGGATCATCGAATTGTATGAATTCACAGCACACAGGAGCGTCGAATTGTATAAAGTCACAGCTCACAGGAGCGTCGAATTGTATAAAGTCACAGCTCACAGGGAGCGTCGAATTGTATAAAGTCACAGCTCACAGGGAGCGTGAATTGTATTAAGTCACCAATCACACGAGCGTCGAATTGTATAAAGTCACAGCTCACAGGGAGCGTCGGATTGTATAAAGTCACAGCTCACAGGAGCGTCGAATTGTATAAAGTCACAGCACACAGGGAGCGTCGAATTGTATAAAGTCACAACTCACAGGAGCGTCGAATTGTATAAAGTCACAGCTCACAGGAGAGTCAAATTGTATCAAGTCACAGCTCACAGGGAGCGTCGAATTGTATAAAGTCACAGCTCACAGGAGCGTCGAATTGTATAAAGTCACAGCTCACAGGAGAGTCGAATTGTATAAAGTCACAGCTTACAGGAGAGTCGAATTATATAAAGTCACAGCTCACAGGGAGCGTCGAATTGTAAAAAGTCACAGCTCACAGGAGCGTCGAATTGTATAAAGTCACAGCTCACAGGGAGCGTCGAATTGTATAAAGTCACAACTCACAGGAGCGTCGAATTGTATAAAGTCACAGCTCACAGGAGCGTCGAATTGTATAAAGTCACAGCTCACAGGAGCGTCGAATTGTATAAAGTCACAGCTCACAAGGAGAATCGAATTGTATAAAGACACAGCTCAAAGGGAGCGTCGAATTGTATAAAGTCACAGCTCACAGGGAGCGTCGAATTGTATAAAGTCACAGCACACAGGGAGCGTCGAATTGTATAAAGTCACAGCACACAGGAGCGTCGAATTGTATAAAGTCACAGCACACAGGGAGCGTCGAATTGTATAAAGTCACAGCTCACAGGCGCGTCGAATTGTATAAAGTCACAGCTCACAGGAGCGTCGAATTGTATAAAGTCACAGCTCACAGAGAGCATCGTATTACATAAAGTCACAGCTCACAGGGAGCGTCGAATTGTATAAAGTCACAGCTCACAGGAGCGTCGAATTGTATAAAGTCACAGCTCATAGGGAGCGTCGAATTGTATAAAGTCACTGCTCACAGGAGCGTCGAATTGTATAAAGTCACAGCTCACAGGAGCGTCGAATTGTATAAAGTCACAGCACACAAGGAGCGTCGAATTGTATAAAGTCACAGCTCACAGGGAGCGTCGAATTGTATATAGTCAAAGCACACAGGGAGAGTCGAATTGTATAAAGTCACAGCTCACAGGAGCGTCGAATTGTATAAAGTCACAGCTCACAGGAGCGTCGAATTGTATAAAGTCACAGCTCACAGGGAGCGTCGAATTGTATAAAGTCACAGCACACAGGAGCGTCGAATTGTATAAAGTCACAGCTCACAGGGAGCGTCGAATTGTATAAAGTCACAGCTCACAGGGAGCGTCGAATTGTATAAAGTCACAACTCACAGGAGCGTCGAATTGTATAAAGTCACAGCTCACAGGAGCGTCGAATTGTATAAAGTCACAGCTCACAGGAGCGTCGAATTGTATAAAGTCACAGCTCACAGGAGCGTCGAATTGTATAAAGTCACAGCTCACAGGGAGCGTCGAATTGTAAAAAGTCACAGCTAACAGGAGCGTCGAATTATATAAAGTCACAGCTCACAGGGAGCGTCGAATTGTATAAAGTCACAGCTCACAGGGAGCATCGAATTGTATAAAGTCACAGCTCACAGGAGCGTCGAATTGTATAAAGTCACAGCTCACAGGGAGCGTCGAATTGTAAAAGTCACAGCTCACAGGGAGCGTCGAATTGTATAAAGTCACAGCTCACAGGGAGCGTCGAATTGTATAAAGTCACAGCTCACAGGGAGCGTCGTATTGTATAAAGTCACAGCTCACAGGGAGCGTCGAATTGTATAAAGTCACAGCTCACAGGGAGCGTCGAATTGTATAAAGTCACAGCACACAGGGAGCGTCGAATTGTATAAAGTCACAGCTCACAGGGAGCGTCGAATTGTATAAAGTCACAGCTCACAGGAGCGTCGAATTGTATAAAGTCACAGCTCACAGGAGCGTCGAATTGTATAAAGTCACAGCTCACAGGAGCGTCGAATTGTATAAAGTCACAGCTCACAGAGAGCATCGAATTACATAAAGTCACAGCTCACAGGAGCGTCGAATTGTATAAAGTCACAGCTCACAGGAGCGTCGAATTGTATAAAGTCACAGCTCACAGGGAGCGTCGAATTGTATAAAGTCACAGCTCACAGGGAGCGTCGAATTGTATAAAGTCACAGCTCACACGAGCGTCAAATTGTATAAAGTCAGAGCTCAAGGGAGCGTCGAATTGTATAAAGTCACAGCTCACAGGAGCGTCGAATTGTATAAAGTCACAGCTCACAGGGAGCGTCGAATTGTATAAAGTCACAACTCACAGGAGCGTCGAATTGTATAAAGTCACAGCTCACAGGAGCGTCGAATTGTATCAAGTCACAGCTCACAGGGAGCGTCGAATTGTATAAAGTCACAGCTCACAGGAGCGTCGAATTGTATAAAGTCACAGCTCACAGGAGCGTCGAATTGTATAAAGTCACAGCTTACAGGAGAGTCGAATTATATAAAGTCACAGCTCACAGGGAGCGTCGAATTGTATAAAGTCACAGCTAACAGGAGCGTCGAATTGTATAAAGTCACAGCTCACAGGGAGCGTCGAATTGTATAAAGTCACAGCTCACAGGGAGCATCGAATTGTATAAAGTCACAGCTCACAGGAGCGTCGAATTATATAAAGTCACAGCTCACAGGGAGCGTCGAATTGTAAAAAGTCACAGCTCACAGGGAGCGTCGAATTGTAAAAGTCACAGCTCACAGGGAGCGTCGAATTGCATAAAGTCACAGCACACAGGGAGCATCGAATTGTATAAAGTCACAGCTCACAGAGAGCGTCGAATTGTATAAAGTCACAGCTCACAGGGAGCGTCGAATTGTATAAAGTCACAGCACACAGGGAGCGTCGAATTGTATAAAGTCACAGCTCAAAGGGAGCGTCGAATTGTATAAAGTCACAGCTCACTGGAGCGTGGAATTGTATAAAGTCACAGCTCACACAAGCGTCGAATTGTATAAAGTTACAGCACACAGGAGCGTCGAATTGTATAAAGTCACAGCTCACAGGAGCGTCGAATTGTATAAAGTCACAGCTCACACGAGCGTCGAATTGTATAAAGTCACAGCAGACAGGGAGCGTCGAATTGTATAAAGTCACAGCTCACAGGGAGCGTCGAATTGTATAAAGTCACAGCTCACAGGGAGCGTCGAATTGTATAAAGTCACAGCTCACACGGAGGGTCGAATTGTATAAAATCACAGCTCACAGGGAGCGTCGAATTGTATAAAGTCACAGCTCACAGGGAGCGTCGAATTGTATAAGTCACAGCTCACACGAGCATCGAATTGTATAAAGTCACAGCTCACAGGGAGCGTCGAATTGTATAAAGACACAGCTCACAGGGAGCGTCGAATTGTATAAAGTCACAGCTCACAGGAGCGTCGAATTGTATAAAGTCACAGCTCACAGGAGCGTCGAATTGTATAAAGTCACATCTCACAGGAGCGTCGAATTGTATAAAGTCACAGCACATAGGGAGCGTCGAATTGTATAAAGTCACAGCACACAGGGAGCGTTGAATTGTATGATGTCACAGCTAACAGAGAGCATCGAATTGTATAAAGTCACAGCTCACAGGGAGCGTCGAATTGTATAAAGTCACAGCTCACAGGATCATCGAATTGTATGAATTCACAGCACACAGGAGCGTCGAATTGTATAAAGTCACAGCTCACAGGAGCGTCGAATTGTATAAAGTCACAGCTCACAGGGAGCGTCGAATTGTATAAAGTCACAGCTCACAGGGAGCGTGAATTGTATTAAGTCACCAATCACACGAGCGTCGAATTGTATAAAGTCACAGCTCACAGGGAGCGTCGGATTGTATAAAGTCACAGCTCACAGGAGCGTCGAATTGTATAAAGTCACAGCACACAGGGAGCGTCGAATTGTATAAAGTCACAACTCACAGGAGCGTCGAATTGTATAAAGTCACAGCTCACAGGAGAGTCAAATTGTATCAAGTCACAGCTCACAGGGAGCGTCGAATTGTATAAAGTCACAGCTCACAGGAGCGTCGAATTGTATAAAGTCACAGCTCACAGGAGAGTCGAATTGTATCAAGTCACAGCTTACAGGAGAGTCGAATTGTATAAAGTCACAGCTCACAGGGAGCGTCGAATTGTAAAAAGTCACAGCTCACAGGAGCG
This sequence comes from Hemiscyllium ocellatum, assembly GCF_020745735.1. NCBI lineage: Eukaryota > Metazoa > Chordata > Chondrichthyes > Orectolobiformes > Hemiscylliidae > Hemiscyllium > Hemiscyllium ocellatum. The sequence goes on along the minus strand of NC_083416.1, from coordinate 87,116,665 downwards.
TCGAATTGTATAAAGTCACAGCTCACAGGGAGCGTCGAATTGTATAAAGTCACAACTCACAGGAGCGTCGAATTGTATAAAGTCACAGCTCACAGGAGCGTCGAATTGTATAAAGTCACAGCTCACAGGAGCGTCGAATTGTATAAAGTCACAGCTCACAAGGAGCGTCGAATTGTATAAAGACACAGCTCAAAGGGAGCGTCGAATTGTATAAAGTCACAGCTCACAGGGAGCGTCGAATTGTATAAAGTCACAGCTCACAGGGAGCGTCGAATTGTATAAAGTCACAGCTCACAGGAGCGTCGAATTGTATAAAGTCACAGCTCACAGGAGCGTCGAATTGTATAAAGTCACAGCTCACAGGCGCGTCGAATTGTATAAAGTCACAGCTCACAGGAGCGTCGAATTGTATAAAGTCACAGCTCACAGAGAGCATCGTATTACATAAAGTCACAGCTCACAGGGAGCGTCGAATTGTATAAAGTCACAGCTCACAGGAGCGTCGAATTGTATAAAGTCACAGCTCATAGGGAGCGTCGAATTGTATAAAGTCACAGCTCACAGGAGCGTCGAATTGTATAAAGTCACAGCTCACAGGAGCGTCGAATTGTATAAAGTCACAGCTCACAAGGAGCGTCGAATTGTATAAAGTCACAGCTCACAGGAGCGTCGAATTGTATAAAGTCACAGCTCACAGGAGCGTCGAATTGTATAAAGTCACAGCTCACAGGGAGCGTCGAATTGTATAAAGTCACAGCACACAGGAGCGTCGAATTGTATAAAGTCACAGCTCACAGGGAGCGTCGAATTGTATAAAGTCACAGCTCACAGGGAGCGTCGAATTGTATAAAGTCACAACTCACAGGAGCGTCGAATTGTATAAAGTCACAGCTCACAGGAGCGTCGAATTGTATAAAGTCACAGCTCACAGGAGCGTCGAATTGTATAAAGTCACAGCTCACAGGAGCGTCGAATTGTATAAAGTCACAGCTCACAGGGAGCGTCGAATTGTATAAAGTCAAAGCTCACAGGGAGCGTCGAATTGTATAAAGTCACAGCACACAGGAGCGCTGAATTGTATAAAGTCACAGCTCACAGAGAGCGTCGAATTGTATAAAGTCACAGCTCACAGGGAGCGTCGAATTGTATAAAGTCACAGCTCACAGGATCATCGAATTGTATGAATTCACAGCACACAGGAGCGTCGAATTGTATAAAGTCACAGCTCACAGGAGCGTCGAATTGTATAAAGTCACAGCTCACAGGGAGCGTCGAATTGTATAAAGTCACAGCTCACAGGGAGCGTGAATTGTATTAAGTCACCAATCACACGAGCGTCGAATTGTATAAAGTCACAGCTCACAGGGAGCGTCGGATTGTATAAAGTCACAGCTCACAGGAGCGTCGAATTGTATAAAGTCACAGCACACAGGGAGCGTCGAATTGTATAAAGTCACAACTCACAGGAGCGTCGAATTGTATAAAGTCACAGCTCACAGGAGAGTCAAATTGTATCAAGTCACAGCTCACAGGGAGCGTCGAATTGTATAAAGTCACAGCTCACACGAGCGTCGAATTGTATAAAGTCACAGCTCACAGGAGAGTCGAATTGTATAAAGTCACAGCTTACAGGAGAGTCGAATTATATAAAGTCACAGCTCACAGGGAGCGTCGAATTGTAAAAAGTCACAGCTCACAGGAGCGTCGAATTGTATAAAGTCACAGCTCACAGGGAGCGTCGAATTGTATAAAGTCACAACTCACAGGAGCGTCGAATTGTATAAAGTCACAGCTCACAGGAGCGTCGAATTGTATAAAGTCACAGCTCACAGGAGCGTCGAATTGTATAAAGTCACAGCACACAAGGAGAATCGAATTGTATAAAGACACAGCTCAAAGGGAGCGTCGAATTGTATAAAGTCACAGCTCACAGGGAGCATCGAATTGTATAAAGTCACAGCTCACAGGGAGCGTCGAATTGTATAAAGTCACAGCTCACAGGAGCGTCGAATTGTATAAAGTCACAGCTCACAGGGAGCGTCGAATTGTATAAAGTCACAGCTCACAGGCGCGTCGAATTGTATAAAGTCACAGCTCACAGGAGCGTCGAATTGTATAAAGTCACAGCTCACAGAGAGCATCGTATTACATAAAGTCACAGCTCACAGGGAGCGTCGAATTGTATAAAGTCACAGCTCACAGGAGCGTCGAATTGTATAAAGTCACAGCTCATAGGGAGCGTCGAATTGTATAAAGTCACAGCTCACAGGAGCGTCGAATTGTATAAAGTCACAGCTCACAGGAGCGTCGAATTGTATAAAGTCACAGCACACAAGGAGCGTCGAATTGTATAAAGTCACAGCTCACAGGGAGCGTCGAATTGTATATAGTCAAAGCACACAGGGAGAGTCGAATTGTATAAAGTCACAGCTCACAGGAGCGTCGAATTGTATAAAGTCACAGCTCACAGGAGCGTCGAATTGTATAAAGTCACAGCTCACAGGGAGCGTCGAATTGTATAAAGTCACAGCACACAGGAGCGTCGAATTGTATAAAGTCACAGCTCACAGGGAGCGTCGAATTGTATAAAGTCACAGCTCACAGGGAGCGTCGAATTGTATAAAGTCACAACTCACAGGAGCGTCGAATTGTATAAAGTCACAGCTCACAGGAGCGTCGAATTGTATAAAGTCACAGCTCACAGGAGCGTCGAATTGTATAAAGTCACAGCTCACAGGAGCGTCGAATTGTATAAAGTCACAGCTCACAGGGAGCGTTGAATTGTAAAAAGTCACAGTTAACAGGAGCGTCGAATTATATAAAGTCACAGCTCACAGGGAGCGTCGAATTGTATAAAGTCACAGCTCACAGGGAGCGTCGAATTGTATAAAGTCACAGCTCACAGGAGCGTCGAATTGTATAAAGTCACAGCTCACAGGGAGCGTCGAATTGTAAAAGTCACAGCTCACAGGGAGCGTCGAATTGTATAAAGTCACAGCTCACAGGGAGCGTCGAATTGCATAAAGTCACAGCACACAGGGAGCGTCGAATTGTATAAAGTCACAGCTCACAGGGAGCGTCGAATTGTATAAAGTCACAGCTCACAGGGAGCGTCGAATTGTATAAAGTCACAGCACACAGGGAGCGTCGAATTGTATAAAGTCACAGCTCACAGGGAGCGTCGAATTGTATAAAGTCACAGCTCACAGGAGCGTCGAATTGTATAAAGTCACAGCTCACACAAGCGTCGAATTGTATAAAGTCACAGCTCACAGGAGCGTCGAATTGTATAAAGTCACAGCTCACAGAGAGCATCGAATTACATAAAGTCACAGCTCACAGGAGCGTCGAATTGTATAAAGTCACAGCTCACAGGAGCGTCGAATTGTATAAAGTCACAGCTCACAGGGAGCGTCGAATTGTATAAAGTCACAGCTCACAGGGAGCGTCGAATTGTATAAAGTCACAGCTCACACGAGCGTCAAATTGTATAAAGTCAGAGCTCAAGGGAGCGTCGAATTGTATAAAGTCACAGCTCACAGGAGCGTCGAATTGTATAAAGTCACAGCTCACAGGGAGCGTCGAATTGTATAAAGTCACAACTCACAGGAGCGTCGAATTGTATAAAGTCACAGCTCACAGGAGCGTCGAATTGTATCAAGTCACAGCTCACAGGGAGCGTCGAATTGTATAAAGTCACAGCTCACAGGAGCGTCGAATTGTATAAAGTCACAGCTCACAGGAGCGTCGAATTGTATAAAGTCACAGCTTACAGGAGAGTCGAATTATATAAAGTCACAGCTCACAGGGAGCGTCGAATTGTATAAAGTCACAGCTAACAGGAGCGTCGAATTGTATAAAGTCACAGCTCACAGGGAGCGTCGAATTGTATAAAGTCACAGCTCACAGGGAGCGTCGAATTGTATAAAGTCACAGCTCACAGGAGCGTCGAATTGTATAAAGTCACAGCTCACAGGGAGCGTCGAATTGTATAAAGTCACAGCTCACAGGGAGCGTCGAATTGTATAAAGTCACAGCTCACAGGGAGCGTCGAATTGTATAAAGTCACAGCTCACAGGGAGCGTCGAATTGTATAAAGTCACAGCTCACAGGGAGCGTCGAATTGTATAAAGTCACAGCTCACAGGGAGCGTCGAATTGTATAAAGTCACAGCACACAGGGAGCGTTGAATTGTATGATGTCACAGCTCACAGAGAGCGTCGAATTGTATAAAGTCACAGCTCACAGGGAGCGTCGAATTGTATAAAGTCACAGCTCACAGGATCATCGAATTGTATGAATTCACAGCACACAGGAGCGTCGAATTGTATAAAGTCACAGCTCACAGGAGCGTCGAATTGTATAAAGTCACAGCTCACAGGGAGCGTCGAATTGTATAAAGTCACAGCTCACAGGGAGCGTGAATTGTATTAAGTCACCAATCACACGAGCGTCGAATTGTATAAAGTCACAGCTCACAGGGAGCGTCGGATTGTATAAAGTCACAGCTCACAGGAGCGTCGAATTGTATAAAGTCACAGCTCACAGGGAGCGTCGAATTGTATAAAGTCACAACTCACAGGAGCGTCGAATTGTATAAAGTCACAGCTCACAGGAGAGTCAAATTGTATCAAGTCACAGCTCACAGGGAGCGTCGAATTGTATAAAGTCACAGCTCACAGGAGCGTCGAATTGTATAAAGTCACAGCTCACAGGAGCGTCGAATTGTATCAAGTCACAGCTTACAGGAGAGTCGAATTGTATAAAGTCACAGCTCACAGGGAGCGTCGAATTGTAAAAAGTCACAGCTCACAGGAGCGTCGAATTGTATAAAGTCACAGCTCACAGGGAGCGTCGAATTGTATAAAGTCACAACTCACAGGAGCGTCGAATTGTATAAAGTCACAGCTCACAGGAGCGTCGAATTGTATAAAGTCACAGCTCACAGGAGCGTCGAATTGTATAAAGTCACAGCTCACAAGGAGCGTCGAATTGTATAAAGACAAAGCTCAAAGGGAGCGTCGAATTGTATAAAGTCACAGCTCACAGGGAGCGTCGAATTGTATAAAGTCACAGCTCACAGGGAGCGTCGAATTGTATAAAGTCACAGCTCACAGGAGCGTCGAATTGTATAAAGTCACAGCTCACAGGGAGCGTCGAATTGTATAAAGTCACAGCTCACAGGAGCGTCGAATTGTATAAAATCACAGCTCACAGGAGCGTCGAATTGTATAAAGTCACAGCTCACAGAGAGCATCGTATTACATAAAGTCACAGCTCACAGGGAGCGTCAAATTGTATAAAGTCACAGCTCACAGGAGCGTCGAATTGTATAAAGTCACAGCTCATAGGGAGCGTCGAATTGTATAAAGTCACAGCTCACAGGAGCGTCGAATTGTATAAAGTCACAGCTCACAGGAGCGTCGAATTGTATAAAGTCACAGCTCACAAGGAGCGTCGAATTGTATAAAGTCACAGCTCACAGGAGCGTCGAATTGTATAAAGTCACAGCTCACAGGAGCGTCGAATTGTATAAAGTCACAGCTCACAGGAGCGTCGAATTGTATAAAGTCACAGCTCACAGGAGCGTCGAATTGTATAAAGTCACAGCTCACAGGGAGCGTCGAATTGTATAAAGTCACAGCTCACAGGGAGCGTCGAATTGTATAAAGTCACAACTCACAGGAGCGTCGAATTGTATAAAGTCACAGCTCACAGGAGCGTCGAATTGTATAAAGTCACAGCTCACAGGAGCGTCGAATTGTATAAAGTCACAGCTCACAGGAGCGTCGAATTGTATAAAGTCACAGCTCACAGGGAGCGTCGAATTGTATAAAGTCAAAGCTCACAGGGAGCGTCGAATTGTATAAAGTCACAGCTCACAGGAGCGCTGAA